>NC_053465.1:1687500-1987500 GCF_015227805.2 Hirundo rustica
GTGGGCTCAGGATTTGCTGTTTGATCGTGCACCAAATGTCGTACCTAAATACAGAAGTCAGTCCTATACTTTTAGTCTTTGGCACAGGTTACTGTTTAGGTAAACATATGTGATACCTTATCTGACTGTGTCAGAGAGTATCTCTCTGTAAATTTCCAGAGTGCTGTGGGAAAACGAGGCAATTTAATGGGGGATGTATTTCAGCCATGTGTCTTTTAGCCACAACACTTTACATTTAAATAAGTCCCATTCGCAACACCTTGAAAATATGCCTCATGCTTATTTATACTGAATTCTTTTCCTTCCTCATCTGAAGAAAAGTTCATTTTATGGAGAGCAGATGTTTTTTAGCTTAATGCCTTTTTATTCACATGTTTTAGCTTTGTTCAATAATTCCTCAGTACACTTGGGAATCCCAGAGCGTGTAATTGTCCTGCAAATTCGCTCAGAGCCCTGCGATGTCTCCGAGCTTGTCTGTCACTCAGCTGCTGGACACAGCAGTGGCCAAGTGTCTTTCTGGTGACCCTTTACTTACGTATTTCTAAAACAATACTCGGGCAGCTTTGCTAAAGATTTATTTTACAGATTAGGGATATTCAGCCCCTGAATAAATGAGCAGGCTAGGGTCAGGGTGACACTAAGCAGGCAAAGAGCTGGCCCAGAAGCTGAGGAGGGGAAATTTGCACTGGGGAAGGCTGATATGAAGGATTTCTTATTCATAAAGCATTCTGAGATCTCCTGCAGTCGTTGCTTTTTTCCCCTGGAACTATGAATTTTGCTATCCCTTTGGAAAATGGGGTTTCACATCGAAACCATACTGAGTATCTCACAAAGAAATGCAAGAAAAGCCTTTTGTTGGAAAGAAATTTTAGAATTCAAGCTTCAAAACTTTGGAAAACATGAAAGGGTATGGGAGTTATTTGTTCTCTAGTGGTCCATCAACTGAATTTCTAAACGGCTAATGTGGGAAAAGGTGTGATAAATCAGTGCATTTGTGTTCAGTGCTGCTCTGAAGGAGGAGAGGAACAGGCTGTACTGTAGAAGTTCAAATGGAAAATTATTGCCTATGCAAGAGGGGTCTGTAATTACCAGGAAAGTATGAAATCTTGTGAAAATAAATTGTGATAGATACATACATAGATCACAACATTTTTCTGCAACATCAGCCACTGATGTTCACATCTCCCAGTTTCATTTTGAATTTGAAGTTTGAATCATTCCAAAACTGCAAGGCCAAACTCTTTTGAAATTTCCAAGCTTCATCTGCTTTTGATACAAAACTCTCAACCATAAATTGACTTCACACTTCGTAATGAAACTCCAGACTCAGTGAATATTTGTGCTTTTTTTGTTTTATTGTAAAAGTTTGCCTTCCTGTATGAAAGTACTGCTTTTGCCCCTAAGGCTGAACTTGCATGAACCCAATTTAACAAATTTGCTTTAAATAACATTTCAGTATTCTCTGAGTGCTGCTACAAAGGAAATTATGTGTGAGTAGTAGGCTCTGAATGTCCTGAAAGAGAAGAATGCACATAAGCAGGCGGGCACAGACATTTTTGTTACTGTAGTTGGCGTTTTCAGGGAGAATCTGAGCCCATGCATCTCTTTTCCACCAGAAAATTGCCTGTTTGGCAGTGGTTTGAATGGTAGAGCTCCACTGGAACATGAAGATGAAACAAGCTGCCAGTCAACCACTCTTTAATGTCTCTGTGGCCCCAGTTCCCTTCACGTTAAAAATTTGTCTATTTTCCATTGAAACTGACCATCAGTTCCAATACTGCATCTTTGGAGTCGTGTCCCCAAATTGTTCTTTTGGGCAAGAAATCTGATAACAAATGTGGAAAATCAAGTGTGAACGGCCTCCTTCCCTAGGCTGTCTTATTGAAATAACATTTCATGCAAATAATCTCATTAGTGTAAAGATTTTGTTCCCTAGTTCCTACCGGTAACTTAAGTTCACATGATTGAGCTGTGAGCTGCTGTGGAAGACAGGGGGATTTGCAAGGATGGCCATCACAAGATCCTGCATTAAACAGGCAGAAAGCTGCAAACCCACACCCTTGGAGATTGCCCCTCACTCCCAGGGTGTGCCCCGTGTGGGGAATCACAGCCAAGCTTTGGAGCCAGCCTGGAATTTGTCAAATGTTTCACAAGGTGGGGAGGGGGAAAAAAAAAAAGGTGGATTTAATGATAAATAATAATGCACTGTCTCCGACATTAAAGGACATCATTGGCTCTCTTCTCTGTGGTGTAAATCAAGGTAATGTGTGAATCCTTTAAAAGTAACATGGAATTTAAAATGGAAAATATGAGAAGCAAGTAGAATTACTGCTAAAATCATCCGTTTATTATCTAGGTGTGCTTAATAGCCTGCTAGCTGATGAAAAATCATTTGCTAACCCCAAGGAATGGTTCATTTTCCAACTCAATCATTCAACCATGCATTGGCCAGAGCTTTTAAAAAATATACCTTGTATTACTTCTTTTGTCAATGTCTGGAGATAATTTATAATAGCAATAACTTCCATTAACACACCTACTAAGCAGTTTCCTTAGAACAGGTAAGATTTGCGGTGGACTGGAGATGCTTTAATAGCAAACCAATTATCCACCAGTGATTCCAGGGGTTTAAAGAGGGTTTTGGTTGGAATTCATTGATACAGTAATTAACAGACTCAGTTGTTCCGTGGTAATCAAGATCCTGGATATGGATTGGCAGGTTTGTTTCTGATTAAGGTGGACCTGCATTGCTCTGACAGTGCACTCACAGCCCTGAATGGAACAGCACAAGAGGGGTTGGAACATAATGAGACTGTTTCCCACTTGCCTCATTAACAGGAATTTGGTGTTTCTGCCACAGATTTTTTTCCCAGGCTCTTCCAAACTCGTATCAGAGCAGCCCCTTCCAGTTGTTCACACAGCACCTGAGCCCTGGAGCAGGTCCCGCTGCTGCCCCACACTCAGGGTCTTCTAACCCACTTACCTGTCAGCCTCTCTCACCTCCTGTGGCAAGGTGTAACTGGCACTCTCCTGGAAAAAGAAACCCGGGGTTTATTTTCTCCCTGTACCTGGGGGGAGGTGTTTAGAGCAAGGGAGTGACGATGCACCTGGTTACAGCAAACCTGCTGCCAGTGGAGCACCCTGGCCATGTGCCCTCTGCTCTTCCTCCTTGGGCACAACACCCACAGTCCGTGCTCCCAGCAACCAGACAGTTTGGAGTTAGTACAAAAGATAAATTCCGTTTAACGCCCTGGTCTGGTTTACCCTTTCGTCAGGTGAGCACCAGCACTGAGCAGAGGAAGGGACAGGAACATGTGTGGAGCAGATCAGAGGACATGAAAAACTTCTTTCGGTGTCAATTAGCCACTGGGTTTGCTCAGCTGGGCACTAAACAAATGAACCTTCTGCAGTTTAGATTTAAAGAAGGGAGGGACTCCAAGAATGCCCTTAGCAAAGAAACTGCCTTTTACAGATGTAAGGATTCCTACATGGTGATTTTACAGGATATTACAGCTTGAAGTTTAACAAGATAGTTTTAAATTCTGAATATTTTCTTTTGTTTCTTTGATACCAGAAGTCTTATTAGTGGGGGGGGAAAAAGACAAGAAAAATAGAAGCTAAACCCTTGAGCATCCAAAATCAACTCTAAGAAGGTATTTTTCCTACTCTTTTGGATGAGTTCATGTGTTTTATTGCTTGAATCCAAGTCAAAGATGCTTTTGGAAATCTGTGGGATTTGTGCAGGGCAGGGAATGTGTGCTCTGGCGATTGATGCCACTGTCCTACAGGTTTGCTGTGCGCTGTTGTTGTGCTGAGTTGGGAAAGCCCTACATCAAGTCATGTGTGCTCTGAGGGGTTCAGGGATCATAGAGGTTGGGGTTTTTTTCAGTTTCTTGAACATGATTAGATTTTTTTTGTAATTTGCATTTTTAGCCACTAAACAGTGATACATTATATTTAGCAAATGAGATGTTCTGAGTGTCAGCAAGATGTGACAGTGACAAATCTTACAAATGCTAATACTGAAACCCATCATAGTTCAAGTCCCACTTACTGTATTGTAGCTTAGTTTATGGTTTGGGAGGAGGAATGTTCTGGTTATCAAGTCATGGCTGTCCAAATGCCAGTTTTTTGCTCAATTTTAAAACAATATGCAATTGTGAGAGCTGTGTTTAGTGGTTATGACACCTTTAAAAATAAAGTACAAAAGAAAAAGTAGCTTCCACAAAGGTCACAAATAAGTCACAGATTTGCAGTTTTGCAGCATGCCCTACATACATTTTGTGCCTATGGAGTCTGTACAAATGTACAGCCACCACCTAATCAGGGAAAAAAATATATCCTGAGCTCCCTGAGTTGGTACCAGTAGTGTTAAGTGTCTGTCAGAGTTTCTATTGTGATCACCCTTTCAGGGATTTATCACTCAGCTCTAATTCCTGGCTTCAGGCTAAAAATTGGCATGCAAGAAAGCAGATTTGGTTTAAAGATGTATTGAAGCTGCAGAAGTGGAGAAAGTCACTCTCCAGCTTCTGTTTTCAACCGTGTGTCTGAGGGAGAGCCTGGGGATTTGAGGCTCTCTGCAGTACCTGGGGGAAGGGCTCAGGATCACAGCTCCTGGGATCCCTCCTGCTGCAGGAGGTGCTGATTTCCAGTGCCAGCCCTGGGGCTGTCCTGTCCTGCTGGAAGATTTAGGGACAAACATCACCTTGCACATGCTTAGGAATAATTGCTGTTGTTGCACAATGCTTCATTTTGGGCTGGAAATCTCAGACACACCAGGTCTTCAACCTGACCAGGGTCCAGGACTATTCCTCTAATATTTGACACGTTTTTCTGGGTTCTGAAATGAAAAAAAAACCAAAAAAAAACCAAAAACCAAAACCCCCTAATATAATGTATAATAACATCTGCAGTGGAGGTAAAATAGGGTATGTTCTGCAAAGCAGAAAGTGCTTACTGATGTCTTCTGGGATAGTACAGCCACTGCTTGTCCCTCATTCAAGAAGACTCACAAGATAACAGCAGAGGCACTTGGTATCTGGTCATCTGAAACTGCATTTCCTCTTGTTCCTTCCTTTACACCGAGCTTTTGGCCTGACACTTTTTCTCTGCAGTTTCCCTCTGGTAAGTCCCGCACCACTCTTTTTTCATTCCTATTTTATTCTGCCCAAAGTACAGCAAGATTTTTGGAGAAAGCAAAGAAAAAAATCTTTGCACTAAAGGCTTTGTAATCTTTGGGTTAAACCCTGTAGAGCTCCCACTCTGCCTGACATTTGAGATCACAATGAGTGTGCAGGAGCACCTTGTTTCAAGTTCTTCTGTCAATATTCAGTGGGCTGAAGGCTCATAAAAATATACATTAATATGGTAGAGACTGTATTGTGCTGTCTAATGGATCATCCATAAATTGTAAGATGACTAGAGACATCATTTAAAGAAAAATCAACAAGAAACCAGGAAGAAACAAACCTTTCCATGTTCAAAGTCCGGGCTTTGCTGCTGCCAGCTGAACAAACGTGGAGTTAAAGCTGTGATGTCCCAGCCTACCTCTGTAATCCTCCCAGGCACTGGGAGAACAGATTGAGAGCAGGGTGGGAGCACGTGAGCTCAGCATGCTTTGGATTTTAAGGAGGGATGGGGTTGCAAGACCTTTCACATTGTTCTGACCTCCCCATTTTTGTGTGAGCTGTGCTTCCATGTGGTTACCCCATGCTCTGGTGTGTGATAGTCAGGGAACAGCCTGGTGGTGCAGTCGGTGCTCCAGTCTCTCGTCGTGGGTGTGCTATCTGCAGGCATTTAGAATTCACTCAGAACTATTCCAACGCATTCTATATCAAACTCATTGATCTTTTGTTCGGAAAATAAAACAAAATTATGCGTTTGTTTTGTGCTGTTCGTTTTGTAGGGTTTTTTAATAAAGAACAGAGGAAAAGATGGTAAATTTGTATATTGTAACTGCTGGAAAGATTTTGGAGTCTGTGTAGCGCAGATATTTTGGTGTTAGTTGACATCACTGGATAGAGGCAGCACAGACATATCTGCTTTGTTAAAGCTGGGATTTCTACCAACCAGTGTTTCTACCTTTTGTCTCCAGCAATCTCTCAAGGCTGTATTTCAGACTACACATTTTTCCAAGAGGAAACAAAGCAGATAGCATCCTTTAGCAGGCGTAAGTCCAACAAATGTCAAATTCTGAACAACATTACTTTGTGTCTCTATTTAACATTAAAGCTGATGGCTTTTTGACAGGTTTATAGCTGACAAGTTCCATAGCCAGTCATGCAGTTTGAGCTAATTTGATGAATCAACTTGATGTTCTATAGTCCCAGTTGGCTTCAATAGCGTATGTGCTCAATTTTCTGCTGGAGGTCAAAAATAAGCTTTGAAATTTGGCTAATCCCATCACATCCGCAGAACATGTCTGGTGGAATAATCTTTGGACACGAAGCCTTGACTAATGCCAGAAATAGAAAGGAAAACTCAGTAATTTCATTAGAGCCATCAATCCTGAGTTGTGTAGGCACAGTAATCAGGGGTCTCATGTCCAGCAATTTACTTGGGAGCTTTCAAATGCTTTCGTGGTCAGGGTAGGAGGAGGAACATTCCTCAAGCCTGGGTCTTGTTCTAGAGGAAAATGGGCCTTATTGTTAAAGTTCATTTAGAACAAATGTTAACTGGATGAGAGTATGCCAGGATTTTCTAATTACGTCTTTCCTGAAAAGATGGGCTCTGCCATGGCAGTGGTAGATGTTAAAATGCCCTGGGCTGGGCTGGGTTTAAGACTGTAATTTTTATGGTAAAGTCATTACCAGTCATGAGGTTTAAAGTGTCTCAGGTAACCAAGCAGCAGTAAATGTACTGAAAACTCGAACACAAGATTTGACAGATTTCCCCAACCAAAGTATTTGGTCCTTATCCATTTTTAACAGGTTTTAGGCATAGAAATTCAGACTAACTTGATGCTTGCACTTTTGGGCATTAACATTGCTCCAAAGTGGAAACTAAAAGCTTCAGTTTTCACAGTGGCTTGGCATTGAACAGACACAGAAATAACTTGCTGCCATGTTCTGTCATGCTTTGGTAAAACACCTGTGGTCCAGGAAGGTTCCAGTGCTACTCTCCTTGACTGCCCAAGGTTGTCTTGAATACAAAGACTCTCTTAAATGCAATGGCGGTTTGTTGTCTTTTTCTGCCTGGAAGACTCCTAGAAATGGTTCCCTCCATCTGAGTTACCTGCTGTGTGTTTTGGAACTTTGGGTCATGTGAAGGTTTTGGTGTGCTCTCCAGAATGCAGTTGGCAGTGGCTGGAGCAGAGAGCAGGGCTGTCCTGAAACAAGGACTCTGTCTCTGCCAGAGACACCCACTCTGCACCTCTGCTTTTGGTCGAATGGGTCTTGTTCTTACGAGAAAGAGCAAAGTTTGGACACCCATTCCTGTTCCAGTCCTTCCCTGGGAGGCAGAACACATGAGGCTTTGTGAGGGGATTTTCTTGTGCAGAGAAAACTGGCCTTGTCACTCGTCACACATGTGTGTTTGTGTGTATTTGTTTAATGCAGGAGCCACTAGCACAGGAAAAAGCCGTTTTCCTGACTGGAGAGCCGATTCCATTCCTGCCCTGCTCCGTGCCCTGTCCGCAGCAGCACGTTCCCATCACTGAGCCCCTTCACCTCCCTCCTTCTCTCGCTGCCTGACACACACAAGATCCAGCTGAGATGAGTCATGGTCATGGAGCTGTGTTTATTAGCAGGATGTACTGAATCACCAGATTGGATGCAAGAGAAGTCTCAAATACGTCTATAGATACACTGCATGTGTGTGTGTGTGTACGTACTTTTGTATTCTATTTCCAGGGATTAGAGCTGAACTGCTGCTGGCACTAAATTAGGCAGCAAACAGATCTAGGTCTGCTTCTTTTTTTTCTTTTTTTTTTTCCCCTTCTCTGAGTAGTAATTCACATTACATCAAAGGAGTGGATTTTTAAGGAACACTTTTGATTCTTAACTTGAATTTGTAACAATTTAGATGATTTACAATAGGACAGTCATTTGATAAGGAATGAGACAGAGTCTGAGCATTTATATGAATACCAAACAATTGTAATGAAACCTGGAGATCGGGCTTTTCCCTATGAACATTTCAGAACATTTAATTCCCTTTTTTCAAACTGCCTTCTTCTTGGTGTACATAAATATGTAATATTAACCTGGGTTCACCTTTGCCTGGTAGTAACAAATTGTTCTCTGTGTATCCACAACTGATGCTCCTGCGGTCAGCCTGTTTTCCTGAAGTTTCCCGGTGTGTTATTTCCACTGGCTTTATTTTCGATTTGGGCATTTAATGAGAAGAAACAGCTAAAATAGGCTGCACTAGATTTGTCTGGAGGAGCAGCACTGTGGCTGAGTTGCGTCAGCACGGCTTTGTGGGGCCAGCTCAGCATCCTTTCTTTGCCTCTCAAATCTGACACTGCGCTGATGGGCACGGTGCCAGCTGGTAGCAAACTGGGCCCAGAGATCTCCTCCTCGTTCTTATGGGATCAGCAGCTGTTTGTGTTATCAGTTAGGGAACTTCAGCCGCTGTCATGGCTGGTCCTGGAGCCTTCAGGAATACTGGCACAAAAGCAGAAAAATTGAAAGAAAAACAAGGGGGCTGCAGGTGATGTGTCCCTGCATGCTTGAGGTGATGTGTTTAGCAGTGCTTTAACACCTTATTTGTGATAAGAGAAGGAAATGACATTCTAGCACAAAAAATCCCCTGGACTTTAATTGGCCCAGTCTCAAGGGGCTTTTGTGATTTTGTCTCCATTTCAATTTAAACTTTTCTATGTATTAGTTTGTGGGAAGTTTGAGACCTGCTTACCAGGTAATCTGATCAACACTATGACTCACCACACACCTCAACAACAAGAAAACCAAAATGAGACAGGGAGGTGGGGAAGAGCTTTCAATGTTAATATATTTATATTAGTTATGACATTTCCTTCTAGAAAACAGCTATTTGCTTTCTATGCATTGCAGAAAAATTTGCATGTCTGCATGATCACCTTGGTGTGTTTCTCCTGGTGTTTCTGGGCTTCCAGGGGCCTGAGGAGCTGAGAATGCTCTGGGATTTCCCAGTGGTGCTGGGTTGAGGGTCTGAAATTTGCTCTGGAGAGCTCAGAGGTGCCTGCATTGTGGAGTGCATGTACAAGGAGGCAGGGAAAGCAGAGAGAAGGACACACAGCCGAGAAGAGAAGGAAGTACAACTGTGTGTCCAAAGTCTACGATGGGGCTGGACATGTGATGAAAGGAGAAAGAAATTTGGTGTAGCAGAAGGTCCCTTCCTCGCCTGTGTTTTGAAGTATCTACAGTGCTTTGTCTGCTTACATGTTCATAAAACATTATGCATTTGAAAATAGCAGCTTTCCCAGTGCCATATGCTGAGAAATCTTAAGTACAGTCTTAAAAATCATGAGTGGCTTAGGGACTTAATATTTTTTTTAATAACACGTATCGGATTCTTACAGTTTGCTTTCTACTTTTAGAGCTGGTATGTTCTTGATTTCAGGCTTTTCCCTGCGACCATAAAAGCTGCATGTTTTCTTTTGGTTGTTTTTGTTTTAAATGAAATATGAGAGGCTCACAAAGCTACGGGACTGGAAGAAACAGGCTTTAAAGACATGCTAACTATCCTGAGACCAGCGATAAAAGGAGAATTGGCTCCACTGAAAAATGGTCCTGATTTCACACCCAGCCCCGTCCCAGTTCCACAGCTGATTTATGTGCAGCTACCAGGGCCGTGCACACTGAGACCAGGGGAATTCCATGGTCAAATGGCCGAGCAGGAATACCTGGGGACAATTATCTATGTTCCCCAGACACACTTGGGATGTGCATGTTTTGCATGGACAACTGTAAATTCCATCTATTTGCACATTTGTCCCGTAATAGTTTGCCAAATATTTGTTCTTAGCAGCTCCTGTTGCTATATTGTCAAATTCTTTGCTAGGCTGCTTTGGCATTTGTATTCCATGCACTTATCATTTGAAGGGAACCATAATGCAAATATTTTATGAACACATATCCTATCCACACATCCTATTTTTCAGTTCTCAGCTGCAAATGCTCAAAAGGAGAAGTCAGTGGTTATCCAGGAATTTGGGATCGACAGATCCTGTTCAGTAATCTTCTGGTGAGTGCTCAGAAATAAAGGATTCAAGGATTACTGGGGTTTTATCCATTAATTCACTTCCACTACTCAGAAGTGTAGGCAGGAATCTTTGGTGACCTAAATGTGCCTAGAATATAACCTAAAGATTTGTGTTTACAGCAGAGTTTTCCTACCAGACTAACCTCAAACATTCCATACAGTTACAACGTAGGGACTCAAATCTGTGATAAAACAAACATAATTTTTTCTGTTTGCACCATCGTATGAGTAAATTTTCTTTTTTAAACCAAAAGGAAAACAATTTAAAAACCTTTCTGACTTAGGTAAGCTTAAGGTGTTACAGAGAGCTGCACTCAGGCATTGAAGGACAAAAACTGAGCTCAAGTCTTTCAAACCCCCATATGGTAATTCTTAAGTTTCCTTTTTGCATATGTAACTAACAGATGCTGCAGTGCCTTCAGATTCCTGCCATACCTTCCAAAATACGCACAATATATGCAGCCATCGGAGGTCTGGAGATTGTATCTGTCAGGGCTGGCCTCACGTGCAAGAAACATGATGGTAAAATATGTGGCAAGCATGGGAACTGCATGGACAAGGAGCTCTGTGCCTGAACCCTTCAAAGAGCCTGGCAGTGGCCAACTGGAGGGTGATGCCTTCAGGAAACTCTGCCTTGCCCCAAGAAATTCAG
The DNA here is from genome assembly GCF_015227805.2 of Hirundo rustica. Classification (NCBI taxonomy): domain Eukaryota; kingdom Metazoa; phylum Chordata; class Aves; order Passeriformes; family Hirundinidae; genus Hirundo; species Hirundo rustica. Next base: position 1,698,338 of record NC_053465.1, read on the forward strand.
ATGGCACCAGTGTATCATACACCATTCTTCCTGCATTTTGTCTGAACTGCTTCTGATTGGATCTCCAAGTATCTCCTACAGTACAAAGATAACAAAACGACTTTAAGGCCACAGAGCAGGTCAGGGTCTCCTTGGGGTGTGTTTGACCCAAGCGTGTTTCCGTATGGTGGCACTGATACCTTCTACACACAAAATTCACAGATAATTAAGGGGGAAAAGAGGATTTTTGTTCCTTTTAGTGAGGTTGTGGTGATATGAAGGGAAATGGTGACATTGTCTGAGCCACTGATCTTCCCAGGGATATCTAGTTTGACCACACAATATGACTTGTTTGCCAGTTTGATTAAGAATTTGTCCTGTGCCCCCAACCCCCCAGCTGGGATCACAAATGTGTCTGTGGCAAATATGTGACAGTTGGTTATGTGTTAAGGAGTGTTTGAAGCATTAACACCAGTCTTCTGTACTTGGTTGGCTTTCACTTTTTAAATCACAGAAAAGTTCTTATCCACATCCTATTGTTCCTCTGTGGATCTCTACCTGCTGTGTCTACCTTGCCATGCCAGAGGAGAGGCATTGTCTCCTCTCACAGCTCTGAGCTGCTTCACACTGAGCAGGAATTCACAGGCTTTCCAACTTTTGCAGAGTTTCTGAGGTGCAAAACTTTGTCCTTTTATGCGCCCCCCACCCCCTGCCCCGCTCTCTCTCTCTCTCTCTCAGGGTGTGAGAGTCTGCAGAGCGTCTCCCCACCCACCCTGCAGCCCCAAAGCTGGCTTTGTGTCCCAGGGAACAGACCCTCGGCGTGGCTTCCTTGTGTCACATCTCTCCATGACTGCTAGCAGGCCAGACAGATGCAGGTTTCTGAAGGCTAAATGAAACTCAATTTCCTGAGTCAGAAAAACCTGTTTGTTTCTTAGTTACTGTATGATGTGCTTCTCTGTTGACTTGAAATGTATTCTGTAATCCCATGCATATGTGATTTCTTTCTTGGTACTCTGGAGTGCACTCTATAGATAACACTTTCATGGTATTTTAAATTCCTATATCTTGACTGTTTTCAGAGAAATGAATATGATTTAACCTTCTTTAGAGCAAGGATAAACTTTGAAATGAAAACTAACATATGGTCTGCGTGCTATTTTTATGACTTTATTTTATAATTTCTGAGCTGATTTGGAGAGCTGATTATTATTTAACAAGTGAAGCAGGCTGTCAGTGCGACGGCTGCAGTGCTGCCGTGGATTAGCCCTCAGCTCTCCCAAATCCAGCCGGAGGGGAGCCCTGCAGGACAGGGGCTGAGGTTCCTGCTGTGGCCATGGGCAGAGCTCCTTGGGGACAGCTCCCTGCTCGCCCCTGGAGTGGCTGGCTGCAGCCAGAGCCTGTTAGTCTGTCACTTCTCCTCACACCCCATTCGCTCACACGGTTTTTTTGTTAAATATACTGCCTGTCACACTGCATTATATTTCTTCATGATCCACTGCATTTGCTGTGGGTTTCCTTGAGGAGATCCTCCATACTCCACCAAAGAAAACCTTTCCTCCTTCCCTTCCCTCTTCCCAGGCATGCCTCTTCTGCTCTTGCTCTGTCCCCCAGGTGCCAACCTTGACATTGTCCAGGAGGTCCCCAAACCACAGCTGGATTCCCTGGGCTAAGGGACCCATGAAATCCACTCCTAAATCATCCCAACGCTATTCTGGTAGGGATTCAGCTGCCTTCCTGGGATTCTGCTAAGTATAAAGAGCAAGGATCCAGAAATAAAAAGCCAAAAAGGTACCTTCCACCGTGGAGAAGGCAGTGGGTACTGTGCAGCTATTGGCCTGGCTAATCTGTTGGGGGAAGCAGGGCTGGATAAATGTGGATGTGCTGTCAAAACATGTGAGGAATCCATTTGCACATTACTATGGAAATTTTTTCTCAAACAAAAACTTCAAGTACAAATGTCTAAGTGTTGCAGGCCCTGCTATTTCATCTTTTGTGTGATGTTGTCTCTATTCCCAGTAGACTCCAAGACTACACCTCAACTTCACTGCTCCCGCATACAAATATTTGCCTGAAATATATAGAACATTGTAAGGTCACCTGCAAGTACGCCTAGAAAAATCAGACAGAAAAACTGAACAAGTTTTCACAGTCAAAATTAAGTAGGTCAAGAATCCATCCAGCTTGTCTGGTAATGTGCTCCTCACGCTAATGAGATCTGGAGAGAAGAACCCCATGTGTGAGGTTGCCAAGGTGAGCAAACCTCCTCATTACAAACCCAGCAACAGCAGTAGCGGTGCCTGAGTTTTGTTTTATCTTTCCCCAACAAGGCACTCTAAAAATGCCTTACCCTGCCTATGAAACTTTCTGCAATAGGTACAAGTATTAACTTCTGTAATTAACTTCTCTGATGATTATAGAATGTATTCCTTCATCTTAATGGGTGGGATGACCAGGCAAATAAACTTAGGTACTTACCTTTCGTTTGTATCTTCACGTAGATAAGAAAGATGTATGAAGTGATTAGAGAATGCAGGATATGATGTTTATCCCATTGCTGATTATTCCATAGGTGAGTTAAGACCTCATTAAGACTTTGGTGTCAGGTCTAGTGCTGACTTGCATGTTGGATAAAATCATTTCCCATGGAATATAGGTTTTATGAATCATTAAGATATAAACCCTGCCATGGAATAGGTATTATAGAAAAACAGTAATACATAGTCATAAGAATATATAATTATATGTATGTGTGGGTATATATATAATGTTTAGTCTAGACATCAGTATAATTATGCACAATAAGATGTGACATCTGAGATTCATGTGTGTTATAAATCTTTTTGAAAAGGGAAATGGTTAAGTCTGGGAAAATATTAATTTTTCCCAGCATTGCTCTGTCTCAATGCCTTTTTATATCTAAGTTCTGAAAAGAAGACAAGGCAAATCATTTATTCTTGAGCCATTTTCTTTGAGTCTCCATCTTCTCATGTGGTCCAAAGGCCACCAGTTTACTCTCTGATGTGCAGATGAAGCCAACTCCTTTGTTGTCCTCCATCAGAAGGCAGAGAGCTCGAGGCTGCAGGGCTGAAAGCCATGGCTGCATGGTCTGAAAATAGAGCTGGACACTACAGGCAGTATCTGTTTCCTAGTGGAACTTGTTGGCTTGCTTGGAGAGGCAGGACAGGACACGACAAGAACAGAAACATTAAAGAAGTTATCTCTCAAATATTCACATTTGGCTGGGAAATGAAGGGCCAGATTTCAAAACCTGGCCAGCATCTTTATGCATGTAATTTACGGGAGAATGTGAGCGGAATTAATTGGGGGTGGAATTTGAGCTATTTATTTGTCTCAAGAATTTAATTTTGGGGAAAGAAAACAGACATTTTAGTATTTAATGTGTGCTCTCAGCTCAGTTCCAGAACTGAACCTGCAGGGCTGCAAAAGCTGGGAAGGCCCAGATAAGGGCAGCATGAAAATGTTGCTCCAAATAAAAACATTCAAGGTTAACAAATTGCAAGACATCTTGAACAATTTAGCCAGCAGATTGCCTGTTCACAACTGTATTTTCTGCTTTGCTGCGTTTAACTTGGTTTGACTGGTGTTGAAGGTTCAGACCAGTTGGGGACCACACACAGCTTTATATAATTAAACATTAAACTGGTTAGTGGAGTTAAAACTGTTAAATATCCCAAACTTTCAGGGCATTCATTGAGCAGCGTGTTTATCTCATTTGGCATGTTATTTTAAATGTACCTAAGAAAAAGAGCAAATGCAAAATGCCACGGGTGACAGAGGCACTGCAGAGAATAAGCAGAGGACACGAAGCTGGGGCACTGCAAGTTTGCATCTCTGCAAACAAGGCAGGGAGATTCACAGGCCACGTCAACCCTCAGATGCATTCAGCAAATTCTTCTGACAACAGTGCAGGAGGAGGCAAGCGCTTTGTTGTGCATCCTCCTAGAAATATTACAGACTGCAGAGCAAAGAAAACACACAGGGGCGGTCAATATTTTTCTTGAATTTACTCCGAGTGGTGGAAGCTCTGCCCGGAGTATTCCATTTATGTTCGGAGCTCTGCACTCTATCATTGTGCTGCTCTGTAAAGTAAATTTATTCCTGAAAAAGAATAAAAGGCTTTCCTTGTAGCATATAGTGATGCCAGGAAGGTCTGAGGGATTCACTGATCTTTTCTTTTTTTTTTTTTTCGATTTGATGTGCAACCTGTAAAATAAAATAATCAGTTCATTTCCAATCTTTATTACAGTTTTAAAAGTTGGGGTTTTTCTAATTTATTTGATTTTGAAGTGCTCTGTCACTTGCAGATGAAAAATTTCATTTGAAAAAGAGAGAAAAACAGTTTTCACTTGATAGGATTTGAGGGTCTTTCAGTTGTTTTTCCCCTCATAAAAACATTTACAAATCTCACCCCTCATCTGTGAACAATTATGACCTCGAGTATATTTTTTGGTCAGCAAGTTCTGTGCATGAAAATTTCCTTGTGGCCCAGCACCTGTAGAATGTGATTAAAGCTCTCCTCCGTGTTCGAGTGGAGTGGGAGGGTGGATTTAGTTCCGGAATAATTCAGTGTTGCTGTATGAGTGTGTCTGGAGCAGCCCGGAGAAGAGGAAATCTCGGAACACTCCGAGTGCCCCATGGCTCAGGGAGCTCCTGGCTGCAGGGTCTGTGGCTGACCACTGCCCATGGAAAGCCAAGGAAGGGGAGTCAGACTCCTGCCCAATTCCTCCCTGCAGCTCAGCTCCGTGCCTGGGAATAGGGATGAGCCAAGGGAGAGCAGAGGCCAATGAAAATAATCTGCCATTATTTTCATTATTTTCCTGGTGGTCTCCTGTCACTCTGTATATCATTTCATTAAACATCTTTGTCATGCAATATAGAATTTGGCTCCAGCTGCTTGGGCTTGACTAAGGAGTAGAACCAGACCATAGACTCAATTTAGATTTTCTGGTTGCACATTTCTGGCTTCTCCTGTGCTCTAACAAAAACATTTTTTGTTGACTTTTTAAAAAACCCCCCACACACATTTCAGGTGAGGTTTTCTTGCTGCCTTAAAAGTGGTTTGCTACCAAGTTATCCACTGCTGGCTGCTGTGCCTTTGTCTGGAAGGTTGTTAGGAAACTACAACTTCCAACAAAGTGTTGCCCAGAGAGGTCATTTCCCTCTCTCCTCTTTCCACACATCAACAGACAGGGCTAAATTTCACTGCTTGCCTTTCCATCCCTGCTTCCTTTGTACCAAAAAGGTGAAAAGTCTGTTATTACCCAGAGGCGAAAAGGTCCTTTTCAGTGCAGGGCACATCTACCCGTCGATTATTAGGAATAAGAGTGTTGGATGGCACTACAGATGAAAAAAAATTGATTAAAATACCTGATATTTTGAAAACTCTGGTATTCAATCCCGTGGACATGAAATTTAGAGTAGGAAAAAGTAATCTTTTCTAATGACCACTTGGTGCATATTGTCAGCAGGGAGCCCTAAGCTGGGAGCACATACCATTTTTTCCCAGGAAAAGTGATATATACTTAGAGCACTAAGTGTGGCTACCAGTGACACACAAATACTTTCAACTTTTAAACCTATTTGGCTCCATTCAGGAGACCAAGTTGTGGTTCAGCTCATTAGCATTTGAGCAAATTTGTTACACTTTTAAGGAGTGTTTTCGGAATGGCCTGACCGGGATGCAGTGAATTCCAGATGCTAATGGCACCATTTATCAAGGCAGAGCTTTTTAACATAATGCATAAACCTTTCCTACACGGGAGTTTTACCGTGCATTCAATTCCAGTGCAATTCACTGCTGCGGGCAGAGGAAATGAAGAACTTAAGCAATGTAAACACATGAGGAAAAGGCTCTTAGATCCGTGTGGCTCCTGGAGATGAAATACTTATTTCTACAAAATTTGTCTTCCATTGTAACAGAGCAGGGTAACTGTGGGTGCTCTGGAATTAAATTATCTGTCTAGGGCTTTTTGTGTTTCTCCTCTCTGAAACATCTGAGCATCTTGTACCCTATCAAAGCCTCTAAAAAATCAAAGGATCTTATTTTTTGAGGAGAGCTTAAATTGCTTTTGTGAGGGCCATGTTTCTGTTTACTGTTTGTTGGATCATGCTGCACAACAAAGCTCCTGTTAAGTAATATTTTAGTGTTATTTAGCCCATTTGCTCTCTGTAGCTTTCTGTTCAGATAGCAGAATTCTTTCTTCTCTGTGATGTTTGGAATGATATTAAAAACCTGACCAAGCAAAGGATTAAACCTCATTATTTTGAGATTGATTATGTTGAAGCCAATGTTAAATGAGAAACAAAAATAAGGAAGGAATCAAATGATTTAACGTAGTCTTTATCTCCCAATTTACATTCCCATATTCTAATATCTCAAAATTTTCCAGTCTCCTTGACATTTGGAAATGATCCCTGTGAAACCAGCTTGATGTCTGCCTCTCTGCTGAAGCAAACAGCAATGACCACATTGCTCCCATTTCTGGACCCAAAACTTTTCATCTTTCCAGACTCTTGTATCTTGTCAGACTGAGCTGACACTTCAAAATGGAACAAATGCACTCAAAAAAAAAAAAAAAAAAAAAAAAAAGTGCTGCTTATTCCAGTTCTGGAAAGCAATTAAGCAATTAAGCACAGACTAAATTTTACCTTTATTCACTGTTTCAATGGAGGGAGCAGCTCTACTCTGCAGTAACTCCCAGCCTGACCAGAGCGCTGTAGCTGTTGCCCCAGTTGGTGTGAGATCATGGGATTATTTTCCTTTTCTTTGCCTTTTGTTGGCTTCAGGTTCCTACCTCCTGTTATTTACAAGGCAAAGATTTGGGGCCCTAATGCTACAAATGTTCCTGCATGTTTTAACTACAAGCATATGAGTACTCCCAAACTGAGGCCCTGGAACTCTTCACGTCTTAAGCACATCGTCTCTGATGCTGGAAATTCCTGTGCATATGCTTTTCCTTACCCCTTGGAGCAGTCTCATTAATTTCAGCAGGACCCACAGTAGTAAAGTTAAAACACATCCATAAGTATTTGCAGGTTCAGGTCCGTAGTGACATTTCTTGTCCTACGATGTTATTTTATCCCTAAGCCTGTTCATTGTCAAAAAATGAATCTTTGAGTAATCAGGTCTCACAACTCCTCTCAAACCCCTTCCTGGAACTTATTTTGTGTTCTTTTCCCTGGCAAGGCCTGTGGACAGCAGCAGGGCTGTCCTAAATCAAATAACATTAAGAATCTGACATGAATTGACAAGAGCCAAGTATGGCTGAGCTGGAGTTTAAACCCAGCTGAAGTGAAGAGTTCCCTCTGCTGTAATTCAACTTTAGTCACACTCCTTGCAGTTGCTTTCTAGTTCATCAGATTTTTTTTTAAATTTTTTTTTTAATCATAGAAAATAAACTGGATGGGAATTATAAATGAGTGAGACTTGAATGCCAAAATGCTGGAATTTGTGCTCTTAAATGACCTGGAAATGACACCTCTATTGCATTTCTTGGCTCCTTGTGTTTTCCAACATTTTACTCCAGATGGGTACTTGAGGTTGGAAGGGGATGATTAAGCAATTTCCCGGCTTTGGTACAAACCCCATCTCCATTATTGACAGTTGTGCTGTGTAGATCTGAGGAGCAGAGGAGTTCCCAGTCCTGACCTCACCACTGGGAATTCCTCTTCCAGCCCCTCATCAGGTCCCTCTGGGTGATTACCTCTGCCCCAGGACATGCAGACACCAAGCTTGGTGAGGCATCATCCCCCAGAGCCTGCACAATTCCATCTGTCTCCTTCCAAAAGCAGCTGGAGGCAAGGTTGGGAGCAGCCCAAGGGGCAGCAGAGCCCGACGGGCTGGGCTGAAAGGCAGGAAATCCTGGCTGCTATTCCTGGCTCCTGCTCTGCCTGGTGAGGCTTTGGGCAGGAGCTCGGCTTCCCCAGCAGCGTCTGTGGCATCCGCAGTGCACCTGAACACCAAGAGCACCTTCCAGGACCTCATTCCTGCTGCAGAAGTGGCTCTGTGGAGATCCATTCCCAGTGTATTCCTTGTGTAGGAAACAGGGAAAAAGCAGATGAAAAAAGCAGTTGTAACTTCTTCTATAAACACAGAGCTCGGATGTTTGAACAGCTTCCATCCATCAGTCATGGAGCTCTCTTCTGGAATTGTGTCCAGAACTGCAGGTGCAAAGAAAACATATTTTTTCTGCAAAAATTTGGAGTTATACATCCAACACCCTGACATGGGTGTGGAATTGTGGTGGCTGGGCATTCAAGGCCCTGCCTAACTGACCTAAAAATCAAACTCCAGCAACCCCATAAGTTCACAATCCTCAGAGATAAACAACTGACATGGATTTTGTGTTCCTGTGTATTAGAAGTGGGAAGCATCAGTTGTTTTAAATGGAAACACAGCAAATTACTGTATCTGAAGTTCTGTCACTTGCTCCAAGCAAAGCTTAAACAAATTCTGGCTTATCTGAATGATTTCAGATAAAATTTCAGATAGGATTAACTGTGGTCTTCTTTGTTCTCTAAACTTTAGAGCACTTAAGGAGAGGAGCTGGCAACATGGACAGCGTTTGATGATAAAAAATGTAATAACAACTTTAGGAGAGGAAACACAGATGCACATAAGGAAAGTTCGAATAGACTTGGAATTTCTGGAAATTTTATTAGTGAATGTAGAGCCTTCTTGCCCATGTGTAGATAAGGACCTTGGTGTTTTAAAGGAAGAGGGAAATATATTTATTTTGTGTGGGAAAAAAAAAAGAAAAATCTTAAACTTATTTTTTCTTTCTTTGTGAGAAAAAATGATTTCTCCTGTTTTCGGAAACAGAATTTTTTAAATCTTAGTAGCATTTTTCCCTCACACATAAAACTGATTATCAGATTCCCTGACCAAAACATGTTTTCCCAAGTATTGCATTTCTGAAAGTTATTTACTAAGATTGCTTCAGTGTTTTAAAATATCCAGGCTGAGATTCCAGCTTTGGCTTACATCAAGTTCGAATTCTTTGTATTTGCCATATTTTCAACTCCTGAAAGCAGGGGAGGGAGGAAAAGCAAACAGCAACTATGAAAGAAAAAAATAAAAAAAAAAAAAAAAAATTGTTTTTAGCTATAGAAGCTTCATTAAATTCAGGGGAGCTAGACCCACTTACATTAGCAGAAAATAGGGTCCTTTTTTTCTCTCTTCTTTTCAATAATTTTTTCCAATGCTATTTTTAACAGTCCTAGGGGGAGGCAGAAAGTAGGGTGGGAAACAGTTACAGCCATTTTATCACATTTTACTCCTCACAATGCAGTCCAAATGAAAGGAAAACCTAATGCCCTGCAGAATAATACATTAATCATCATCAGGCATCATTCAGTGCGGGCCGTTCTTTCCACACCATGGCAAACACGAGCAGAGCCCCTTGCAGGGGCAGAAATTCCTTATCTGATCTCACCTGGGCTGGAGCACAGCACGGGTTTGTGGTGTTTGTCAGCTCAGGGATGGACAAACCCCACTGGAGGGGTTGCTTTGGAACCCTGGGAGATTTAGCAAAGGTTTCACCCCAAGTGTTGGGAATTAAAGGGGTTATGGGAATGTCCACGCAGAACAATTTTTGCTCACTGACAAATTGGTTTTCCTTGAGAAAACTTCATTCATTTCACTGGAAAAAGAAAAAGCCCAACCAAACCAAACCTTCTTTAAGCTACTTTGGATGAGGAGCTAAGTAGTTAAGTTTGGTACATTTTCCTCAGCTCTGGAGGTTTTGTTGTCCAGCTCCCCTCCAGCCTTACTCCCTTGGGAATGTCCAAAGCCTGATCCTGCCAAGGCAGCAATTTCACATGTCCTGAGCTGAGCGGTTCAGGATTGTTCCACAGTGTGGGACACCCTCCGCAGCTTCCTGCACAGCTCAGGGGAGGGATGCTTTCACAGCCTTTCCTCTTCCCTCATGGGGTATCTGGAGGCTGCAGTTCCATCTCCATGTTTTCCTCCTCCATCAGGCTTCTTCGGTAACTCAAACCTGTAAGAGGAAAGCAGTCCCAAATTATCCTAAATATACTGCTGCAGTCAAGGCTCAGACTCGAAATGGAAGGTTTATTTTGTACCCTGTGATCTGCAGCAGCTCCCCTTCCCTCAGCTTTTTCATTTGCTCATAGGTCCCACTCCTAACAGCACAAAATTATTGCAGTTGGGAGCCAGTGGTAGAAACATTAACAGAAGGATGGTCGGGAGATTGCCTAGAGATAATATAGAGAGGAATAAAATTAGGAGGCAGTTTCTAACTTGCTTGGATACTTGTGAAAATTTCAAGCAAAAATTCTCAATGAAACTTTTCCCTTAGTGTTTCTTTCCTGTGTCCCTCCCATTCTCTCTTGTTCTTACAGAGTGCATACGAATATATTTCTACTCTAGCCTTGCATCTGTCTCATAAATACATCTCCTAAGTGTGTGCATGCTTAGGTTTGAAAATTCTCTTTGTAGAGCCCAGTGGTGTTTGTACTGTTTCCAATCTCCTCCATCTCTGCAAGATAAGTAGGTGCTACACTTATGTCATTTATTGCTATTTGTTTCTTTATGTTGGTTCCTCTTAAAGTGCTCTTCTCGTATCGTAGCTCCAGGGCATCCTTGCATACAGTTATGATACATAAAAACTGAAAAGCACAATTTAAACTGCAGCACCTCATCTGCTCTCCCTGTTTGTCTGTATTTTTCCCTCTGCCAAACATCATATTCCTTTCATCCGGCAATATAATACAATCCACCAGAAAGAAATGGAGCACAATGGAGGGTGACTCATTCTGGCTGAAAGGTTAGGGCCAGATCCTGCATTACCTCGTCCAGAAAACTCCCATACACTTGAATTAAGAGCATTTCTCAAGCCGGGAAGCTCAGGCCTCAACCTTATAAGATGTATGCTGGCATGGACAAGCGTTTTTAGGTACAGTCTGAGAAGTCATTGCCATTTCCCTTTCCTTGTGCCAGTTCTTAAAGCTCTTCCTTATTATTTGTTCCTGGAGTGCCAGATTTATTCTCAGAAGAAAGACCCAGATTGTTTGACTAACAATCAATCTGTTTGATCTGTAAAACGGTCACCAGGAAATTTCAGGGGGATCTCAGCCTGTGCCTTACAAAGTCCCGCTCGGAGGACCGAGTGGGGTTTTGTGGCACACATGAAGGATTTCACATGCATCTCAGCAAAACTCCCCAGGGTCTCAGTGAGGGTTTTGGCTCAATCATGCCAGGTTAATATTTGGGAATACAAAGGTCTGAGACCAAGCTGAAAATTCCAGGAGTCTCAACCGGGCATCCAAAGCAGCCAGCAGAGAGAGACCCAAGCCCTCTGGCCTGCTCAAGCACGTCTGGCTGGGCTTTCCATCCAGGTATCCCTGCCTGGAGCCACCCACCCTATCCCGCCAGCAGCTCTGCTCTGCTCTGCAGCGTGGAACCACCCTCTGCCTAACTGGATCTGAAGCCAGTTCTCCCACCTCCCAGGAGAGCAGAGTAACCACCAAACCTTTCTGCTTTGCATAGAGAGATATTAAAGAGAGGGTGAGAGCAGATAGACAGACAGATTAGGGCTGCTGGCTGAGCTGCTGCTCCACACTGTGGGAGCATCCCCTTCCAGTTTCTCTCCTAATGAATATGCAAATGTGGAGACAAAGTGGAGCAGTTTCAGTGGGAAAAGGCTGGAGGATACTCACCTTGGCAGGGAGGGAGGACAGCATCTGGGGGCTTTGCTGTGAGAGGAGAGTTAAAATTCCCCAAATCCCTACTGGGAATCAGGCCATGGAGGGCTCTGAACTCGAGTCTCCTGCACTGAAAGCAAATGCAACACACCAATGGGGAGCTCCTGCCAAAGGCAGAGGTGTTTGCAGCCCTGAATCCATAAGGTCCTCTCCAAACAGCCCTGTGGAATGAGGCCGCTAGGACACCTTTACTCAGAAGGACATTTAACACTCACTTTGTGCATCTTGTCACAAGATGGACCAAAACTGCAATAGAAGGGTGAGGCAGAAGTAGTCCTGGTGCTTAGAGCAATTTATTGGTGGAAACTTAGACTCGGAGGCTCTTCCAGAACAGCTGAGTGAGGGCTTTGAGTGCCTTATTTCAGAGTTAGTGACTCTGAGTGTGTCAGTCAGGTGAACATGTCACTTCATGATCTTAAGCTTTCCAGTTTTTACCTTGTTTGGTCTTTTTAAATTCTCCCTGTAGCTGTTCTTCAGTGATTTTTTTTGTTCTTTATGCTGCATCAGTCATACATCAGGTTGTGGCTACTCCCCAGTGGCTTGCAGAGAACAATAACACAGGGGAGAAAATATGCCTACTCATATATTTTGATTGTTTGACTTTCCCCTATATCTCCCTGGAATATACCTCTACCTGAGTGCTTATTTACATATTAATGGCCAAGTATTTTCAGACCCACGTATTTAGCAGAACTCAGAAACTGGGGAATAATCTGTAGATAGCACAAGTATATCATTTTGATTTACAGTCTAACATTTAAATGTTTTGAGGTCAGACCTCTGCGAGAAAATAATTCACAACTGGATCTACAGCCTCCACTGGCTGTACATTTATTGCCAACGAGCACAACACAGATTGTTTTTTACGTGCCTGCTTTTTATTGCCTTAGATGCTGTTGTAGGATAGTTCACATAAACATTTATATAGGGTTTAGAAAACAGTTGTTAGCGAAGAGGAAGCTCTTTCTGTTTACACAGCCTCGAACAAAGCCACCGTGCGCAGCTCCCTCTAACTGACATGTGGGCGGGTTCTTTTCAACTCACTGACTGGAAGAAGTGAGTGTCTGAGATTTATTCCTGACAGGACTTAAATTACTGGTAGCCTGACACATTTGTGAACAATTACTAGACACTGAGGTGTTTAAAGTAATGGGTCCTGTTTGCTCGAGGGATGGGGAAGTTTCAAAACCATTAAAACAAAACAATTTTCCATTTGATTAGCAAAAAGCAAATGCATACGTTTATTTTTCCAAAAAAGGCACATGGATATTTGATTTCTTAAATTATTTTTCTCTCCCCATGCACATGTTTAAAAATTTGCTTTAATTTCCTTACCAGTCAGTTACCATCTCTTGGTACAGGCTCACAGTCAGCTCTGAACATGAGACCTGTGAGCTTGCAGCTCCCAAAAGGTGAATTCACAACAATGTCACAGTCAGAAAAGGATCTCATTGTTTAGTTGTCTCAAGTGATAATGACATCTACTTTTTTAGTTTTTAATCTGAAAGAGGAAAGGTGAGAAACCCTAAAATTTACTGCTTTAGTCATTTGACCATTAACCTCTGCCATTATTTATGGACAATAAACTCTGTTTAATCCTCTCCTTAATCTACATTACCTTTATTAATTTATTTGTAACCCCTCAAGGTAAAAGTCCTGTATATTCCCACTTCTCCTTTCAGTGTTCATGTACAGTGACCCCTTCCATTCCTCCTTACAAAGCCTGGGACTTTGCAGCCTCCAAATTTCTATTAGCCATTTGGGAGGCTCCTGTCCCAACAGGAATATTTCCCTGGATTATCACAGGTTTTTAGGAATCATCCTGCATATGTTTACACACTTCCATCCCTCTTCCTTCATTAACCATGAACTGTTGAACAGGTGCTGTCTCTGCAACTCATGTTATTCTGATGTGCTATGAAGTGAATAAATTAAAACTCCATCCATCTGCTAATAACCAAAATAAAAGATTTCGATGGTGAACATAAATCAGGATTTTTGGAGAAGGCTGGTTAATCTTGCTTCACTGCCGGTCTCGGAGCCAGACTGTTCTTCCTGGCTGAGTCAATAAAAATGTTTATACATTTCTTAGTGCAACAGGGCCACACAGAGAGCTGCAAGAAATGTTTGCAGTGGTGGTCAGTTGGGGTGGGAGCTGGGAGCATTCCTGCCCAGCTGGCCATCCAGGCACTTGGATTCACCCAGCTAGGTAGCCCAGAACCGTGACACTGATTTAACATGTTAATCTTTCACCAAAATAAATGGAAAATGGAAATTCTGCCCTGTTTCTCAGTTATTCTTCCATCCATAAGGAAAAAATGCTACTTCAAGGGAACAAAAAGGCAAAATGCTTGTGAAATCCCATTGTCCCTGTTAGACATTGCCCCACTGTTTTATTGGGACTCCCAGCAATGTAAACAATGTAAATGTGATGGCTTTTCCCATGGGCAGCTCACTAACTCACAAAATAAGCTTTTTCCATATAGTTTAGTTAATATTCCTCAGGAATGAAAATGCAGCTGTGAGTTTTGCTGGCCTTCCTGGAAGTGCAGACTTCCAGATTTCAGAGTGCTCAGGAATCATCAGAGCACCTTAATTTGCTGCAAAAGGATTGGACTACCCATTGATGACTGAGAATTCCCATCCTTCAGTGAGATTGTCCTTGAGTTCTGGGAGAAAATCTCTTTCTCATCACAGCTTCCTCTTGGACGATTAGGAGGCAAGCCGGGAGCTGGGAATTATCTGGGTTCTTTCGGTTTTGCCATAATTTGGAAAAATAGGAAGACAGATAGTAGGCACAGCTTCAGCATTCATAATTTCCTGCCTGTCCAGTGCTCGGTGTAGCACAGATGTAACTCAGGTGGAGCACTTGGGATGTGTAGGGATTGTTGGAAGCTGTTGCCTGAGGCACAAGTCAAGGGCTCCCAATCTTACACTCTGTCTCCAGGGCTGCATTCAGCCCACAGTGGCCCAAAACTTTCTCTTAATGCACATCATCACCTGCTTGTCTTTTACATCCATGGAAAATAAAGACACTGTCTTTTTCAGGTAATTTCCAAAGTGATTTGTGCTGGCTTTGTTATGGTGAGAACTCCTGAAAATCCATCCCCTTGCAGGACACTCTGCATAACATCCCTCAGCTAAACCACTGCTCCTCATTTGAACCCATGTAGAAGAGTCTGTAAACCCTACAAAGAGGGAGGTTTTATTCCCTAGTTCTTGTTTTCTGTGTCAGTTCTTGATACATTGAGTAGTAAAACCATTTGTAACATGCTGTTAGCACAAAAGAATGAAAAATAATACCAAAAATAAAACATGAAACTGCAATGAATGCAGCTATTTTTACACATTGTGTTCTGGCTCAAGGAAATTTCAGAAGCTTCAGCAGAAGAACCCAATAACGCTTTCAGGGTCTCAATTCACCATAAGGGATGGTTTTCTTTTGGTTTTGTAGATTTTCTTCTCCTTATCCTTGAGTATTTTGGGAAAAGGGAAAAAAGACCTGCAGATGTTCCAAACTTTCTATAGTATTTTACAATTATTCAGGGTGGTGCCTCCTCTGTAGACTGTGCTGTTTTGCTGGCATATTCATAAATTTTTCTCATTTGTGAGAGTTGCTGAATAGAGCATGTGAATTGTTTTACCCAGTAGGTGGTGGAGCAATAATGAAGCTTTGTGATTAAGTAGTGTTGGAACATCTTATCTGAGTGGGAGGCACCATTAGTAGTAAAAGTAATTACCTGTGTAGAAGGTGCTGATTGCACTGAGCATGTACTCCATGACACAAAGGATGTCTTCTCAACTTTAGGGACTTTAAGAAATCTCCATTTGCTGCTAATTTCACGTTTTAAGTGATAGCACATCATTCCCTGAGGTTTTTTTTTTTTTTTTTTTTGAGGGAGGAGTTGTGTCAAAATTACAAATAAACTTTGCGAGAGAGCTCGTTCTCCTCATCAAAATTCTGTCCTTGTCATTGGGAGCTACAAAACGAGGATGAGGGAAATAGCACTTGAAAGAAGTGGAGCTGTTAAAAGTAGGGTTTGTTCCCAGAGCGGCACCTGGAGCGTTCGCAGCTCGGAGCTGTCCTGAGGAAGGAGCTGCGGTGCCTCAGTGTCCCCGGGGTGATGCTGCAGGGAACGATCCCCAGACAGGACATCGAGGCTGAGCTGCGAGCAAAGGGCTCAGCTCAGCAGCTCCTGCTGCAGCAGGGGATCTGTGGGAGGCTGGTGCCACTGATGGCATCAGGCACTCGCAGGGTTATTCTCACAGAAGCCAATCTGTGGTAGAATACACGGCGTCCTGAGGTCTGATTTCATAAGCGTTCATCCATCTGCCTGACAGTTTCCAGCAACTTGAGGAATATAATATTAAGATATGATGGAAATAAGCAGTTCTTTCCATCATAGAAAAGTGGGTGGTTTTTGTATTTCATCTCTAGATTGTACCTCTGGTAGTTTTTGTGCCTCGTGTAGATGTGAAATTAAACATTTCTGCTCCTCTCTGCAATTTTAAACTCTCCTGGCTACTTTGGAAAGCTGATAAAAAGTCCTGGGATTCAAAGAGGCCCACGACTTTTAGGGTAAAAAGAGCATTTCTGGTTTGTTTTAGATCTGATGCAAAGCCCTTTGGAATCACAACAAAGAGACTCTCACTGGTTTCTAAGATTACTATCCGGGGTTTTTACAATGCCGGACTTAAGTGGGATGTTGCCATGCTCCCCAAAACAGCTGAGCACGTTTGGAGTCGTGCAGGGTGAGGGGCATCCCTGGCACACAGGTACAGGGACTGGAGGGAACTGACAGCAGAGAAGAAGCCCTGGGAAAGGGCTGCAGTGGCTCTGCTCTCGGAATTACCCTGTGGAGACATTTCCTGTGGCGCTTTGGGGAGGATGTGAGCTCACAGGGACTGGGACAGGCAGAAACCCTAATGAAGGTGACAAACTGCCACTGCAGTGATTGGTTATTTCTCCAGCACGTTCCACCTATAAAATGCCAACATTGGTTTAAGGAGTGCTGTAGGTTCACTCAATTTCCATCCTCAACTTCAGATTTTTCAGAAGATTTTTTTTGCCAGGTCTTTTTGCAGTTTCTAAATTGTGCTTCTAATTTTTTTTTCTTTTTAAGTCTCCTGAGGGAACTGCCTCTATATTTGACCATCCTGGTTTTTTTTTCTTAAATATTTTCTTTTCCTTGTATTTTTTGGTTAATCTGTGATACAGTTTACTCATTTTATAAATCAATAGGATAAACTCTGTGATCATGTCTGAAAATATGAGGGGAAAGTTTTTGAGTGTAAATGCCAAATACTAAAATTGCTGGACCCATGGCTGTGGAAATATAATTAAATAATAAGACAAAAAAATTAACTAGTGATTCAATGACTAAAGTCAGATGAAATATGAAATTTGTCATTTTTTCTTTGCAGAACTGAACGCAACATTTTTTTCTTTGCTATTATTTCCATGGGGCTGGGCTTTTGATGAAAAATAAATGAAAAATCCAAAAGAATATAATTCCAAATGAATAAGTTCGACCCAGTTTTGTGCAGAGCTGTGCAACTGCATGTTTTGGAGGGGGGTCAATTTTGTAGACACAAGGTTGGCTCCAAATGGGGTCTGAGCTTGTTTTATTCTTCCTCCTGTTGAGTTAAGCAAAAGAGCTGGAAAATATTTCATCAAAGCAGCCTGAAATTTAACTGAGACCAAAATCAGGCACATTTTGCATGGAGATTATATTGCTGTAATTGCAGACAGCAATTTAATGATTAAAAAAAAAAAAAAAAATTGTGAGTATCTGTTGTTTGTTGCTGGTGTTTACAGGAACCAACTGCCTTCAAGGACATCCAACAGACAGTTCCCATCCCTCAGTGGAAACAATGAACTGAGATTTTACTCACACTGAGAATAGAAGGAGATAAAATCTGCAGAGTTTAGCATTCTTGTAATGAATCCTACTAAAATTCAGGAATGCTTCTCTTCTGCTTTCTACCTTTCAGTATCCCTCAGGGATATGTTTGATAACCTGGTGTACATTCTTATGCTTTAAAGCATGATAGCATTAAAATAGCAGATATATTCCTTGAAATAAGATTCTAGACGTACAAATTATGTCCAAGTGTAAATAAGAACACCTTTACCTTGTAATCAGGTAGAGGATTAAGAATTATTAATAGCAGAATTGCATATTGTGCTGAGATTCCATGGAAAAAAGCAATTGCTGACCTGGCTTCCTGATGAATCCAGTAAATTACAGATGTGCATTACACACATTAGAATTTTGGCTTTTCTGAATTTCCTCCATTATTTGTTCACTATCTCGTAATTAATTCTTGTAAAATTCAGAAATGTTTTCAGAAATGCACTGGCAAAAAATCTTAGATTTAAATGTGCTTTTAGAATCATCTAAACTGCTGATGGTGAAATTCAATTGCAGTAGAATGTGGTGCAATAATGTGCCCTAAATGTGCCCAAATATACGGGTAGAGGTTGGTATGGGCAGGTATTTCCTGTAAGGATTATATGCACGTGCCATTGGCCAGTTTTGGTCAGGAATTGTTTAAATCCAAGGAATCTAAAACCTGAGGAAAGTTCTGGGTCACTGCAGACCCACATGTGCCCCGTTAGCCCCAACAAAAACATCTCAGTTGGTGTTGTAGGAATAGAATCCAAACAGGGAATTTTGATTCACATCCCTTGCTCAGACACACAGAAATGTAACTCCAAGCAAGAGCTTACACAGGAGGGAGAGAAAAATGAAATGTGATGTTTTGGTCCAAGTGAGTTTGTTTAAGAAAGAAAAATTGAAAAAGCATTTTTGGCAGTTTAAGTGTTATGTGGCTTTACAGCCCTTTTTGGAATATGCGAGGTTGTCACAATCAATATTGTTCTTGATCAGACTGAACCACAGACAACCTTCTGAAAAAAGAAGCAGACCCTGATCTCTGGACCAAGTAATGAAATTTGTGATGGAGAAAAGACACATCCACCTGATGTTCGTTAGTGGGGGAAATATTGACAGAAATTGTTAGCACGATGGGAAATTCAATTACTTTAAGCAGTATTTGAACATGAAGGGAACAGAAACTTGATTAGGGAAATCAGCTCAGATATTCTTCTAATTCTTTCTAAATCCAAAGGGCCCTCTCCAAAATCCCAAGGATCATTCACCCTCAAACTGCTACAGCTATAGGAGAGACGCTGTGGTCAGGGGAGTAGGATGCAGATGGGCTCCTTGGAACTCCTGGCTTTTCCGGGGCTTTCAGCACCTCGTGCAGGGCCTGCCTTTTGTTCACACTGCAAAGCATCTCTTGAGTAATCCAGCAGGATCTAATTGCAGCCTCATGCACTTTTCCATGTGACCAGTGGCCCCTGGATCAGATGAACACCCTTTCTGTGCAGTGGATCTGGGAAGGCGATGCCCACCCTGTGTTCCTTTCAACCTGTTGGGGATAATGGCACGAAGTAGTGTTTGAAGAGCTTTAGGGGATGTGGAGGGAAGGAAGGGAGGCCAACTGAGCTCAGCTTTGTCCAAAGAACAGGAGATTTCTGCTCCCTTTCAGTCAGGTTTCTCACGTTCCTCCAGGAACAGATCAGAGGCCCCTCTTGGGCAGAGACCCACAGCCTCCCCCAGGGATTTGGGCAGTGGCTGCATGGAGAATTGACCACAACAGAGATACCACCTGCTGCTGCCCAAAGTCAGAAGAAACCTCTAGGTCTCCTCTAGTCCCAACCATCCCCTGGCTGCTGCCTCAGCTCTGGGTTTCCGTGGGAGCTGCCCCTGTTACTCCAGCCCCCCACGAAAACCTGGGGGTGTTCTGGGAGAAAGAAGAGAACTACCTGGGCAGAACCGCTGCCAGCTTGCTGAATTTAGCACCCCAGCTCTTTCCCGGTGTTAATATGGAGATCAGAGTCAATAAAACACATGGAGGCAAAATGTATGACTCCAATTTACATTAAGGAACTTAAAAGTTGTGAAATATGTGAAGAACAAACTGTTGTGAGAAAATAAGTGCCAGCCTTCCTGCAAATTTTATATCTGATTCTGCAAGCATGGGAAGTCTTCAGCGCTGTTCCTGACTTGGCTGCCAGTTTATGTGGGAGGGGAAACAGCCATTTTGCTCGAGGGAAATATTTTTTAAAAGTTCCATGATGAGAAGGGGTTTTGTTTGTTTGTTTGTTTTTGCTTTCTTGCATGAAATGAGTTTTGCAGTTGAATTTGTTGGTCCAAAGGCTGAATTGTGCCTCCATCAGCTTCAGCTGCCAGTGGGACGTGTGTGCTTCTGTGTGGAAATTTTGGCAAGTTGACTTTGCCCGCATGGAGATGTGTAGACACACACACAGACATTGTGTTTGGATAAATGTACACAAATTTCAGCTTTCATCTGGACTGCATTTTTGAAGAAAGTGCGTTTCAGACAATGCATTGTTCCAGTTTCATGGATTGCAAAGATAAAGCACAAACCCCCACAAATGCATGGAGAAACACAAATCTTCCAGCCCCCGTGCCTCACAAAGGGGCATTTTCATGTCTTAAATGGGGGCAGGTTTTTTAAAACACAATTGCCCGTACAGCATTTCCCACATTGGAGCCTCAGGAGTGAGTGGATTTCAGCACTGAGGGAACAAAATAAGTGGGAAGTTTTTCAGATGTGCTTTACTGGGGTTCCATCTCCTGGGAACAGGAGGAGTTGGGGAGTTTCTGCTGAAAATCTGCCTTTTTCACGTAGGTGTTGGATTGGAAGCTGAAGCTCTGAAAATCTGGCCTCGAAGGCCTATTTTTAAAATATGGTTTCTGCTTTTTCAGACACAATTTTGTGATCCCAGCTAATTAGGAGAACAGCCATGTGGTTAGACATCTGAGTGCTAGTCTTATTGCTTGGAACAATGACCATGGGAGAAAAGCTGCTCCGATGTGGTTTTGTTGTTATTTTGTTTTTTTGCTTGCAGAATAGACTGGAATTTGCTTTTCAGGCTGCATTGGGCTCCATTTGTGCTGTTATAACAAATAAAGGAAGACTTGCTGATGGGCTCAAATAAACCTTCAATTGAAGTGACATCTCTTTTTTTCAAATGTCACTTGCTCCCTCCATATCCCCGGTGTGTTTTCAGACCTCTGTTACAGGAGAGCTGCTGCGTGATCTTCTTCAATTTACCATTCACTCATCCAAAAATCAGGAACACAAAAAGCTTTTAAAATTAAAATTCAGGTTTTGAAAGCAATGTTAGTCAACTCTTCAGATTCACAGCTTACTTGAAGTTGACTCTAACACGCTAATAAAATTTGAGGTTTATATTACAAAGTGACTCCAGGAGACCTCAAGTAACAGAGCGAAATTAAGGATGCTAAGAAATTGTATCCTCAGTTGACCTCTGTGGAATAGGAAGAAAGAAATCGAGGGCAAAATTTATTCTGTTATGTAGAATTTGACTGGAAATTTGAAGGAGAAATATTCCATCCAAGCAGTGACATTGCACCAAGTACTGCAATTGATTGGCAAACGCTGATCCATCTGATGCGTGTGTGGGTTTCGTGGTGGTTGTTCAGGGAATTAGAGCCCATGCCCATGCAGGGGAGAGAGTACAGGCAGAAAATATCACAAAATAGAGCTGCAAACTCGCATGCTAAAATTAAAAAGGAAATATTGCAATTTTCTGTGGTGCTGGTTTCTCCCAGGAAGACACTCATTATGAGCACAGAGCAGCTCTGAGGTTTCTTACTAATTGCTGATGATCTCCCAGGTCGTTAGAACTTGAAGCTGTTTGTGTCCCCAGCCTGGCTGTCCCCAGGTACAGCCATAAAACCAAAACACAACGCAAGAACTTTGTGTCAGGATTACAGGAAAGTCAGAATCGTTCCCTGGTAGGAGGCAGGTCCTCTACTGCAACAGCTGCTTTTCTGTCACCCTGTTCTTATTTCTAAACTACACCCTGGCTAAAAATGTCCCCAGCAGTTCCTCTGTCCCATCACTGAGCTGCAATTTCCTTCCTATCTGAGTTATTCCTAGGATAGAACAGCATCCAGTGGGGATTGAGGCCTCCTGGTGCAAGCACAGAATGAAAACACAACAAGATACAGCCTCTGCCATGGGGAGGTCGCAGGTGTCACCAGCCCTGAGCAGGAGCAGAGGCACTCTGTGTGGGCACAGCAGCCTGTCTGCGGTGTAAATAATGCAGCAGAGCAGAGCAGAGAGGGGAAAAGGTGAGAAGCAGCAATGGGCAGATGTGTGGTGGATTTAGGAGCCACCTCAGCTACTGCTGAAGATTAAATACTTGATGATTTCAGGGTAGGAAAAGCCTATACCCGAGAATCCCACGTGTCTGCTGGTATCAGGTGTTGAAGTGAATCCAAGGTAGCACAAGAGCTCCACAAGGGCTGATGTTCACTCCTTTTGGGTGGCAATTCCTCCTGGAAATCATTGTTAGATGGGCTTAGGGTGTCTGGGAGGAGCTGTGTGAATGTGTGTGTGGGGAGCATGGAGAAGGGAAAGACATCCTTGTGGTGGCTGCTGGGATCTGGATGTGGTGCTACACTTAATGCTGGTTTTTACTGGAGGTAATTTCCATTTAAGGTATTGCTGATATCCTGCTAACTGGGGGGAGTTAGTTCACTAAAGCCAGCACAAAGTGAACGTATAATGCTGGGCAAAATGAATTTTCACTTGGTTGCATGTACTCATTTAGCAGTCTTCCATCTCCACTGAAAGCAGGGAAAGCTTTCCCTCCATTGTTGCCTTCACTCTGTGCCAGAAAGCCAAGGGTCTGACTCAGACCACTTGAAAGTAAATGGGAAATTTGAGTTATATTCTGGGCTTCATTTAAGGTTAATGACAAGTGAAGCCCATGGCACTGAGCTGCCTTCCTTGTGCCCCCTCTCCCTGAACAGGTAAAAGTTGTTCTCCCCCTTTCCCATGCTCACTTCCTCTGTGAGGTATGTAATTCCAGTTGGCTTTTATCAAAGAAATCACCAAAAAGTGAAAGCAGCAGATGTTTTCCAAGTCTTCCATCCCATATCCAGAGTCTCTGTGAGGATCCTTGCCATATTCCCCTGGCTGGACCTGTCCACCTCGATGCCACTGTCACTCCAGCTTTGCCAGCACCCATGCTGACTGCCCGGCTTGAACACCTGTATCGAGCATGTCAGCAAAGCAGGCCTCAAAATTCCTTCAGAAAACAAAAATCCAGCCCTCTGTGGCTCTCCAGATTTCCTGCAGTAGAGCTGAGTTCTGGTGCTTTGCATCTTTGCTTTCTGTTAGTCAGGGATGGCTCCCTGCTGGAAATCTGTGGATATGAACCAGTAAAAGAGAGCAAGAGGGGGGACAGGTCAGGTGTGCTTCCTGTGCTTTCCGCAGGAGACTCTTCAGGGTGTTTGATTATTTTCTTGCTTTCCCTTTTGCTGTGGTGGCACTGACCTGAGTTACATCAGACACTGAAACAGGCACAGGTAGAAACCCAGGCAGTCCCAATCAGAAAGGAGGGCATGCTCTAGAAAAACTGAAAAATAATTAAGGATGGCACCTATTTTATAGATGGGGGTTGAAGTTGAGATTGAGAAACTTGCTTGGAATTGCACAGAGCATAAATACAGTGTACCAGGACAGAGATAGGAATTAAAGTGTCTCTGCCCTGAGTATTACAGCTCTGCTCTGCATTTCCCACAGCATGTTGCCTTATCCCAAAACCTCCCTCTTTTCCTACTACCAGAGTCCTATCTGGGATTCCAGCATATTGGAGACGTCTTTTCTCACAACTCAGAGTCATGTCTAAAATAAAAAATGAATCCTTCAAGATTAAATCCAGCACAGGATTTAGGTACTTAAAGGATTTAAGCAGTATTTTGATACTTAAATGCAAAGTTGAGACCAGTGAGATGCTGCCAAGATACTGCCTTATCCTGGGAAGTGCCTGCATTCGTTTGGTTGCTCAGTTTGTGATCTGAAAATGTCTTAGAAAGCTGAAATTTTTACTTCAAAATATTTAGTGACTGTTTTTCGCTCGACAGGATTGAGTATTCCTGCCCCAACTGGTGCACGAGCGCCAGCAGGTTTCACAGACTGACCTGTGGGTTTTCACCTGGTGGTGTTCCCAGGGCATGGGATATCTCCTGCCAGGCCTGGGCTCAGCACTCCTGCGAGTACAGAGCCTTTCCCCTGACTGGGACAAAAGTTCCTCCTTCCAGGAGCAGCTCCCAGGCTGGGTGCCAGCAGTGGGAAACACCACCCAAAGTGAGGTGCCGGGAACACGAGGCTGAAGCGCCAGTGCTGGCCTGGAGCCTTTCCCAGGGGTGTCCTGAGGCTGATCTGCTTGGGACAGCGGGTCCTCCCCCAAAGCACAGGTGCCACATCCCCAGGTGCTGTCCATGGGCCAGGAGTTGCTGCGGAGCCGCGTCAGGGGTGGAAGCAGAGGTTTGTGTCTCTTCCTGCCTTGTTTGCAGCTCTTTGACGTAACGCGAAGCGCTTCGCCAGTTGCGGTTTTGTGAGAACAGATTGGTAAACTCTGACTTGTTGCATCAGCCTGACAGCTGACTTCCCACACAGCTCCGTGAGTGCAGCTCCGCTGGGGCCGCAGCCGAGCTGTGATTCATCCGCTCCGGCGGGTCCAGCGCACCGACGGCCCAGGAGCCGCTGGAACAACGCTCAGCGTGGCTGGGAGCTCCTCTAACGCCCTTTGGACTCACTGTAAAATATCTCTTTGTCCTCTCTGTTGCTGGGAAGTCAAAAAAATATGCTTTGTTTGAGATTTTCCAGGGGAAAAAAAAAAAAAAAAAAAAAAAAAAAGAAGTTTCAGAATACCAAAGGTTCAAATAGGAGCTGATGGCTCCAGTCTGGGCACAGACAATTGAGTTTGAGGGAATTTATAGCAAGCCTATCCTTAATGTGTCCCAGGAATGACTTGATTTGCTTCTTCTATTCCCTTGCAGAAGAAACTGTGGGGATACAAATTTAATACAGTCTAGGAGCTTGTGTTACAGTTTACTGTGTCCTTGGACAGCTGTAAATCCTCCTCTGATGTATTTGCTTAATATTTAGGCTTAACATGTTTTAACCACAAATCAGGCTACAGTAATGAACTTGGAACCCATCCAAGCCTTATCCCAGAGTCCCCACAAACAGCTCCAGTCCCAGAGGTGAAATGATGGTGATCTACCTGTGAATTTCCCAGTCCCCCCTCATTTTGTTACATGTGCTGAGAATAACAAGGCCCACTAAATCAGGAGCCTGATCCTCGGCTAAAGTAGGGATTTACATTCTCCTGTGCTGATTTACACCAGTGGAGGAGCCGATTCCACCATGAACAAATATAGTGTTTTAATCTACCCATCGATCCACAGCTCAGCTAATGAAACTTTGCAGCCTTTAAAATGTCCTGGCTCCAACTTGAATGTCTCCTGCATCTGGATTTTCTCTCATCAGCACTTCAGGGCTGGTACTGCATTAAAAACTGCACACACGACTACAGTTAAGCTTTTCAATAATGAAGTCACTTTATTTATTGAGAAATGTCATCACAGGATACATGATTCTTGGCAGGGCAGCTCCTGAGCAGGAAGCCTGCAGTTCCAAAGGTATGCAGGAACGTGGAGAAGGGCATATTGTTTGCCTTCTTTTTATGACAGGAAGGATATGATTTGGTTGTGTTTTTGATGAGTTTTATTTCATTGTACACGGAGATTTTCCTAGACTCTAAGTTCAAACTTGACAAATGCTTTTACCCCTCCTTTTACGTGGGTGTGGGGAGTGACTCTGTGTTTTGCACTGATGCTTTGCAGACCCTACACAAAGGGTTTTGTCTCTTGGGCCTCCTGGGCCAGCAGAGCTGGCACAGACATGGGCATGGAGACTTCAGATAATTCCTGGGGTTAATAGACCCTGCTCTAAGATGTGTATGAGAAGCATTCTGGTGAATTGATATCATTCCTTTTTAAACTTTAGTCTATAATCTTAGGGTTTTATTTGAAAAAAAACTCAACAACTTACAAATAAATCCACAGACAAAATGAACTAGCTAAAGACATTGATGATTTCTGCTTCCTATGGCTATTTGATTGCCTAATTACAGTCATTTTGAACTGATTGCATGCTCTTTTAATTTATTTCCCAGCATTTGGCTGTAAGGAAAGACCTAATGCAGGGTATGTTTTGCAGAGGATAGTAAGTCTTCCTGAGAACAAATGTTCACTCCTTTCTAATTGAGGAACTCTCGCTTCGAAGGCAGGAATGAACTGTCAGGTAGAAGATGGGAGGTTTTGAATAACAGCGAGTTTGGAAGGCTTGGTGCTTGTGCTGAGCCCTGGCTGGGCAGCTGGAGCTCTGTTATCTCTGGCTGCCTCCCAGGCCCCTGGCTTAGGAGCTGCGATGGGATCTCACTCTGGAGAGCACCAGCCTGCCCATGCCAGCTCTGCTTCTGCTCCAGCCTGTGGGCAAACCCAGAAACACAGAAATGGGATTAAAAAAGAGAAAGCTGCCTTGTTTTGAACCTGCAGAGACATTTCTTCCAGCTCCTCCCTCGTTCTGGTGCAGTTCTTTCTCTGGGGCGCTGTTAAGGCAGACTCCTCCTCCCCAAGCACATCTGACTTCCTCAGTGCCCTTCTTAATTGCTTTCTACTGAATCATCTTCATTAATCCACCGTTACACAATGCAAAAATGGGACCCAAATGCTTGCCATCAGTTTTCTTATAGGACCTAAATTTTCTGATAAATTTATCATTGGCATTTTTTGATCTTTGAGGCAAAACACTTGTTCCGTACCGAAGAACTGCAACTGTTCTCAGAAGCATTGTGTATTCTGAGAAAAATGCAGTTATCAATCCAAAATACAATTAGAATTACTTTACCAGGTTATGTCAGGTTGTGAAAACAGTATCAGGAGAGGAAAAGAAAAATAAATAAGTCTGCTGTGTTTTGTTAACTCTGCGGTGCTGGGCGTTTATTCCGGCTGGATGGATGGGGGAGGCAGGGTTTCTTATCAGTGGGTTCAGTGCTGCCTTTGAGTGGGGCCTGTAATTGCTGGACAAGAATTTAGGGTGATCTCAGAGGGAGTAAAATATACAAAATAACTGCTACAAACAATCAGCCAGTACCAAGAGTTCCATTGAGAAAGTTGACCACAACTTTCAAGGTGGTTAAATGTTTATTTTCGTTGTGTGGTTGTCGTGAACTTTTCAGACAAATCCTTGCAAAGTCTCTCAGGTGCACGAGGAGAGCTGGGGTTAGATAAGGAGTCATTATTGCAGAATTTGTGGCAGATGTCCATAATCTTGTTTGTGAGATCCACTGGGACTCCTGGGCTCTGGTTCTGGTGAGGGAAGTACTGGGCTGGGTGTCCCATAAACACCAACAAAACCAGTGCCTGTGACCCCTCAACTTTACAACCAAATAAGCAGGAATTACTGAACGCTGGAAATTCCAGTCCAGCTTTAATTTCACTTACAGATGGTCCAGCTGGTGACGACACACAAATGCTTGCTCAGGCCTTTCTTTTAGGGAATTTTACCTGAAATGATTTTGCTAAATAGAGCACAAAAGTCTTAGCTCTGATATTCTTGCTGCAGTGGGGACTGATCCTGAAGAGCCCTGGCTTTGCTGGAGGAAGAGCTTCATTAAGGAACTACTTTCCCTCCAAAAAATCTCTGCAGAATTAGGTCCGATTATAGCAATAAAAATTGTATCTGCAAAATGGTTTTGAGAGCATTTCCATTGTTTACTCTAACAAAGAGCCTCTGGAGACAGTGACCTTTGATATCAGAAGTTTTGTGACTAATTCCCTTTTACAGACAACTTTTTTTTTAATCACAAACTTCAAGGAAATGCTTGACTGAGACAGGATTTGAGCCTAAACTTTCCAAAGTTTCAGTTTTGGCCTTGTACCAGTAATTACAGGACTGTAAATTGGTTTCATAAGCTTTAGCTGTTGTGTTGGTACAAACTTAGGGCAAAGAACTTCCATTTTCTTGGGTCTCCCCAGCAGCTACAAAGCTCACCTTGCTCAGAGGCTGAAATGCTGAAAGTTAATTAAAACAAACAAACAAACAAAAAGAAACAAACAAAAAACCCACAAAAATCAACAACAGCACGAAAATCCTGAAACTTTATTTTCCTGACGGGGACATTCTGAAGTGCAAAAGACCAAACTCTGCTTTGGAACCCATCTGGATTCCTCTGTAGTGCTGCATTTACCAGCCTAAAGCATGTGTTGTTAATTCAGTGTGTCTTAAGTCCCAGCCTCACATCTATTAAGTTTAAGCTCAGCAGGAAAACATGAAAAAGCACTTTCATATTAATCAGCAGTGCCAGAAATAAACCTAGATATCAGGAATTGAAACCTCACACTGCTCAGATGAATGCTGCAGCCTACAACATGCAGCAGGGCTGCGTGTTTCTGCCCTGTGAAGGATGGTTGTCAGAAAAAGGGAAAATACTAAAGAAACGCATTTACTTAAAACACTTATCCTTGTAAGAGTGCACCATAAAATGCACATAAAAAGGTTTTTTTCTCCCACAATTTAGGCAAACAGAATTTTTAGTTAGATATTATCACCTGGAGAGAGCCCAATAATAAGTAATTTAGTCTGGAGAGGGGTTTTGTACATTTCTGATTAATATTTACAAAAGGCTTTGTGTATTTTTGCTCGAGCGCTAATGAGGCAGCAGCTCAAGTTTAACAAAAAGGACACTGTAGATTGAAATATGGTATTGTGCCCATCAAAGTCTGCCTCCTCTCTGCTTGGCTTATGATGAATGCTGTTCTTTAATAGCGGGCTGGGGTTCCTGAAAAACTTATTACAGAGACTAAGAGAGAAGCCAAGAATGAAGGAATGCCTGACTGGCAGCAATCAATCACTCCCTTTTAAAGATGAACTGATCCTTCTTTTTTTAAAGTAACACTTCATAAAAAGGGCTCAAGCATAAATATGCAAAGCATTAGAGCAATTACATCCTGCATGATCCCTGCAGTATTTCTGGTGCATGGCTTCACTTTGCTCTGGTGAGATAATGAATGCAGGGAAATGGCAAATCTCTCTAAAAGAAGACTGATATTTAGAGAAAAGTTCTTGCTGAAGAGTGTTAATTATCTGGAGCAGGGAAGTGAGATTATTTAGATTCCTTTTAACAACATGTCTCTGCACAGGCTCTATTTTAATGAAGCCTAATTTTCTTCTTTTCTAATAAATATTTTGATAAATACTTTTAATGTATTTTAAGAAAAGTCAAATATACATAACCTATATACAGAAGTGGACAAGGGACTGATCTGTTAGGTGCCCATCATATGTAAACATGTTCATTTTTAAGTGCCTAATTTGCATATGCACTTTCTGCAACTGTCTGCAATCCCAGCGTTTGACATGCAAATTCAGCATGCAAACATGCACAGCTTTAGAGAAGCTGAGTTCCCTGTATGTGGTGCAGAAATTTTGCTCTCCCTTTAACACACAATCCTCGACCAGCAAGTTCCAGACCTTTATTCAGTGTCTAACAACCCAATCCCCAGAACACAACGTACTTTTAATGCAACATGGGAGGGTTGGAAACACAAACTGATGGAGAAGAAAATATTTTTTTTTCCAATCACCACAAAAACTTTGCTCTGCACAGAAAAAGCATGGAGGTAATTTAAGAGGTGCCGCCCAGATATTGCATCCAGGTACCAGGAATTTTTAATGACTTGTTATTTTTCCCTTGTTCAGAGAATAAACTTTCTGTTCTTAAGGGTTTTTTAAAATCTCCTTTTTAAAAGAGTGCTAAGAATGGCTGGACAGTCACTGTCAGGTGTAATGGATAGTAAATTATAAAATGTTAATGAACTAGTAACTACAAAATCTAATATTAGCTGCAAACAGGGCTGTTTAACATGGCGCAGTTGAAAAGCACGAGCATGGAAACGGCAAAATGTCAGCAGTGAAATACCTGGTGGGTATTTGAGACCTCCAGTGGGCTCAGGCTCTGTGTAAACACTGTCAGGAGAGGAGAATCAGCTCAGGTTTGTGGAGTTCAGTGAAAGTCAGAAATATTTTCTTCCTTTCAGAATAGGAAAATGACATTTGGTGCAAACGGAGGTTCTTTCCCCGAGCAGAGACAGTGTGGGTTACTCATAAAAGCATAATGGCTTTCATTCAGAGGTGCCATATGGCTGCTTATAAGATTTCTGCACAGCACTTGCTGTAGCAGTAACTAAACAAATGGCACTATAGTACAATATAATACCTGTCAAGAGCAGTGATAAAGAATGTTTTATTTCTCTGCTCTCTGTCCTCTTTTCTCCCTTCCTCCTTGGGAGCAGCTGCCTGTGTGAGGCAGCACCCACTAGATGGTACTGCCAGGCTTCTCCGAGCTGTCGCTTCTGCTCAGCCTCCCTGGCCTGTGCCTGGGGCTGCCATCCCTTCAGCCACCCCTGCCTTCATCCCTCCCTTCATCCCTCCCAACATCCATCCTTTTATCCATCCCCATCGCCTTCCCAAAGGAGGGGTTGCGAGGAGCACAGCTGGGCAGATGTGGCAGGAATCTCTGTCTGGGAGTCTGGGGGACAAAGTGCTCGACATTTCTCCTCTCTTTAACCTTAAAATAAGGGCCAGATCTCCACCTGGGGCTCAGCACTGTGGTGACATTTATGGAGAGACATCAACAACGGCCCTGAGCCTCGACTGTGGGAGAAGGGCCTTTAGCCCACCCCAGCTGAGCTGCTGGGTGCCCAGCATCCCTGTGTCCCTGTCACTGGGACCCCAGTGTCTGTGTGTCCCTGTGCCTGGGAGCAGAGGGAATTCAGCTCCCCTAAAAAGCAGGCTCAGACATCTCAGTGCCTCTCCTCTCCTCCCTGGAAAACACTCATTGCGTTTGCTGTTTGAGGTTAAATGAACAGATGTGTGTGAGATGCTGAGTTCCTCGATCAGATGCAGCTGGAAAGTCGCAGTTCCAACCCAGAATTTTTAACTTGCATCAAGTGCTGCCTCCTCCAGCTCTCTGGGCTGGTTAACAACAGGCCTTGTTTGAATGCCTTTTAATTCTGGTAAAAGATGGCTCCACCTGCTCCACAGGAGCAGAGGGATGGAAAATACTGCAATCTCTGATCACCAGATAGCCTTCATATGTTGTTTACAAAATAACACATCTTCTCTCTGCCTGTGTTTTTCCCTGTAGGATAAATGCAGGCTTATACCAGCTCTGAAATATATTGGCTCCCTGATCAGCACCCTAACGCATCCGCTCTATCATCTTCTCCTTTGGAATCACACTCCAGGGAAATTTGGTTTAAACCTTTCCTGATTAAAAGCCAGCGATGACCACATAGGCAGTAAATGTGGGCTTTTTTTGTATGTGCTTGTCTCATTTCTGAAAGCACTTCCTTCACACAGCCTAAATTCAAGATTTTGCATGATGTATTCCTCAGTCCTTCCGTCCATCTGTCCAGACAGGCAGCTTGTTTGATGAGTTAACCATTCTGAACACTTTAATATTTATGTGACTCTTGTGCAGCTCAGCAGTTGCTTTATGTGGGATTGCATATTTGATAAGATCACAGATTCACTCTGTGCCAAAGCTGAAGTCCTACCGAGGTCTGACTGTACTTCAAATGTCAAAAAAATATGAATAGGTGGTCTTAATGTTCTCCTCTGGTGTTATATCTGTCTATAGAGAATATAGCTTACAACAGATTAGAAGCAATAGAGGACTTGACATATAGAGAGGGAGCAGTAAGAATGATGCTTGTTGACATTATCGGCTAAACCTGTAGGGGAATTTTCTTTTTTTCCTTTCTTCTTTCTTCCCCTCTTGCTTTCCTTCTGTGAAATTTGCTTATTTGTTCCTGTGAGCCTTCCTCTTTCTGCCCCGAGTTCCAGTTTCTCTATCTAAAATAGTGTTGTCAATCCAGGTGTTTTCAAGCCCTTCCCCATCCCTATGAGTCTTTGCCTGGCTCTCCTGGCTGTTCTCCCCCCGTGGCTCATGGGGCTGCCTCTGCCTGCTGTTTACAGAATATTTATCTGCAGAAAGCCTCTCTAACTCCAATTCATGTGCATATTTCTGTGGTCCCTCTGCACTCCAGGTTTTGTGAGCACAAAGCTTTGCAGCAAATGCAGTTCTGGTGCTGATGTGCCGTGTCCCTGCACTGGGGATGCACCCAGTGTCTAAAGGGATGCTGCACAAATGCATTTGGCTCTAAATGAGGAATTCACTTCTTAAACAAAAGGGGGGAAGAAAAAAAAAATCCTGTTTTTCAGTCTTTTGTAGCAGTGTCGCAAATGAAGGAATGAAAGATGGATTACTGGGGAATGAGTCATGGAAATTCCTACCCAAGTTTTGTGAAATCTGAATATGCCGAGGACCGGGGGAGAAGGAGAGGATATTTCTGCTGACATGTAATGTCTTGATTCTCTCTCATTCCTGTTGTTAGGAACAATTTCTGTGGTTAGATGCCCAAAACAGTGCTTGCAGGCATGGCTTCTCTAACTTTCTTTGGGAAATTGCATCCTGTCTCCGGGATATGGCTCTGCACAGCACACACTGACCTGAGCATGAGCACGGCACCTGGGCCCTGTTAGCAGCAGTTTATAAATGCTGCCTTCAGAGCCTGGCTCCAGAGATGACCCTGGAAATGTGCAGCAGAGGGAATATTGCTTCTTGTCAGCTTTAGATTTAAAAAATACAGCTCGAGACACTGCAAGCCCTGGGTGAACAGTGCAGTGTCCATCAGCAGGGTCAGCAACCTGTGCCAGGCACTGCTTCTGTCCCATCCCTAATTCAGGCATGCTAAATGCAAAATAAATTCATTCTTTGGCCTGCAGGCACAGACAAGCCCTGAGGTTCCCTCTCTGCCTGTGGTTCTGTGTCTGCTTCTCACCTGGGGGGCTGTGTCCTGCCTGAACCTCAGCACTGGGAGCTGTTGGAATTCGTGGGCAGCACACCAGGAGAGCCCAGGAGCTGGATTTGCTCTCACAGGACAGACACAGCTCAGCGTTGGGACAGGATGCATCACCCCGGAGCTGTTAGCACGCAGCAGCCACCAAAGAGCTGATTTTCCAGCTTTAACTAGATTTGAAAAGAACAACTATAATACAGGATACGATCCACAGATCAGTGGAGAAGAAAATTTAGGCCAGATTCGAAGGTGGCCCTGTGAATGGCAGATGTGGTGTATTGTGCTGCTTCAGCTTGTGCACAATATGGCACAGCCTGGGAAACAGGAGACAGAAATATGAAGGCATATTTGATGTGCCATCATCTCAAAGGATTGTTCCTTTATCTGAGGAGGGAACTGTGATCCCAGGGAATTGTGAAGAGTTATTGGCATGCTATAAAGTAGGAGTATGCCTAACATGCCATAACAAAAAAGGTAATGCAGAACTGTAATTAACACGATGTTATTTTTAATTCACAAAAATACTGTTTATGGAGCTGCACTGAAAGAATCTGACTCTTAATGAAGATTGATTGCAAGTCAGACTTTGCCTTTCATTCTGCTGATTTTTGTTCACTGCAAGAAGAAAGTGAGCTGGGAGTGAGATCATTTGTTTGTGGCACTGAGTCCCTTGAGCGTCCTCTCTGCCACCACAGCCAGGGGACTTGTGCTTCCCCCAGCTCAGGTGGTGCTGCACAAAGGGACTGGGAGACTTTGTCCCTTTCCTCCCTGGGCGTGACCTGCTCCTGCCACCTCCCAGCAGTTTGTGCTCCAGAGCACAGCGGGAATATCCTTTCCCTCACACTGCTGTGCCCGCTCAGCTGCAGGGAGCTCCAGTTCGGAGTTTGGGTTTGCACAGAGCAGCTCAACAGAGCTCAGCAGCTGAGGCTGAGCAGAGCGCAGCTTTGGGCAGGGGACGTTTGCAAAGCTCTACACGAGTGGAGATGCTCCCAAATTTCTGCACAGCACCCCCATCGGTGCTGGGCTCTGTTGTGTGCTGCACTTCTTGCTCCAGGTGGCACAGAGGCACTTTGGAGAGCTGAGAGCAGGGAAAAGTCAGCCTGCAGCGTTTTTTATGGCAGCAAATGACCAGGGCTCCTCAGAGGTCCCCTTTGTCCCTTGCCAGATGGATCTGGGTGGAATGAGCATCCCTTTCCCACAGCGTTAAATCCTTCTTCCCGTGGGCAGCACCTTCAGAGAGCACCACAGTGGTACCAGGAGGTCTCATGCAGCCTCTCCTCACCTGCTCCAGCCCCACCTTGCTTCCCCAGCCTGTTTTGGCTACAAGCAAACAAGGAATATGAAATACAATATGAAATACAATATGAAATACAATATGAAATACAATATGAAATACAATATGAAATACAATATGAAATACAATATGAAATACAATATGAAATACAATATGAAATGAAGGGTGTCTTTGCAGGAATAACTTAGGGAAGAAACTCGTTGAGAAGCAGGAAGTCTTGCTCAGTTAAACAGTAAGGAAAAAAAACACATTTTACCACAAAACTTAAGTTACCCTTCATGTGACAGACAAAGGAACTGAATCTCTTCCTGTCAATTCTTTGAAGTTTTCCTATAAATTCCCAACACCCTTGTAGTGCCATAAATAAATGTAGAAATCCCATCCATTATGTGAAGTACCAGGCAAGAGTCCCTTCCCACGTTTGCAAAGCCGTGCTCTAATCACATGGCAGCAGAGTTTTCATTTCACTTTACTGCTAATTAAAACTGCAATATTGTGGAGCAGTAAATTTTCCTGATGATCAAAACTGTTTGGATGCCTTGTCACATAACCTATGCATTCCCAGGAAACGAGGGAGCTTGATTCTGCCTTCAGACGAGAGGAAATTTGAAGGAAACTTGAATATCAAATGACACGAGTTAGAAAATGTGAGACAAGAGGTTTTCAGATCAGCAGTTGAAAGTGGAGCTGGATGAAACTATTGTATCAAACATTTCTTCAAATCTAGGCGAAGTTGTGACTGAAGCTTGTCCGTACAAAAAGTAAATTGGAGCAGAATTCTGACTTGGTGTGGAAAGGGAGTGTGGCTTGGGGTGACGCTGGAGCCCCAGAATCGCTCTGCACTTGGGAGCAGGACTGAGCTGAGCAGTTCACCCCAGCCCTGCCAGGGCCAGCTCACACTCTGACCTGCCCTGAACTCTCAGGATGTTCGAGGGCAGCTTTGAAAAACACCTCAGGGGAAAAGCAAGAAGGGTGCAAAACCCAAGGGGATGGAAACAGTCAAACAACAGCATTTATTTATTTTTTTCCCACGAAGCCCCATAAACTGAAACTGCTGAAGTCTGCATGGAGTCACTAAAATGTTCTATGCCGTGTGTCTCACAGCCTGGCTGTACTTTCCACTCAGCTGCTGGTATCTGCTGAAATCAATCCCTAAATGCTGACTAGCACTCAATTTTGAGGCAGAGAAGCTTCAAATTCGCATCCTGGTTAGATTTTGGGGTTGTGTGGGGAGTTAGAACTGGGCCTTTTTGGGCTGTGCGGGTCTGCTGTCCTGGTTGAGTTTTCACTGCTCCTTTTCCTCTCTGCAGGGTTTATGTAGTTTGTACATATTTGTACACATCCCACTTTCAGCAGCTCTCTCAGTTTTCTCTCCAGAAGTTGTGTGCTCTCATGCTGCATTTTTTTTTTTCACTCTGTATATTTAAGATTAAAAAAAAAAAAAAAAAAAAAAAAAAAGTGCCATTTTGGCAGGGTTGTAAACTTCCTTCTTAAAAGCAAGGATGAAATTTTGAATTAAGAGGAACTCAGTATGGTGTGACACTGTCCTCGATTCACCCCATTATTCCTGTGTGTTGTGGCACATATGGCATTAGTACAGTGTGTGAGATTCCCTGCAAAGCTAAGGAGAGGTAGGTTGATTTAAGGACATGGTTTCCAGCCAGATTTTCAGCTTTAACTTTAAATTTCCTTTGTGTTAGGGGAGAAGAATTTTCAAATGCAACTTAAATGCTGTTTCAAAGAGGTGGGCTGGTTTTTTGTGGTTTTTCTTTTTTTCTCCTAAAGGCTTTCCTAAAAGTCACACTTCTGCTGGACTTTTTAGCTGCCATAATTTTAGAAAAGAGGCATCTAATAGGAGTGAAAGTGTGAGATGTCTTTGTAGGAAACTCAAGATATTTATTAGTCTTGGTGACAGTGGCAGGCTTCTAAATGCTCTCCTTTCTTGACAGGAGCAGAACTCCTGTGAACAGAACCATTAGCAGGCCATAAGGTCTGTTTACAATCCCCTGCAAATATTCACGCTGAAAATAGTTCAGACCAAAAACTCC
Organism: Hirundo rustica; assembly: GCF_015227805.2. Classification (NCBI taxonomy): domain Eukaryota; kingdom Metazoa; phylum Chordata; class Aves; order Passeriformes; family Hirundinidae; genus Hirundo; species Hirundo rustica. Next base: position 1,734,250 of record NC_053465.1, read on the forward strand.
ATAAGTTACTCCCATCTTCAGGAGATTTCTGTTGATTTGTCAATAACGTGCTCTTTTACAATTAATATTTACAAGAAAATGTAAATGCAGAATCAGAGGTCCTGACACTTGGAATGAAGTTGAAAGTTTGCCCTGGTCTGAGAGACAAAAAGAAATCCAAATATAAAGATCTTCATTTGAAATATTTAAGACATGCACCAAACTGCTCAAAAGTAAAGGATCCATAGTAACAATCTTGTGAATTAGTTCAACATATTATTTATTTATAAATTTTTAAGAAAATGAAACATTTTCAGACTGAATAAGCAAGACCCATTTCAAGCAATAAATTGATTCCGACTGCTCCTCCCAGCTGGAACCCAAAGGGACTGTATATTCTTGTAAGAGTCTTCCATTTCAAATCAATCTTGAGGCAGGTAAGAGTTTTATGCCATGAAATACCACCTAATGATGTGTTTAGGATACAAAAGCTAATGGAAGAGTAGCAATAGCAGCTTTAATTTGTCAACAGCTTTCCCAGGAGAGTTCCATAGGGCTTGCAGATCCCCGAGTCATTTAAATGCCTTATTTACAACTGCATTAGGCATTTGTGCACACATTCCCATCAAAACGCTGCTCTTTTCGTTCACAATTTTTCATCGGGATTGCAGGTTTTTAGGAATTTTGATCCCTGGTTCCACGGAGCTTTTGTTAATCCCAATAATTGCCCATCAGCTTTTTAGGCTTCTTAAGTGCTGCTCGGTTTTCTGGTATCTTTTGGTCCGAGTTTGCAGTTACACCACAAGGAAATGGGATATGAAGAGAGAATTTGTATCTTTCTGCCTTATGTGGCACGGTGCCAGCCCCACAAAGCTCCCAGGAAGCTGCCATTTGATCCCAGTGCGATAAGAACAACAGATATGGAAAACTGAAAGCTCCCCTGGACTCCAGACAAAGTTATGCAAAGCAATAAAAGAGGCAGGTGATGGTTTTTAGGACGTGACAATAACATTGTCCATTATTGCTGAAAAGCCCTGGGCAGGGTGAAAAAGGCAAGTGCTCAGCAGAGCAGAGCAACCTTACACGAAAGGCAGTGCCAAAAGGGATAAAATGTGTGTCAGATTGGATTTTTTAGCGGGATGTGGGGAATTACTCCCATTAAAACCGGGCTGTGAGCGCTGAGGGTGACACCTCTCCTCATATGCAATATGAATCAGGCATTTTAACAGCTGCACATGGCCACAGCCTGCATTTCACTTCTCCGAGCCTGTCTTTTCTCTATTTATTGCAATTAATTTTTTTTTTTCCTGTAGTTTTTCTCCCCACGGAAGAGGTACCTAGAGTCCCCCTCCAAGTTGTTATACCCCAAAGCACTGCGTCCCCTCCATCCCAGCTGCAGGATCTGCACTGGCTCCTTGCTCTCCCCCAGTGCAGCAGCACCCAGGGGCACTGGGGGGGACTGGGACAGCCCAGCTCCCCCAGGCTCTGCTCATTCTCATGGGATCTGGGCGGCTGGGAGGGGAGTGGGGTGCAGGAGTTTCTTGCTCCCTGAGGAGGATGAGGGAGGAGGACACAGGAATTTGCCGAGGATCACCTCAATTTGAGGAGACCCCACCCCTTCAGCAAGAAGGGGAGAAGAAGAGAGAAGGAGGACACTGAGGAGAAACCCCCTCTCGGAATTCCCCCAAAAATTCCATTGTCCAGAGGATGTCCCAGTGAGGAGCCAGCATCTGGGCAATCCCTGTTCTGTTTTGGTGTCGTGGTCGTGAAGGACTCCAGCAGGGTTGGAAATGGTCAGGAAGGAAGAGAGGCACAGTAAATACAATCTCAATTTTGTGGATTAAACTTTCATGGGGTAGCATGTTGAAACATCATTTATTTGAGTGAAAAGGGTTGGTTAGAGAAATATCATTTTGTGAGTTTTAAAGAAGTATCCTGTCAAAATAGTCTGTTTTCACATTGCTTAAGTAGAAACAGCTCTTGGTTTCAAAATCCCAGCTAATTGGAAGAAAAAGTCCTATAAAACAAATGAATGAACATGCAAAAATCTCAGCACTGAGAAAAAGTGATTTGAAATGATCAAAACTAAACACTTCATTTTAAATGATCCTTATTTTAATTAGCCAATGGCCTAAACTTTTCTTCATGATTTGAGAGAAGGCAATTTTTGAAATGTTGAAAGTTCTCACAGTTTCATTTGCCATCCTGAGCTAAGACATAGCTGTAGAGCACATTCCTATATTTATCTCCCTATCCTTCCGTGCAGGAGAAGAAGGAATATAAATCTATAAGTGAAGAGACAGGTTAATATAAATGGTTTGAGTGAATCTCTTCTCTGATCATTTTTCCCTTCCCTTGCCTGATGTCACTTCATGAAAAATCTCACTCCACCACCAAAATGTATGGTAATAGTTCAAAACAAAATTGAAAAATTTCTGAAAGTTGAACTGGAAGCATTTTTGTCAGAGTTTATTGGGAGTATTTCGTATTTTTGAAAGTCTAGAAAACTTTTATGACAAGTAGATAAATTATAAAACTCTACGAGCATGGAATTAAATGGAATCTGAGAAGTGACAAACAGGGAAAAGAGAGAGCACATAATTTTAGAACACAAAAAGGTAACTAAATTTGAAAAATTGCATTAGTATATCATTTTCAGTCTGTAAGCCATTAGAGAAAAAGTGTAAATTACACCCTGTAACAAAGTAAAAATGTTTTCAATGTTTAAAGGTAATTTTGTATTACTGCTACTATTACTTAAACTCTTAGCTCTTATAAATATCTGAAGACAGGACCCCTGGTGATATTACCTGTGTCTTAGGCAGAGAGCAACAATTTCAATTCCATTCAACTACATTTGTATTTTGCCAAGTGCTATCAAGCACTGAGTTGCATAATTTGCTATCTAAGTGAAATAGATATTTTTCGTGCCTCACATTTATCACTCTCCTGTGGGCCTAGTTACTGACAATCAAATCATAAAAGATGTTCAAAATTGTCATGATGCACTTATTTTCTCATGATATTTGATACAAATAGTTTCTTCTACAAAAATGGCCTTTTTTAACAGTCGGATTTGAGAGTAGTTTTTAAAGGAACAGGATGCAGTTGGGGCTTAGCAGATTCTACATAGGCATTTAAAAAAATCCCCAAGCTTTTGAGAGCTGGTTCTATTTCTAAATATATCATTGGAGTCTCATTTCTAGGAAAGGAGGAATTTATACGGAGTGGAAGCTGATAATATAGCAAAATAAAAATATAGAGGAAATTCTATTTGTAGCTGGAAGACTTGCTTGTTTTTTTGGGGTTTTTTTTGTTTTTTTTTTTCCTTTTCTGTCTTTTAACGTGAACTCAGACATTTTAAAAGGTGATTTTCAATTTATACAACACTAACAGTGCAGGAGGATGCAACACCCTTATCTGTCACACTACCCCAAAATATCCTGTAGGATTTGGGGACCATCATTGCGAGGTTGGTCACTGCCCATGCTTCAAGCCCAGTGAATCCAGCACAGGGAATTCCTCTTCACCTGGAGGAGGAGGATGGAGAGCATTAAACCCGTTGCACAGGGAGCCGCCACACCAGGAGCGATGGCTGTGTCCATCGGGGAGGGGATACTGGAGATGTTGCACATCAAATTGGCCCCCGCAGAACTCAGAGCCAGCTGAGGTTTTTCAGGAACATCCCCAGGTCAAGGTAACCGTTCCCCCAAAGAGCTCGTGGAGCAGCATTTCCTCATGCTGAGCAGCAGACCCAACAGATCTCTCTCCCCCTGAGCAGGCAGCTCTGAAAAAAGCAGCGAGGGAAGCAGGATGGCAGGAGGCTGCTGCCTCTCGGGGAGTTTGCGCTGCATTTTAAACAAGAGACATCTTGAGGGTTGTGCTTACCCAAACCCTTCTGCTTGCAAAAGCAAAGCCCATAAACATTTGTTTAAGGCTGCCCTGACATACAGAGTATTTAAACTTTTCACTGCTGCTGCTGCTTGTGAGACACAGCAAAATGTACAGGGTGGGTTTTTTTCCAAGATTTTATTCCCTCCACCCTTGCCTGGGATTTGATGTGCCAGTTAAAAGCTGAGAGTGTCTCTGGCTACGATGGAGAAAGGTGATTTGGGGCAGAAATATGGCCCTGCTGACCTCATGCACGGCAACAGCTGATGATGCTACAGTGAGAAGATGCTGGGTATTTATTTGGAGGGGTAGGGGAGAAATATATTTGTTAGTGAAATGGAGCTTGCTGCAGAGTGCATAAAGGTGAATTATTTGGCAGAAGACTGAAGGAGGTTTATGCAATATGGTATTATTGAGCCGGGCTATTAGCAGAGTGAATTGCTATTGTGACATGCCATTAAATTGTTTTTAGTGTCCACAAAGGTATCATTTTGGAGCAGGCTTGGTTCCTAACAAAGTTATATATTTACTGGACTGCAGCAGATCTCAGAATAAAAATAGTCAGTCTGACCATAAAGTGAAATAAGAGAGAGGAGGGTCCTGTGCTGGAAAGTTTGACCTCTCAGTCTGCTCCCAAGCACCCCTGACCACGAGCAGATGAAACCACAGGCAGGAAATAAGGTTAGAAAAACCTTAAGCACAAAAATAAAACCCATTAGGATTGATCAAAATATTCCATCCTCAGCTCTGGAAAACCTAGAAAACGTATAAATTGCAGCATTCAGTCAAATGTCTTTAATTTAATCCTATTTAGACTCTGATTGGGAAAAAAAAAAAAAATTGCCAGGATTAACATGTTAATTTAACAATGCAAAAAAACCCCACAAAACCCAAAACAAACAACCAAACAAACAACAACAACCAAAAAACCCCAAACAAACAAACAAACAAAAAAACCCCAAAACAAAGAAGGAACTCTTAACTTGAGATTTCTTTGCAAAAAAAAGATAATTAAATATATGTGTGTGTGTGTGTGTGTGTATATATATATATATATACATATATATATGCATATTAGATTTAATGTTTTAGAACATCAATCAGTGAAAGAAAAGTAATAAATAATGCATGGTGAAAATGTGATAATGTTTATTAAGAAGCAACAGCCTTGTCATCTTCATTTTCTTCTTCAGTGATTCTCTCCTCAAAGGGTTCACTCATTTGGGACTCCCTGCAATTTAGCCTGAGGCCACTCTCTCTAATTCTTGGATGGAAATATACCTGCCTTGCAAAAATAAGTTAAAAGCAGAACAATTGTGCATACTGAAGGTCTCCCCATTAAGCTCCTAAAGGCCAGCGAGTGAATTTTGTGCCCTTGTTGCTGTGGAAATCTGGAGACAGACAATAGAAATCTGGGGAGAGGGAAGGAGAAGGGCAGGAAAATGTGGGAGAGAGGGGACCTGAGCCGAGGCTGCTGGAAACCTCCTCCTTCACTCAGTGTCCTTCTGAGCTGGGCCATGAGATACCCCTCAGTGCACCTTCCTCTCCTGAGCTGCAGGAAAAGCTGTCTGGAGAGCTGGTGGTGAGCTCAGCCCCTGCATCCTCACACAGCTCCAAAGGACAAACCCCTCCTGCCTCAGAGCTCAGCTCCTCAGTCTGGGGGTGCACCCAGGGAGAATGAGGGCTCCCTGCGAGGGGAAGGGCTGACAAACAGCACAGAATGCTGAATGTTAGCATCCATTATAGCATTGTTTGGAATCGGGCACCTTTGCCCTTCTGCTTTCTTTGTCTAATCTTTGGTCCCTGGGTGGAATAATGAGGAAATTCAGTCTACCCCTTAAAGAAGTGTAGTACTGATAATTTGCAGTTACCCAAACCAAGATGTTGGCGTTAGTGTGCTGTGACATATAAGCTGCTTAATTAGAGTTGCCATTTAATCTGTTTCTGTTCATTTATTTACACTTGACTAAAACAGCAGAGAAGTTTTACCTGCCGAGCTTTACCGAACAGAGTGAGCTCTCGTGGTGCGGCAGCTGGAGAGGACAAACCTGTGCAGAGAGCAGGTTCTGAACCTCTGCCTTCCCTCACATGTGAATGCAGAGAGGGATGCAGCCCCGAATCTGTGTTATCGTGCACAGATGCAGCTTCTCATTTCCAAATGTCTCCCGCAGTGGGGAACAGTAGCTTGCTGGTATATTTATGCTTTTATTATTTACTGAAGCTTTCTGTGGGACATAATTCTAAATTATCCTTCTGTGGTTTATTAGAGTCTATGGGATTTTATTCATCAGCCCAGCAAGGCATTAGAAAATATTAAAAATGTTCATTGTGTTTGTTGTGGTGTAAATAGATCAAGTTTGACTTGAGATGGGGAGTAGGTGTGTTCCAGAGGAACAACCCCACCAGGAAAGCCCTTTTATACTCTGGGGAAATGGGAAGGGACGCTGAAAGGGTGAAGCTCTGTTGCACCCTTCCACTCCCTCCAAGGCCCTTTTATTGCCCAAGCAGAATTCACCTCTCTCCTTCTCAATAAATGAGATAACGTTCATGGCAAAACTTCCTGTACTTCCTACTGCAGCCGATGGCTGTGACAAGGGAAACGCTGAAAGCCCAGAGTCAGGGCAGAGCTGGGGTTTGTGCAGACACCTGTGCCCTGCTCCCCTCCCACAGCATCCCTGCAAACCCTGGGATGGCTGGGAATGACGGCAGAGCCAGAGGGGCGTGGGTTTGATCCTGTCCATGTGAAAGCCAGAGAGGAGTTAACCTACAGAAGGAGCTGGAAGCGCATCAGAAGCAGCGAGATCAGCACAGGAGCAATGCCCAAGATGAAATTCTGCCTGTGGCCTTGGGCTCGGCGTAGGGAGAACGTCCCTTGTGCCTCGGACCGTGTCCATTCCCGGTGAGACAACCCCGGCACTGCCCTGCTGCTGACATCCTGACTCAGGAAAGATAGCACAGAATTGTTTTCACTTCTGGTCTTCAGCTAATGACAGAAGCAGAAGTGCCTCAAGTGCTGCAGAAGATCGTGTTCTCAGCCTAATCAGGAGTGGGAGGGCTTGAAATCCCCAACTTGTAATTTTAGCCCGACTTGCAGGATCAGGGAGATATTTTAGATGAACATGTGAACTCCAGGCTTAGCATTTTGGAAGTTTCATCTGCCACAAACAACAAAAGGCACCTCAGAAACACAGGGGAAACAAAAGTGGATGGTCTGATATTCATCACCCCACCACTAAAGCTTTCCAAGGCCAAAAACTGCAGACAGCAAAAGAGGAAGACTCAGAGCAAGAAATGCAGGATAAAGAATAGTGCAGCACTCTCCAAATGATGGATTAATTTTTCAGCATAGCTAAAATTGCTATAACCTCAGTTTCATGAGTCAGCAAGCCTGATAACATTAATATATAGTAATAGAAGGTAAGGCAACACCTGGGGATTTTTATTCCACTCAGCTAAATTTGGATATGAAACCTGCTTTTCATAATTAGAAATTTGGTTCACTTACCACGAACCAGGTGTGTGTTTAAATAAAAGAATCTGATCCTTGAAGGGATTAAGGGCACCTCTATCCCACCATAATAGTAGAAGTGAGCTCAGAATGAAAAAAAACAAATTTAAGTACCCTTAATAATAACAATACAGTACAAAGCATAAATGCAAATCAATATAATCATCTTTTTCCTTTCTCTACTTGAGATAAAGTTAACATTAGAGCTTACTTTCCTTCCATATTTATGCAAATGTCCTTACCTAAAAACAGCATCAATTTTATTTCATTATAAAGGTCAATGAAAAAAAAAAAAAATCCTTTTATTTTCCATTCAGGACTCATTGCCTGAGATCTTGATTAAATAAATGAATCTGTTTTGTTAATTATTGATACTGAAATTGTTGAATCGCTATCTAAAACAAAGGATTCGGGTCTGCAGTTCACGGAGGAATCAGTAACAGGAAATTTCTCTCCCATTATGTATATTAGCAGCCACAGCTGGGTCAGCAGATGGATGTGTCCTTGTAGGCGTTTTTCCCCATAAAACATTTGTTTAAAAAAAAAAAAAAAATGTTTGAAGCAGGGTGGGCTTTACTGGAACAGATCAAAATACAAAATGGACACTTTTCCTTATTGCTTTTTAAAATATGGTCCCACCTGTGTGCCAGCAGCTCCCTCAGCGAGGGCAGCTCCTCTGCCTCCTGCCATTCCCAAGCCTGGGCACTTTTTCAGGTGTTCCTGAAATCCTTGGACCCTTCACTGGCACCAAGGGTTCTCCACTGCAGTAGGAATTTATCTTCTTTGCATCAGGGTTTAGGATTGCTGTTTGAAGTGCCAACTTTTCCTTCTGCTCAAAGAGGGTTGGTTCTTGGTGGGGATTCTTGCTGATGGGAATCAGTCCATAGGTTCAAACCTCTGCACCTGGACTGAACTGGGGCACTCGCACTTCTTGTGGCACTCTGCCGCCAGAAAGCCAAAGCACAGCTGTCCCTACACACAGTCCTGTTCGGTGGAACACATGGAATGATCAAAAAATACATGGAAACACCAATCCACTGCGTTCTGCCGAAGCTCAGAGCCCTCACGCTGGCAGAGCAGCGTCCACACAACTGCAGTGCTCTCCTGGTGCTGGCTGAGAGCCTTCCCCACAATATCACACCAAAGGGATTGTTTGCACCAGAAACCTTCAGTCCGTAACTGGGGAGTTCCCTTCCATCCCCACGCAGGGCAGGCAGGTCATGGCAACAACCAGGGGGATGCTCCTGGCCTTGGAGAAGCTGACACCATAATTAGCAGGGATGAGCAAACAGGTTTTGCCTAATTTTGAACCTGCTCAAATGACCCAATTTTGAAATCTAGCCTTGAATTTGCAACTTGCTGCATTTACGGTGCCTGTGTAATTACGCTGTAATTATACATTTCCACACTTGCCATAACATCACAAGGACTAATTAGACTGGGGGAAAGTTTGTCCTGACTTGTACTGACTGGTAAAATACTCCTAAATAATTGATCCTATTGGTTGAGTCAGTCTAAAAAGTATTGGAAATTAGCCCATGTGGATATAACACAAGTTGCAGTGGATAAGAGATGAAAAAGTAATTCACTGGATAAGGTTTGTAATATTTTCCAATTAGTTATTTCAGGCATTTGTTGCTTTAATGGAAGTTTCAGCTCTGAACACTTTGAATGTATTATTTGTTATTGACTTCCCTGGATTGCATCAAATTTCCAGTACTGGGAGGAAATTGGTCCAGAGCGTGATGTTCATGCAATTGCTGAATACACGGAGCTGCATTTGTCTTTACTATCCTTTACTGGAAAAGTTTGTCTTTTTATGAGTTAATTTTGTTGTAGACAACTGTCTATTAAATACAAGTTATAAACAATTGCTGTTTATGGACAGACTCGTTTGGAAAGCTGCACGTTGAAAGGTTTTAACTACAATATTCCTTCAGAATGAGGTTTTTAACTGATGAGCAACTGACTTGTTGCTACGTGCTGCTGCTCAGTAATATAATGTCTTTCTCCTAATGTGCACTTTGGTTATGTTCATTTGATTTCTTCTGCAGACAAAAGTCTCAGAAAGAGACATACATCCACAGCATCAATCCAGTGTGTTAAACATCTATTACAGAAAAAAATGTAACTACATTATAGTTTAAGTGCCAATATACTGCAGACCCAAAGAAATAATTTTTATTGGTAGAAATAGATTTTTTATGTCGCAGTAATCATTTTGGTCCTTATGCTAGGGGACATAAACAAAAGAAAGCTTCCTGTCTTGGTAGAAAACATAATAATCTAAAAAGATTTTGTTTCTTCTCCACCAGCAAACAGATTTGTCAGCAATAAGGCTCAAAAATGTGTAATTTCTGACCAAGGTGTCATCGGGAAAATTGTGTCAGCTTCTGGGCACCAGCACACAGAAAGGAAGGGGAGGTGGGTACAGAAGAGCCAGAAATGTGATGGGGGCAGCAGGGATGGGACAGGATCACCATCGAGCTCAAGTCCTGAATGGGATGTCCCACATCCCTGATGAGTTCTGTAACATTCCAGGCAGGACAAATTCCATCAAACTCACATGGGGACTAAAGGAAAACTGCAACTCTTCCCCAGAAGAGAAGAGGATCATCTGAATGTCCCATTCCCTGAAGTGAGAGTTGGAACAGTCGCTACCTCCTCTCCCAAAGGAGTTCTGTGGGAATTGGGCCACCTCCTTCTCAGTGCAGCTTGCCACCGAGGCCGTGAGCGATCTGCTGAAGCTCTGGGGAACCAGAGCCACTTACAATCCTCCAGTGATTGTTGGAAACCTTGTCCCTCTCCTTGGCAGGGCTGAGAGCTGAGGGGCAGCCCCCAGACCTTGTCATCGCTCAGAGAGGCGCAGTCACAAAAATCTTCCAACCTCACTTTTCAACAGAGAAGCTCAAAATCACTTACAAGTTGTTTTCCATCTGAAAATTCCTATTTCACCTGGAGGGCACTGCAGATGTACCTGGTGGCACCCACAGAGCTCCTGCTGGCTCACAGCAGTGTCTGGGACTTGTCCTTTTGATTGTCACCCCGATCTTGGTGTGATCTGGAGGACAGAGCTGTGGCAATGCCATTGCTGGTCCCACAGTGAGCACGCAGAGTCCCTGCGGGTTTGCAGGGACAGAGGTTGGGAGGTTCTCTAAAACCCTTCAGTTGTGGCAAACCGAAATTGTATCACAGGCACGGCTGAATGAAAGGAGCCTGAGGGATCATTAGTATCCTTCCATCACTTCCTCATTAGTTCTTAGATAGTGTTTTAATGACAGCTTGAGAGGCTCAGCATCCTGCCCTCTTACTATTTATGATCCCCACAGTGCTAATGTGCACTTAATGAGAAATTCTTGTCTTGCTTGTAAATCCTGTAGCCGGCATTCAATTTATTGACAGATGTTTGCTTGGGCCTCTTTAAAATTACTTCATAAATCTTCCAGGATAAAAGGCCTCAAGTTTGGTTATTAAGACAGGCCCTTGTTGACAGTTTCATATTTAACTGTTTGGAACTGGACTGTCAGGGCTGTAATGGAGTGCACGGCGGAGGGTTTGCATTCTTCGGGCTCATTTACCATGTTTTCTGCACCTATCAGGTTTTTTCTTTTTGAAGTGTGTTGACTGTCCCTTATAATCCCTTTAGTTAACTTCCCTGTGACCTCTTTGTGCACCACACTTACTCATTTAGCATATCAGCGTGTCAGCTGTGATGAAGTGTTTATGCTGATATGAGCTGAGGGCTGAGCAAGCGCTGCATGCCAGAACCTCCTGGCTGTAATGCTGATAGGAACTGAGGGCTGAGCTTGCACTTCATGCTGGAGCCCACTGGACATGTCACACACAGCCACAAGTTCGCTGCCTCCTTCTCCCACCCTCCTATTTTATTATTTTCTCCTCTAGGTCTGGGGTTACATCTTGTAAAACCTGAGGGAGGACTTTTCCCAGCAGGTCGGGGCAACTGGGATTTGGAAAGAAAACCCTGTAGCCCTTGAAATGCATCCTGAGCTGATTCCGTTCTCCCTGGGATCTCCAGTGCTGTGATCACATCTGTAAGAATCAGGATCTTTAATCCCTCAGCCCTGCTTTTCTAAGGAGCTGCTGTTGCATCTGTGCAGCTCTGTTTGCTCTGAGGAACAAGGACCAGGCGAGAGTTTTCTGCTTCTCCCAGTCTCACAAAGCTTTTCCAAATGCACCTTTGAGTGACATATGTTAGAGAGGTCTGGTCAAAATGCTGCATTTAGAGTGTGCAATGACAGCTTTTCAGGCCATTATTTTAGAAGAGACTTTTTTTGTCCTCATAGTGAACAGAAAAGATTAAAAATTTAGAGAGCTGCTAGAAGATTGGGATAATTCAAATAGCTATTAAACCCATGACATCAGCCAAATTCACTCCACTTAAGTCCGTCAAAAACCATTCAGATCAGACATTGGACTGTAATGAGCATCTCAGCTAAAAATAAAATGTTTGGGCTTTTTTTTGCTTACTTGGTGGTGCCATGTTATATTACATTGCTTGAGGAGTGTCACATCACATCGTGTGGCTTCTGTGGGATCCTCTGCTGACATGACATTACGATTTTTATACTTACAAAATATTTTTGATGGGATCCTTGCCATTCAGTTACTTTTGTTTAGTCATTAAGTTTGGTAAAATTCACAAAACTAAGCATTAATTCAATGGAAAGAGAAATTAGTTACCTGCCAGTGGAGCCAGCTAATTCCCTGTGTATTTATGAACATGAGGAGACTGGACTCCAGCAGGCTTTAAAGTCTGCTGAGGTCCAGCCAGTGTTCACCTGAGGGGCTCATCAAGGCATGAATGATCCCGTTAGATCCGTGTTAGGATGAAGGGAATCCATCTCTGTGCTTGTCCCTGAGCAGGAGCCAGAAAAGCCTCTCCAAGGGAAGTCAGTCCCCACAGAGTGTTCTGCATTCTCATCTCACAGCCCAGAGGAATTCAAAGCAGTATTAAGCAGAAAAGGACACCTAAGGCAGGAAGCACTGAGATAAGGCATTAAAGAGAAAGAAAAAGCAGGTAAAGTTATTTTTTAGCAATTTTGCTGGTACATCTGACACCAGTGAATGCTGAAAGCTAGGCAGGCAGTGACTAGACTGAATACAGCCAATGTAAGACATAGCATGCTGCTTAAAATTTCAACGAGAACCATTTGTGTGAGCTGCTCTGAAAGTTGAAGGAAGATCAGAAATGTGAGACCCCAATGCCAGCAGTGATGTACAGGCATTTATGGGTTCTGGAATGGCTGAAAACAGGATGACACTGGCTGGGACAGAGAGGAGCCTGAAAATCCCATGCAGCTGCCACCATCCTCTTCAGTCTGATGAATTTTAGAGTTCTCACCATCATATTCCACAGCAGCTGGAAGTGCTGAGATTGAAGGGGAACAAAGAGCAGGGAAGCACAATTACTGGGGATAAGGAGATCTGGGAAGCAGAGAAGGAGCACGCAGACCCCCCATGTTCCTGCCATTTGTCATCGATTTTGATGGCTCTTGTCAGGTGCTGGCACTGTGGTGGATGACAGCAAACACGTCTCACTAAATGTCTTTGTCCCAACATGCTGCAAGGGACATGTGAAGAAATGACTATTTTGCAAAATTTTGATGTGTGTGAAGTGTCCTTATTAATAGCTTGGTTCTGCTCCCAGCTGGATTCCGTGGTCTCATCCCTGTTGGGGTGGGGAGGAATAGGATTGCACCCTGAAGGATTTGTGCTTAGCTGTTACTTCAAGAACAGATTTGCCAAAGAAATGCTCAGAGGAGAGAACAGAGTGTTCCAGCACACACAGGTAGAAGATGGTATTTCAAACTGAGCACACTGGGCAATCTCTGCTCATGATTCATCAGTCAAAACACGTCAATTTTATCCCAGAACAGCTAAAAAAAAATCTGCAACTACTTGACAAGTACATTTTTGGTGCAGGTCCCAGTTCTTTCCCAGTTGGCCCATTGGCTTGTCTGTCAGCATCTCTTGCACATTGTGGAAAATGAACCCTGTGGCATGTTCCGCTTGCTGTTGTCCTGTTTTTCTGGAGTGACTCCATTACTTGAGATTCTCAAAGGTAAAAAAGAACAATCTGGCACCAAATTCTCACTAAAAGGCCATGGCCAGTGGGCATTTAAATTCCCCAAGTGCCTTCAGAAACCTTCCCTTCAAAACCAAGTTTGCCTTTTGGGTTTGTTTCACATTCTGTTGTAAGGCTCCAGCATCTTCTCTCTCACTTGCTTGGTTTGGTAAATTTTATCTGCTGGCTCGGGATCTCTGTTTCATTTTTGGTCTCTCCGGAACATAATATTTTTTTAATTGTCATTACAAATTTCAGCCTTTTTCTACATGGGGTTATAATTCTGCCTCAACAGATTCACAGTTTTGATCAAAGCTTAAAATATCCTTGGCTAGAACTATCCTGATGCAACAATATTGACATTACAGAATGTTTTTTTCTTGGCATTATCCTAGTTATTCTTTTTTTCTAATGTACACTGTTCTGTAGTGTGTTTCCAGGATATTCTTCAGCGCTAGCAGAAACCCCTTGTTAAATTTACAAAGTGTTATGTATTCCCTCCTGAAGGATATTTTAATTTTCCCTCCTAATGGAGAAGGATAGCAGCGGAAATTCTACTTGCAAGTTATCTTTCTTAGTGAAAAACTGCATCTGTTTCGAGCTGAGCAGCGCTTGTGCAAGCCAGAAAGTCACACTCAGCTGCATCCTCAGGAAATAGAATAAGAAAAGAAACTTTGCCCCAGGTGCTCTCATTCAGTCCAAGCCTCACTGTGAAGTCGTGGCTCTTGTGTAATCCAGGATGGATCTGTGCAGGGGTTGTTTGGACACCTCACACTGCTTGCAGTTCACTGTCCCTCATCTCTGCTTCCAGGGACTTTGTCCCCATGCTCCAAAGTGGGTTTGCAGCTCGCTGGTGGTGTTTCAGACCAAGGCATGCAGAGGGTGCCCTGGGCACACGGGTGCTGCCCTGGCCTCTGTGCCAGTGATCCCTGGTACGTTGTGTTGTCCATTCCATGCTGGAATGTTTCAGACCAAAGCACGCAGGGGCTGCCCTGGCCTCTGTGCCAGTGATCCCTGGTACGTTGTGTTGTCCATTCCATGCTGGAATGTTTCAGACCAAGGCACGCAGGGGCTGCCCTGGGCACACAGGTGCTGCCCTGGCCTCTGTGCCAGTGATCCCCGGTACTTTGTGTTGTCCATGCTGGAATGTTTGCAGCCGGGCTGTGCTTGTTGCTCTCTCCTCCACCCCACCTTTACACCGGGGCTGCTGTTGCTGCTCCATTTGTCCTGGCAGAGATGTGAAAACACACTTCAAACTAAGAGCTTGATCTTTATTTGAATTTGTCAGCGGCTCCTTGGACTCCCACCAAACTCTTCCCTATTTCCTCTGGTTGGAATATCTGTTGGACGAGTGACTGGAGTAATTTCACTGCATCACATCTTCAACTTCACTCAGTGGTGTGATCATTTCTTCTCTTCTACCCATAGAAGACCTGGGGTTTGTGCATTGACATCACAAGTGGTCTTGATAGGTTGAGCTGCCTGATGATTCCTACCTTTCCTCTTTCCATGGGAATCGTATTCCTAATTTATAGAAAGACAAAAATCTGTCCATGCAATGAAAATGTGCAGTGATCTATTGGGCTACCACTGATGGATGATGAAAGGCTCGATATTAATGCCCTGAATATGTATAATCCTGAGCCAGCCATGGTGTAGGGTCAGCAATCATTCACTTCATTTGATACATTTCCTCACATTGACTTAATATAGAGCATGAAACCCTACTGGAGCCCTTATAGAGCCTAGAGAGTGGTGGAAAATCTGAGGAATTTGCTTCCAAAGTTCTCCCTAGGCTATTGCTGCTGATAATCAGCATCTAAAATGTGATGAAATTTCTTTTGTTAACTTTGCCTGCATACTTAGTTGTATTTCACATCACTTTGGACTCGTGATTAGTTTTTTGTACACACAACTGTACACATCAAATTCAATAAATGTGCAGGAAAGGCAGCATTATCACCCAGCTCCTTTTGAAAATGCAGCCTCCAGGGATATATTTCCATTGCAGCATGTGGAGATTTTGTCACATGACATACGTTAATCTTTTCAGAACCCTACAGCTGAATCACAGGCAATGTTCTGTAAATGTATCCCTGCGCTTCCACAAAGAATCTTTCTCGGGGTCTGATATTTCTACCTTCATTGTGCAAAGCCTGTTTACCTGGGAAGGTTTTGTAAATAAGGACAAGTTCTGTGCCTAAGGGCGGAAGAAGGGCTCGTTTATCTTTGTCTCAGGGGACCGCGGCATTGTGTTTGCTCTGTAACAAAATCCGGAAAAGCCTTTGGGACACAGTCCTGCAGCTGGCTGTGGAGAGCAAGGGTGGATTTTACACTCCCAGTAATGGTGCTGAGCTATCGATAGAAATCTCCCCACTCAGGGATTAGGGGTTGTCACTCTGTCTGTGTGCACAGTCCTGCTCCTCTCCTCCTCGTGCAGTCCTCAGGAGAGTCGCCTTTCTCAGGACTGTGAAATATTCTTTAATTACTCAGCCACCACTTGGGCTCCCATTTCCGCTCCAGCTGCTCTGGAGAGGGAGAGTGGCAGGACTTAATTCTCTTATCAAGAAGGGCATCACAGGGTAAAAACTTCTGCACAGTTTTTGTCAGAGCTCTGAGCTTATTGTCTGCCTGCTTGGCAGAGAAAAAGTGGCTGCGTGTCTCAGGCAGCCTAAGTGATTTGCCTGCAAAAAAAAATTCCTTGTGAAAACATGAGTGATTTCAAAAGAAGCTTAAGGAAGACCTGTCTGACAGAAAATGGGTTCTGAATTAAATTTTCCCATTTCTCAAATGTTCTTATAGCCAGGATTTCGGTTCAGTTCCATCACTAAGAGAAATTAAATCAAATGTAATTGTGGATACGTCTAATCCAGGCTCCAGGAAAGTTTTCCAAGCTGATTTCCCAGGCTGGGAGGGTGCTGGGGTGGATCTCTGGAGTGACATCAGCGCAGGGATGGCTGGAAGAGCAGAATTTGCACCTTTGGGTGGTGGTTTGAACGTACCCAAGTCACAAACTGCAGAGCCACTCAGACAGCTGCAGCCCTTGCTCTGCACACTGCAGCTGCTACTTAAAAACTACTGGTTCCTCTCTCCTGCCTCCCTTCCTCCTCCAGGCAAGGGCCCCTGGACAGCCTCATGACAATGTCCTGGTCAGCTCTTTTCTGTTTAAAAAAAAACCCAACCAAAAACCAACAAAGTTGATTTCCTGTTCTGGTGAGCCATATATCACTGACGCTCCCATCTGTGCCGTTTGTCTGTGACAGAATGACAGGTGTCATTTATCATTGGAGCTTGAGGAAGCTGTGGGAAGAGGGATTGAAATTTTTTCTGGAAGCAGTCAGTGTCTACAGACTGCCAGATCATTAAAAAGGGGGCTTTCCAAAGAAAGCTGTGTGTAATGTGATTGCACTTACTGTCAATGACAGGCTGAGAGAAAGAAGAAACATCAAAAAAAGAGAGAGAGGGGGAAGGATCGAAAGGGAGAAAGGGAGAGAAATGAAGTTTCTGCCAGGGGCATTTAAAGCTACAGCACAACAAATGCAGGAATCTTTTTTTGGTTTGGTTTCAATATCTGCATACTAAGTAAGGCCTTTGGAGATTTTAGCTCAGCTTGGAGTGCCAATAAGGAAACCAAAACAGGAAACTTCTTTAACAGCACTTATTCACATCACATATTATTTAGGGCACTGTAACAGAGTTTGTACTTTAAGGAGCGTGTCTCAAAGCACAATGACTTAAGGCTGGAATAGGAGCTAGCAGACAGGAAAACCTATTTGGTCTGCAGCTGAAGCTCCCAATAAATCAAAGGGCAGAACTAAGACCAGATACAAGGCCCTTTTTCAAAAAGGAGACATTTACAACGTCCTGTTTGCATAAGGACATTCAGGAAGAGCAGCATAATATCTCTATTTCAGCACCACCTAGGCAGGCTCTGGTTGGGGATTTGAGCTGAATCCTTCTTTCTTCTCATGATAAAGAATGCTTCTCACAATTACAGCAAATTGTCCTCCTACTTGAGGTACACAAGACCAAAATTAAGGCTTGTGTTTATTGAGGAAAAAAAACAACTTCCAAGAGATATCAAATGTTCCAACAACAAAAAGAAACTGGGACAGATTTTCTATTATTTTTTGTGCTCTCCTCAGGTCAGCTGGGTCTGTTTGTCCCACGTCCTTAGCACAGCTCTTTCTGCTGGAGCTGTATCACGGAGCAAAATTCTAATCGATGTAACACGGAGGGGCTGGGGGTTGCACAGGGATTGCTCAGGAGCTGGTCACACGTGCTAAAGGGTAAGAGTGGTTAGCCTGGAATAAGTAATTTCAGTCCTTCCTGGGGTGAGAATCTGTGGCTGTAGAAAATCCAGTGTGAGTTACAAAGCTGCAAGCTGACTAATAGACAAATCCGGCTGTATCCGTAACCCAAGGATCCGACATCAAACCTGTGAGGGCTCTGTGAGTCTGGGCTAGAGATGTGACCCTGGGCAGGGACTTTCTCCTCTTTAGTGATGGGTTTTCCTGCAGGCTTCTGGGAAGGACAGTGCAGAAAAAAAAAAAACAACAGAAGAATTTTCACAGTCCTTTGCACAGGGTGTGTAAGGAAAGGGAAAAAATCATCACCCTGTCTTTTGCCACCAAGCATGTCCATGGAAGGACAAGGAGAATCCAGCTGTGCTGGATAAAAGCAGCATCTAATGATTGAGGTTCTCCTGGGGAAGGCTGTTCAGTTCCCAGCTGTGCCAGAGGATCTGTGAGTGAACATTGATTCCTCCACGTGTTCAGCTTCTGCTCTTTACTGTCTCCTACAGAGATTTGAGTTCTCTGAGGTAGGAACCATCTTGCAGCACCTTGAACACATCATGTCCTGCACAGGATGTCCTGCTCTGAGCTCGTGAGTCTTCCTGCAGCTGCAATTCAAAGACTGTAATTGTTATGTTAATGAAAAATGAACCTTCTGCCTTGTGCTCAACAGTTCAATAATTTCTAGCAGTTTTGTCTATTTATGTGTTTACGTGCTGATTTACACCAATGTTTGCCTCTGTGGAGAGCATTCCCTGGAATCAGAGAGATCAGAGCAATCCCACGCAGAGCTGATGGCTTTGCACATGTCAGTGCTAGCACTGTGCAATTGGCTGATGAAGTTGTTACATGTGTTCCCATGTAAGTTTGTTTGTACGCTCTTCCCAGCGTGTTAAATGCCATTACATCATTCTTATCATCACCAAGCTCAGCATCATTCTCTCCTGGCGCTGGAATTGCAGAGCATGTGTGCACGTGGATAGAAATATCTCCATGTATACACACACACACAGAGAAGCATCTTTATACATAAGGTTCAAAACCTTTTTTACCAGGTGAAGACAATTTTTGCCCAACATTTGATTCTTGCCAGGCTGGACTCCAGGTAAATGTGCTTTCCTGTGTGAAGGAGATCAGGTCAGAACTGCTTTAAATGTCATCTCCCTAGTGCAAAACAGATATCCCTGTTTTCAGCAGCTACATGAAGGAAGCAGAATATAAAATCAGGCCTCAAAGTCGTGTCTGTGGTTCTGTTGACATTTCTGTCTGTGGGGTGACAGAGGCTGGCCCTGTCATTCTCAGCACTACACCTGTACTACTCCTGTAGCACTCAGGGCTTGAAAGCTTACTGGGAAATGTTTCCTGTGAGTCCAGAAAAATGGATGGCATGGCATGGACACCCATATCTCAGAGGAAACTACAGCAGGCAAGAGGTATCAGCCTCCCGTTTTGGGATTTTTGCAGTAAAGTTGCATCCAAGACTCTCTGTCCTAAAAGAAAAAATGTGAGTTGTTGCTGGTGTGGTTTTGTTTTGAGAAAGGAATTGCTGCTCACAGAGATAAGGTTCTGCCTTCTGGCCAAGTGGTTCTAACAGTGAGATCTGGGCAAATACCTCAGTTCAGCACAGCTGGGGTTTGAGACTAAACACTGTTGTCTTTACTCAGCCAATCCTACTCTAGTTTTACTTCCAATGTGCAGTTTGGGATCACAAAAAGTAGCCCAATGCGCACTGCAAATGATCTTTAGGCTAATGGTGGAGAAACAGGACTGAGATATCATTTATTCTCAGGAAAAGCTGAAATGAAAAGGGCCCATATTTGAAGAATTTCATGGGGCTGGAACCACCCCACCTTAGGTGGCCGTGGTGGGTCATTGTCACCAGCCCGTGTCACAGAGAGGAATGGCTCTGCAATGGCACCTGCAGGTTTATTTAGACTGTCAGCTGTTATCCCCCAGCTCCAGACTCCTTAGATCAAATGTGTGCCCAACATTGGCTGAACAAACCTGAGTCTAATATTTATACAACATTAAAACCAGCTAGAACACAATCCTGCGGGTAAATGTTTGGACCTGCATTATTTTCTCTTTGCTGGTAACGTGTTGGTGTTGCAGGGGACATTTGGTTCTCAGCAGATTTCTCAGCAATAGCTGAACACAGTCAGAATTTCACAAAATCAGTCCATCAAAATCATATTTTTATTGGTAAGAGTCTGGATTACTTGTATTGATAAAATTACCAGTTAAGAAAAATTCAGTCAAATTTGAAATTTGTAATACAAATTGTCACATATGTCTAGGATCTGTCATACGTGCTGATCCTTTAAAATAAGTAGGAATTTCACCATAACGTGTGATAGTCTTCTGCCTTTTGGTCTTTATTTAATTTCTATCCACTACAGAAAATGATTTAAACTGTAAAGGGGAAAGAGAAGAATCCATCAACATGTATGTTGTTTTTCTCCAGAGATTAAATAAAAGTTTGTGCATGTATTTACATTTTTCCTTCCGTAGTATATACTGTCCACTTATATTTGGAATGGGACTTCAGAAAAGCTGCAGAGAAGTTAATGAGAATAGGATGTTTGTACAATTCTGTAAATATTGGTTTATATTTCTGGGAGCAGCTATCATATATCTTGAGCCTTTCTTTCCAGGCTCGCGGCTCTCTTGGACTCCCATTTAGGTTAAACCTTTGGCAAGAGTTCAAGGAGCAGGGAAAGCAGCTGAGGATCTGGTCCAGTGGGACACATCCAAGAAAGCTCTTAGATGCTGGGTGTGCAGCTGACAGGGATTCCAGGAGCCTGAGCTCGAGGGGAAGCTGGGCTGCCCTCAATGTCCAGAACCTCCAGGAGCTGAAGCGTCAGGCAGGATGGCCAGGATGATCCCACGGAGGGTTCATGTCCTCCCCAGAACACATTCCCTGAAGGCACAGGGAAACCAGAGCTCAGATTTGCATCCCAGTGTCTGGGAAATTCTCTTTCTCCCCTTCTCTACAAGGCAGCATCTGAGAAGATATTTCCCTCCCCCTCTCTCTCGTTCTCTCTCTTTGCTTAAACTCTGTAGGGCAGATGTAAAGGTCAAGCCAATTGATTTGTCTGGGTAGCAGGGCACTCTCAGCGGAGATGCAATTCACAGTTTCATAAAGTCTGGTGGTATTGGCTTGACTCAATGTTTGTGAGGAGAATCTACAGTTAAGGAGACCTCCATCATTGTTGAGAGCATCTCTGTAATTTGTCTTGAAACGATTATATTTCAAGTTTCTTGCTAAAACAACTCAGAAATGCTGGTAGGTATGTTGGAGAGGGAAAGCCACTAAATACCTAATCCATGTTCCCTCTCTGTGTAACTATGAAATGCATCTTGTTCACTTTTATCTTTGTCACAGAATGATTGACATGCAATATCTCAGCTTGACACTTTGATATTGGTGATCAGAGCAATTTGTTTCAACCTGCGTGCTAAACCCTCAAGGTTAGGATATTCCTAAAATATAAACATAAAGGATGGATTACTGCTATCGTTGCCTACTTTATAATCTGTTCTTATCAGCCAAGGGCTGGTGTTGTAAAGGAGCTGATTTCTTTCTGTAAGTAATTTCAGTGTCCATTTTAACTGTACATTTCTTGTAACGCTGAGTTATTCCAAGCCTGTTCATAAACACAGGGATTGTGGAAGTAAGCTGGGTACAGCCATGAGCTCCTCTGTGCTTCCTGATGTACAATATGGGATGGGACTGGTTTGGCAGAAGACAAATCACGTTGTCAGGCTGATGAGAACAGTTTGCTTCTCAAGGAGAACATTGGTGCTCCTTTTCTATTTTGTCACAGCGCATTGTTCCTTTATTCTTCATCTTCAAATACACCGAAATGAATGGTTTGGATACCTGAGAAATAATGTGTAACATCCTTCTTTATTGCCTGCGTTCACAGTTTATTTGGTAAATGCTTTTGGTCTCTTTCCGGCAGTCACATGGAGCTTTAGGAGGTGTCAGTGAGGCTGGGGGAGGGTTTATCAGGCTGCTGTGGGGTTAGAAGGGACCTTAAAGATCATCCATTCTCACCCCTGCCATGGGCAGGGACACTTTCTGCTGTCCCAGGCTGCTCCAACTCCCGTCCAGCCTGGTGTTGGACACATCCAGGGACCCAGGGGCAGCCACAGCTTCTCTGGGAATTCCTGTTCCAGAGCCTCACCAGCCTCAGAGATGAATTTCTTCCTAAAATCCACACTCAGGTCAATCCACACTCTTCTGTGGGGCTGCTCAGTGGCATCGTCTGCCGCTGAGGAACCTTCTGTGCCTCAGCCTGTGGAAGCTTTTGCTGTTATCCTTGTTCCCTTATATCCCATTTAATACTGAAACCTAGTTAATCAAAGTGCCTGGGCTGTTGTGGATCAGCTCATTTCACCCTGGGATGTTCCTGTGCTGCTCAGGACTAGGAAGCAACTGGGACTGCTGGGGGGGAACCACAGAAATGCTGCTGAGTTCCTGGGGCTGCTCAGAGGGTCCTGTTCCTCATCCTGAGATGGACACAGTTTTACAGCCAGCTCCTCCTTCTGTGATATTTTCCTGCTGTTAAAATTAGAAAACTCTGCCTTCTGGTCGGGAAGGAGGGCCAGACTTGTCAAATACAAGGTAGTTTGTAAGTGTAACACTATTATTTACGCTGATATTTTTAGCCGTTTTCTGGTGCTTGTCGAGATTTGAAGCCAAGAGTTCTCTTGAGTTCCCCTTTCCTTTCCTGCAAATACCCAAGCGCACACCTTCCCACAGTGGATCATGGCAGAGAGGCTTTCCCTGGGGTGCTCAGCCTGGCTGATACGAATGAAGCACACGGGGAGGTCAGCAGACTCTGTCCCCATGCAGACCCTTCCCTCACCCTGCAGCGCAGAACAAAACAGAGCTGCACTCGGGGTTTGCACCCCCTTCCCATCACAGATTTCACTTGGGCTTAGCAAGATGCTCCCAGATCCTCCCGAGCTGAAGGTGCTATTTAAATGTAAATTATTATTTACAATATCTTATGCTTGATATAAGTTTTGGGGAAGTTTCATCTTTACACTTGTTTGCAGCAGCACATCCTTTCATAGCTATAATTTATATGCAAAGGTTTTCCCTGTCCTATCACACATTTTCCAGCATGTTTTGATGAAGTCTGAATAGTTCAAATTGAGCTCCAGCATTGTGCATTTTATTTATTTCCTATCTCGTTTGTATGAAGTTTTGTCATAGGTTAGGGCTTGCTTTTATATTCCAGTAAGAGAAGATATAGAATATGTGATTATTCAAGGTCTTTGTTATTTATATATCCTGCATCCCGTGTGTGCTGCTCCGGTGTCCAAGTGAAATGCTGGATTCTATTTTAATTCTCATGACTGTGCGTGATCATTAACAGCCACTGCACCCAGTACAAAATAAAAATGCAATTCCAAGAAGCGTGCACATAAATAAATATAAGTGAGTGCGTAAAAGAATGAATGAGATAAATTGGCTCTTTTCAAATATCAAACTTATCTTCGGTTTTAGGGAGGCATCCTCTGCGCTGCCTCTGCTCCAAATGGCACTTAAAAAAAAAAAAAATTAAACATAACAATAAAACAGAATTCATTGCTTTTAATAACATTTTCAGCAAAGTGCTGAGGGTGGGCTCCGTTTTTCCATTTTTTTTCCCTTAAGATTGCTATTTTGAAAATAGCAGGAAAGGTCATAACACATTGAGTATTGCCTTGCCGTTTCTTCAGCACTTCTGAATTTCAGTCAGCTCGGGTTTGTGTCTGTGCTGAAGCCCGGCAAGTTCCAGCCTTCAGGAGCTTCCCTGCTCCTTTTCCAGCAGCACTTGGAAGGGGAAGCCTCGCCCCCTTCTGTCCAGACACTCGCTGGGGTTTGGATCCCTGTGCTGTGCTCAGCATCTGCTCCTCATCCTGCCCGGCCAGGGAAGGGAAGGGAAGAGCTCCTCTGACACGGGATCCATCAGCTCTCTGGGGTTTGGATCCCTGTGCTGTGCTCAGCATCTGCTCCCCATCCTGCCCAGCCAGGGAAGGGAAGGAAAGGGAAGAGCTCCTCTGACATGGGATCCATCAGCTCTCTGGGGTTTGGATCCCATCGCTGTGCTCAGCATCTGCTCCCCATCCTGCCCGGCCAGGGAAGGGAAGGGAAGAGCTCCTCTGACACGGGATCCATCAGCTCGCTGGGGTTTGGATCCCTGTGCTGTGCTCAGCATCTGCTCCTCATCCTGCCCGGCCAGGGAAGGGAAGGGAAGAGCTCCTCTGACACGGGATCCATCAGCTCGCTGGCAGCTGGCACTGCAACAGCCAAACACCAGATGCAAGATGAAAGCTCCTGCTTGTGTTTCCCTGGAAAAGAGGAAGCTCGGCTTCCTCCCCGCTGTAGAGATCTCCCGCGGTGTGCAGCTCGGCGTTGTCTCACCAGCAGGGAGGGGGCTCCAGTGCCCTGATTTACAGCCCACAGCAATGGTCACAGACAGATGTGGTCATGAAAAGCAGCTGACTGTCAATCCTGGTCACTTTGGAGAAGCTCTCCATGGAATGGCCTGGCTTGGAATGGGCTTTAAATTGCCTCTGGCTCCACCCCTGCCATGGGCAGGGACACCTTCAACTGCCCCACGTTTCTCCAAGCCCCATCCAGCCTGGCCTTGGGCACTGCCAGGCATCCAGAGGCAGCCACAGCTGCTCTGGGAATTCCTGTGCCAGGGCTTCCCCTCCCTCACAGGGAAGGATTTATTCCCAGTATCCCACCTAAACCTCCTCTCTGGCAGTTTGAAGCCATTCCCTGTGTCCTGTCCCTCCCCATCCCTTGGAAATCCTCTCTCTCCATCTTCCCTGCAGCTCCTCCAGGCCACACTGAGGTCACCCAAAGCTTCTCCTCTCCAGGGGAACAATCCCGGTTCTCTGAGCTTTTCCTTTCCTCTCTGTAAGCCAGGAATAGCCGAGCTTCCTCCCCTGGCCAGCCTGGTCAGGAGGAGGAATCCTGGAAGCTGGGGGTACCTGGTGGGACAGGGACAGGGCTGTGTCAGGAGCAGAAGTGGATTTGTTCAACCCTCCTGAATGAAAGGTGCACAGTGATTGCCACCCTTCCTGCTGCCCACCGCAGAGTGATCCCTGGCAAAACTAAACACAGTTCTTACAGCATGGCAATGAAAACTCCTTCTCTAACAGAGCCTCTCGGGGCTCAAATCTTCATGGAATACCAGGTTTTTAAATAATGTAATTACTGCTAAAAAACCCACAACCCCAAACCACCACCAAATAGAAAAATAACGATAATAAAAGAGCCTAAAAGGTACTCTTCTTCTAGCTTAAGCACAAATTTTGCTCTACCAGCACACAATGAACTCCAGCGAGTGTCTGTGAGCAGGCAGTCATCTCTGACAGCGCAGGGCTTCTGCTGTATAAAATACAGTATTTATAATGTTTCTGCAAGTGTCTCTTTGATTGCATTATTCCTTTGTCTGACCTATACTTTCAGATAAAAGTGTTTTGCTTAGAAACTACGTAATAAATCAAGTGTAGGAAACAGACACGTTCCTTTTCTATCAGGGACTAAATGTGAAAAATGGTTTCAAAGAAGCTGAGGGTAAATGATGGAGTTCTGTTACCAGTTCTGCCTTTGCTGAAACAAAGTAAAGGTAATGTACAGGGGGAATATCTCAGGGTCACTGCAGTCATATGTCAAGTGCTAGAATAGTACTTTATTTGGCAAAGAGATCAAAGAAAAGCTTTGTGTTATTTTTCTTCTGTATGCTCAGGAATGGAAGAGGTTTTCTCCCCTTTCATAGTTACTAGAACTGTAGTTTCCCTGGTCCGAGATGAGATCACCCAACTCCAGGATATGATTACATTTCAGTAGTTAAAAAAAAATTACATAAGTACTAAGCATGATTTGACCTACCTTTCCTGTGTCAGACTGCTGAAATTATTTTACTTTTATATAAATCCAAGCTGCTTTGCACTTTTTTGTAGCTAAAATAAATGCTACCCTGGGAGCCAGGGGTCTCATGGTGGACAACTTATTGCATGTTGAATGTGTCACAGTAAATCTGCAAGGGGTTTTAAGCTGAAAAGAGATTTTTTTTTTCCCTTAGAAGGCCAGAGGAAAGTAAGGAAATTAATTTTCAAAGCACAGGAACCAGAAAAAATTCCTTTTCATATTCTCTTCTTTTCTGCAAACACTGT
Organism: Hirundo rustica; assembly: GCF_015227805.2. NCBI lineage: Eukaryota > Metazoa > Chordata > Aves > Passeriformes > Hirundinidae > Hirundo > Hirundo rustica. The sequence goes on from NC_053465.1 coordinate 1,760,195, forward strand.
ACTGAAAGAAAAAAAAAAAAAAAATAAAACAAGTTTTAAGTGAAATAACCACTTACTGAAACACTTGCAGAGACAAATCCTCAAGTTATATAGGCTGCAGTGATTCTATTTTTCAAGCCACGCTTTTGAAGGTGTCATGATATACTGTGGTTGTCTTTAATGCTACAGTTAACATATATTAAAGGAATGCTGGTGTCTTCATCCCCTGCATGTGCCTGATGCACTCAGACTCTCCTGGTGGCTTTGAGCTTCAGGTCTGTAGCAGATTAATGTTGGGAAGGATTGTCCCCAAAGGAGCAAGTGTGGGATGAGGCTGTCCCATCCCAGCGCCCTGGGAATCCTTGGGGAAGGACAGACAGCCCCTGTCCCTCCCAAAGCATCACCTGTGTGCTGGGAGTTTATTTATCACAGCCTGGGAAAGGAGCACCCCCTAAGAATTATTCACATTGTTCCACAGAGCTCCTACCTCACAGCTCTTCTTTTTTTTTTTTTCTTTTTCCAAAAGCTGATGAAATTAATGAGAAGTGACAAAAGGAAAGGAACTCAGCTAACGACATGGCTGAGGTCAGGCTTGAGGAGCGAGCACAGTGGGTTAAAACACCAACACAGTAATGTAGGTGTGAGCAAATGAACCATCTAATAAATAATTAACAATTAATTTTCTTCTGTCTTTTATCTTTACCTCCTTTTTTTTTTTTTTTCCCCTCTACTTTTCTACCCTGTGCTTCTGTTTTGCATTTGCAGTGTTCCCGCAATTAATTAAAAAACAAAATCAAAGCGCGGGGTTACAAAGTTCCAGTGGTGAAATCCTGCTGGAATGAAAAGTTCTGCTTCCCCGCTCCTATTAGTTTGTGCTGGTGTCGAGGGCTGGCTGTGCATATTTTCTGGAGCAGTGGATCCCAGCACAGCCCTGCTGCTGCCGAGCTGGGAAGCTTTGTTTTAGAAATCTCCAATGCGATGTAGCCGCAGTTTGTGTCATGTTATATTGTCATATGACAAGACACGAACCAATGTAAGGCAGCGGAATGCAGCACGATGCGTTGTATGACTTACACCTTGTCAGGTTTTTTGGCTTCAGAAAGAGCTTTTTTTCCCCAAGGTAGTAAGTGATGCTAGAAAAAAAAATCTCCGTGTTACCTAGGAGCTGACAGGTGCCCCTATTTCCTGACTATCCAAATTAAATTTAATCTGGATGTGTTTCCACACTGCAAATCTAAATGTTGCTTTACTTTTTGTCACTTCCCGATCGGAACATCAGTGGCCCGCTAATGTGATTAACTGTTTGCCTCAGGCAGCTCAGGCTGGCCTTTGTCCCGCTGGACAACCGATGAGCCCAGCAAAGTTTAAAGCTCCCTGGCTAAGAAGGGATCAGCATCTCCAACCCGTGTCCCGGCCAGGGGGGCTCCAGCCGGCCGGGGGGGATGGGAGCCGTGGTGTGCCGGCCCCAGCTGGGCAGGGACCACAGGGATGGTCGGGGGCACCTTATCACACTCTGCCTTATCACAGTGCAGCAGCTCAGCAGCGCTGGCGGGTGTGCAGGTGTCAGGTGTGGAGGCACATAGGTGTGCAGGTGTGCAGGTGTGTAAGCACACAGGTGTGCAGGCAAATAGGTGTGCAGGTGTGTAAGCACACAGGTGTAGAGGTGTGCAGGCACTGGGGTGTGCAGGTGTGTAAGCACACAGGTGTGCAGGCACACAGGTGTGCAGATGTGTAAGCACACCTGTGTATAGGTGTGTAAGCACATAGGTGTCAGGTGTGCAGGCACACAGGTGTGCAGATGTGTAAGCACACCGGTGTATAGGTGTGTAAGCACACAGGTGTGCAGGTTACAGCTGTCTGGGTGTCCACACAGCCAGGTGTGCAGGTATGAGATGTCCCTGTGTGCAGGTGAAGAGGGTGCAGCTGTCCAAGTGTCCAGATGAACAGATGTACAATGTCCAGGTGTCCAGGTGTCCAGGTGTCCATATGTCCATATGTCCAGGTGTCCATATGTCCAGGTGTCCAGGTGTCCATGTATCCATGTGTCCACGTGTCCAGGTGTCCATATGTCCAGGTGTCCAGGTGTCCAGGTGTCCATGTGTCCATGTGTCCATGTGTCATGTCCAGGTATCCAGGTATCCATGTGCCCATGTAAACACCACATGGCACAGCCCAGTGCCATAATTGTTAATTTTTATGGGTATCTGCTGTGTGGGGCTCTGTGGATTTAAGAAAATAAGCGTTTACTCCGTGTATTTCTAATTCTGGATGGTTGGTGCGAGCTCACCCTGCTCCTGGGTTGCCCAAAGCCTGCTAAAACAATGAATCCTTTATTGCCCAAAACACCAAATTCCAGCAGCACCATATGCAGAGCACTGCAGAGAGCTCCATATAGCATTGCCACTCCTGGCTGGGGGGAGGAGGGGGTGTGAAGTATTACAAAACAAATTATATCTGCTTCTTTGAGCAGTCACAGGGAAAAATGTCACCCTCAGGTTCAAAACTTTCCTCTGAGTAATGCTTTCAGCATTGTTTCCCCTCAGGGGGACTCTTCCAACCCTTGGGAAATATTGTCCCCACAGAGTTTGGGGTGACAGAGCTGGTGACAAAAATTCCATGGAATTGCTTCAAAAATTCCATGGAATTGCTTCAAGATTCCACGATTTCTAAAGGGTTAATGCAGGGACCATGCACACTCACTGTGTTCTGACTTTCACTGTGTTTTCATAGGTAGCAGAAGTACCACTTCATATACTACACCAAAAAAAAAATCTCCTCTGGGTGTTTTTTTCCCCTGGCAGGAGGAATTCCACGGTGTGTGTTGCCAGTGAGACTCGATTCCTTCCTGGAATCTCTTACACAGGGGGACAGCAGAGCAGATAACCTGGTGTATCTCACGGGGAACTGCAGCATTATTTACCCAGCACACTTTTGGTCAAGCTGGAAATAGACCAGCATCATTTAATTCATTGAAAGATTTAGGGTTTGTTTGGGTTTTTTTACCTGGTAAAAGTGAAAACTCAACAAATTCTATGAGAACATTTGGAGTTGTTCGTGTCTATGTCTGAACTAAGTGTCACTTCCTTGGACACTCCAGGGATGGGGATCCAACCCTCCCTGGGCACTTCCAATCCCTGCCCACCCTTTCCATGGGGAAATTCCTGCTGCTGTCCCCCCTGAGCCTCCCCTGGCCCAGCCTGAGGCCGCTCCCTCTGCTCCTGTCCCTGTTCCCTGGAGCACAGCCCGACCCCCCCAGCTGTCCCCTCCTGTCAGGAGTTGTGCAGAGCCACAAGGTTCCTCCTGAGCTCCTTTTCTCCAGGCTCAGCCCCTTCCCAGCTCTCTCAGCCTCTCCTGGGGCTCCAGAACCTTCCCCAGCCCCGTTCCCTGCCCTGGACACGCTCCAGCCCCTCTTGCAGTGAGGGGCCAGAACTGGACACAGCACTCGAGGGGCCCCTCACCAGTGCTCAAGACGGGAACAAAAAAGATAAAGTGGTGCTTTGTGGAAAATGAGGAATTAGTGCCACTAAAGGCGAAAATCGTCGGTATTTATCAAAAAAGCAGCAGTGCAGCAGCAGGAAAACCAGGATGTCGATATTCCTGCGAGGCTGCACTGGCCTGGGAGGTGACCACAATGAAGGTGGAGCGAATCTGTGTCTGCCCAGTAAATTCCGATTTATCAGCCACCTTCTCCTGGTCATTCCCAGCCTGGAAATGCAGCGCGTCTCCAACTCTCCCCTGGCAAAGGCAATTTTAAAACAAAGCAGAACAAAGAAAAATGCGTCCCTGATATAATTATGCCTTCTGCAACTTAAATTCCAGGCACTCAGTTTCATCTCTTACTTAAATGTATCTGTGTATTTTAATAGGAACATTCAGCTATGCTTTTATTAATGCAAAAACATTAAAGCACTATCCCTGAATACTAAAGCCTTAAAGGGCCGTTTCAAACAGAACCTGTCATAAAATGTGCTCTCAAGCGTGTCCCCTTTAAGAGATTCAAGAATTAAATGTTCCCGTATGTGAATTTTATTTTGTACAGCACATTTGCTTTATGGCTACAATTAAGTTAGATGTGCCGATAACAATGTCTGCTTTCCATTTTAAATCGCACATTTCAGACACTCTGCATTGTTTTATTATCTAATCCACATGCTTTTAATTGCAATTATGGTCCCTTATGAGTCCCTTGGGAGGGTATGATTGCAATTAAAAATGTAATTTAAATGTTAATTAATTACATTCATTTTCTAAACTGGGAAAATTTCATTTATTATTTTCATGTGTTGTGCACTTATCCTAAATGTGTTACCTTCTAAATGTTTCTTTTTTTTTTTTTTTCAAATTAAGTGTTATGTTTATAAAACAGGGTGTTTAATACCCTTTAAAATTTTGCTAGGATGTTTATACAAATTATTACTTTAAATTAATTGTTTCCAAGCTCCATGCTTAATTTGTATTTGTCATGCAAGCCAGAATAGAATTGGGGTTTATCTTCAGCTTAAATTATGCTAACATGAGAACCAAAAAAGTTCATCAGCAGTCTGGACTGTTCCTGTGGGCATTCTTGGCACTTTTTTGGGCAGAAGAGGATTTTTTGGGGCAATTTCAATGCCTGTGCGGATTTTCCTCCTGTGATTCAGTAGGATCAGGGAAAGAGGCTGAGCTCTGCCGTCGGCAGGAGCGGCTCAAATCTCTGAGCAGGCTTTGCAACAAGTGTAACAGGCAGGGACAAGGAGCTGCTAAAGAGAGGAGGCAGAGGATCAGGAATCTGACTCCTTAGAAATGAGAAAATAAAAAAAACATGCCACTACAAAAATGGTTATTTCTATTGCCTTCCATTTAAATATCAACCTGCATTCCCGGTGCCCAGGAAAATCAGCTCTTACATGTGAAACTGGGATTTGTAGGGAATCTCCTGACCTTGAGAGGCAAGGATTGATGAAAAATTATCAGATATATTCCAAATGCCGATCAGCCAGCGTTGCTGTGTCAGAAACCATCTGTATTCCAGTGTTTGGGATAAGAAAACTCCTTGAAATCTTCCCAGCACCGTCTGCCTTTGGTCACATCGGCACCTGCAGACCTGAGCCTGGAGGAGGGAACAGCCATCAGGTCCATGCAGGAACCAAGTCAGGTACTAAGGGTTTTGAATCACTGGCCTCTGTAATTAAAAACTGATTAAAGATATCCTGGTTCGTCCTTTTAGCTTTGCAAAATATATTCTCATTACAAATTTGCGGTCAGTTCATTAGAAAAAGAAAAAAATAGAAACTGTAATTTATTTTCTCTGAGAGCATCACAGAACAAACTAATTAAGCCAGGAGAATTTGGAATTATGATGTTCTGATAGATGAGCAGCTCCTCTGAAGAGGGAGATGAAGCTAAAGGATACAGCTGAAAGATTTTTATTTTAAACACTACTGCCAGTACAGACACTCCTTGAGCATTAAAAAAAAAAAAAAGAGTCAGGTTCATCTAAACTGAAAAATATTTTTCAGTGGCGCAAGGCTGTCTCACACAGCCTCTTGGATTGATTTAACTAATTGCTCAAGAATTAAAAAGGGGATGTATTTTCTGTTGAATCAGTGCTGAGGGGTGCAGGTTTCTCCAGGAGAAGCCGTGGAGAGCAGGTACAGGCACAGGCACAGCAGGACACAGAGCTGCTGGGTTGGATGGAGCTCTTCCCCGCCGGGTGCTGGCAGGAATTTCACCCAGGCTGGAAGCGCTCGGGATGCCCGCAGTGCCCGGGGAGTCCCCTGGGCACCTCCACCTGGGCTCCCCGTTTGTGCCGGCTGTGCCCCTCACGTCTCCCTGCCTCCCCTCGCAGTGCAAAATGCTGCCAAGGAGCTGCAGCTTCTGTGTCTTCGACTGGGGCGTTAAAACAGCCAAATAAAGGGAAGAAAAGAGGGAAAAACAACCAACCCCAAAACTTAAGAGAAAAAAATTCCCTGTTCTTTCATTTGTGCTATTAATAATAAGGAGATATTAATTAATTAATAACTAGAAGGGAAAGTCTGAGTCGGTTTTGCATCTTTCTGTAGAATTTATTTTTTTCCCCTTCGTTCCTCTCTCCTCCCAAAACACAAATATTTCTGAAGTGATAAAATCCTCTGAGTTTTTTAATTTTCATTGATCCTTGAATGCTCCAAAACCTCTGCGGTCCCAGCAATCCCAGTGGCATCCAGGCTGCCAGGAAGTGCTGCAGGACCCCACACGTCCCTCGTGTGTGGCACTGCCCCACTCCAGCCAAACCTTCCCCACTGCTCCGGGGGCCCCCTTAGAGTCGCACAGCTCTGGGAGTCGCTGCATCCATTGGGGATGCTGCAGTTCATTTTGTGATGAGGAGATCAAAACAATTACCTGACTCCTGCTAACCCTCATTGACTATCTATTGAGAGAATCAGCTCCTAAATAAATTACTATTGTACTTTTAAAGCTGCGTGTGACACGTCCTACTTACAGCGTGACCCAGATCATTTCCATAAATTAACCTCCTTTACCTTCCATTTCCTCCGCCATCCTGCTGCTACCTTCCCACAACTGCTCCATCACCAGCAACTCATCCACTGGATGGAGAAGACAGTGATGCTGCGCTGAGTCTTAAAGTGACATTAAGAACTTACCTGCCTAAGTGTTCATTTGCATCTTGCTCACTAGACTTGTCATAGAGCTGGGGAGATAATATATTATGAGATGTGTACTGAATTAGCTGTCAATTGTAGTGAAGCTCTCCCTTAACTGTGTGAGGAGAAAGCTCTTGAATGAGCCTCAATCTTGCTTTTTTTTTTTTTTTTTTTTTTTTTTTTTTTTTCAGCTGAGATGTTTCATTTTAGTCACCCAACCCCAGCCAGTTTTATTAAGTCTGCTGTCAGCTGTGACCCCTGCTGAGGACTGGCAGGGCTGAAATAGTTATGCTGTCTGATGTCATTTGTGGCAGCTCCAGATCCCACTCCTGCTTAGGCACCGAGGGCTCTGCTCCTGCGGCACCGCCCCCCACAGCTGGAATAGCAGGGAAAATGGATAAAAATCCACTTTGCATCCTCAGGGCTCTGCGCTGGTTGGACCAGAGGGGGAGGCTGGGTGAGGGTGGGCAGGGACTTTCCTTGGAAAGGTTTGGATGGTCCGTGCTGGGCTGTGGGAGCAGCTGGGAGCACAGAGAACCTCAGCGCAGTGGAAGCCCTGTCTGGGCAACGAGTCCCTGCTTGTGCTGATGTGGAGTCAGGGCTGCTCCCACACCCACGGAGCATCACCCGGTGCTTCAGCACTGCTGTTTCCAGGGATTAGCTCGTCTGGGGAATTCCTCGGCTCTGCTTGACAAGCAAAAGGAGCAAGACTCCTTGTCTTCCTTGGGTACAACCCCTGCAGGTGCATTGGTGGGGCTGGCACAGGGCAGAGCCCCAGGACAAAACTGCAGCGTGCCCAGGCTGCAGCAAACGGGGTTTGATGGAATTGTGCACAGTGCCAGCCTCCCTGGGCACCCCTGCCCGCTGACTGGGATGGGAAGGGGCGCACCAGGTACGTGGGGTGCCTTCACATCCTGCAGGGAAGGGTGGTGTGCAAAGGAAGGAGATAAACTGGAAACCCCAACTGTCGCTGCCTGAGATCACCGTGTGTTATATTCCTTATACACCGAAGAAAGTTTCAATCCTGGAAGAGTCATACTTTATCGTCAAGGTAACCAGAATAGGTTCACCAACAATTTACGTGGCTCTTAAGTCTATTTACATGCTTGTTTACTTGGCTTTTCTCTCAAAGGAACAAAGTAGTTACCTTAGCAACTGCCTCCTCGCAGGGTGCTCGGGCTGAGTGCTGGGGGGGAAGGAGCCTGTGCCCGGAGCCCGCAGTCCTGTGGGCATCTGCCCGACCCCAGCCCAGCCACTGCCAGGCTCTTTGGGCTTGGGGCTGCGTTTGGCATCCCAGAGGAGCGCCGAGATGTGTCTGTGCCTCCTTGGCTTTGCTGGAGCAGTGCCAGGGCAGTGCCAAGGCAGGGATGTGATGGGAAGGGAAGAGGGATCAGCCCTGCTGCACCTCAGGGTGGCTCTCGGCCTGTTTTATGTACCAGGTGTCACCAGGTGTCCCCAGAAAGGACCATTGCTCCGGTAACCAACCCACCTCTCCCCTGGGATCCTGCCTGTCATGGTAGGAGAGGTTAAATGAGATAAATCCTAGGATGGATGTAGGGACACGCTGGGGTGAGGAGTCATTAGCTCTGCTGGTCAATTAGGAGACTTTGCTGCTTCTGTCCCCTCATCTGTTCCTGGAGTTTTGTTCTTCATCAGCTCCTGCTCTGCTCAACAGCACGTGCAGAGAGCAGGGGCAAGTGAGACTCCAGCCATCCTTTATCCTTCCTTGCTTTTCTTGCCACAGAAGATTCTGACCTGAACAGCTGCCTGGGCAAACTCCCAAAAGTTCAGCAAACTCAGTCACCACTCGGGCTGTGTTTGTGTCCTTGTTGTAGCAGTATTTATGAGAGAGTTGCTTCATCAAACACTGCATTTTATTTGCTTTCCATTCTCATTTTATTTTAATTCGATAGCTGCATAGAGGCTTCAGTCTGACTGTAAGGCAACTCTTATTCTAGAAAATAATTCATTTTCCTTGAATGACTGCAGCTAGATTTTTGAGGGTAGTTACACATCTTGAGAAGAAATCCTAGTAGGATTTTCAAAAGAACCACAGCAGATTAAAGCCTTGATTCTTTTTTAACCTGCCAAAACACTTGTAAAATTGCTGCTAAGACTCTTCCTGCAATTCAGCCTTCCCACTTCCCTTTGAAAACTTGCCCTTTTTAAAAATACATTCTCCCAACTCCCATTTCTCAATTCCATTTCCACCCCTTTTCCCAAAATCCTGATGTGACATCCATCTCCACTCTTGCTGAACTCTTTAGAGACCTTTAATAATGTGACTTGCATTATTTTCATCTTTTTAAATGTTTTTATTCATTACATTACTGCTCTATTCAGATCTAATTTGCCTTGCTCTTCCTTTGGAGCACGATCCCAACATGCTGTTGTCAGCCCGGTTCCTACAAAACGGGTCTGCTGTAGTATCCATCCTGCAATATTGCAATAATTAGTGAGTAATATCGATATTAATAGTTTTTTACAGTTTTTTAGCACTGAGATATTTTTCTCCCCTTGAGCCCGAGTGTGAGGCAGACTAATGGCTTGGTTTCTACAACAAAAGACTTATAGACCCGGAGTTTCCAAGCCATTTTTCAGCCTCCTCCGGAGGGTGACAGGTATCCTTTAGTCCTGGGGAAAGCCTCCTGTCCAGCCTGGCACTGTCCTGAGCCTCTCCATCGATCCCCTGGTGTTCCCAGAGCTGGGAGCAGTGGGAGGAGGAGCTCCCTCCAGCAGTGCAGGGGGCTCAGGGGCTGATGTGCAGCACCCCCTCATAAATATCCATTACCCAGCAGAGGAGCTGGGTGTCCTGAATGGAGAGCTCCAGGAAATCCGCTGACTCCTCCACGTTTTGGGGTGAGGGGATTATTCTGCTTTGGCCAAATCTGTCGAGCAGTGCTAAAATCAGTATTAAACTTGGCCTGTGCCTGTGCCTTGCTCCTGCTGTGAGCACATTCTCCAGGCCACACGGGCGCCCCGGGAGCGCTCGGATTCTGTAGCGCAGCTCCCGCCGCGGATCTGGCACTGGCAGCTGGTGCCTTTCCAGGAGGAAACACCCGGAGCTGAGGGGACATGTGCAGAGCATCCTGTGCCTCCTACCCTGCTTGTCATGTTCTTCATCCGAGGCAAGTCGCTCAGCCAAGCAGAAAGCAGCCTAATCCCAGCACAGACTGAAACCTTTCGGAGAGAATCCCTGCAGAATAGAACAGCCACCAGCACTGCATGCAAGACTGAAACACTGGAGACAGCCAGGGTTTTTTTCCTGAAATCGTGCAGCAGGTTCTCTCCTGTTTTACGCTGCCTCCAGGAGTGGGTGTGTTTACTTACTCAGGCGCTAATGACAACCAATAATAAAAACCATTTCCCACCCAAAAACTTCAAGGGCTTAGCCAAATCTATTTAAAACGTGACTCCCACTTTTCAGGGTATCAGTGACCCCAGCTCTGGATTTGCTTCTATGCCCAAGCTCCATTAACTGCCAAGCCCCAGAGCCCCTCCTTCCCCACTCTTTGTAAGATCTCATTATAAACAGGGTTTTCCCTGAGCTGTGCCCCACTCACTCAGCCATGGGTGGCACTTTTCAGGGTATCCTTCAGGAGCCCTTGGCTGATCTCCTTTACCTTTGTAGCTTTGTTCACACTTTCTCTTCTCTGGCTCACTTTCAGTTTGAAGTTTCCAAAGCACTTCTGAACAAACCCTGCCCCTCTGCCAGATCTTTCCCTCTGTGAGCTGGAGCTGGCGGTGTGGCACAGCGGCACAGCAGAGCTGCACATCAGCTGGGAGATGGGCAGAATTCCTCCACTGGCGCCTCCCAGGGATTCCCAGCCCAGCAGCTCTGCCTGGAGGTTACACCCTGCACGTCCTGCAGTCAGGCTGGCTACGGCTTGGGATGTGTTTGGGAGAGTTTGCTGGCAGCCTTGCCATTGGAAACTTGTTTTTGCACCTCAGATTCCCCTGTTGCAGGTTTTTCTCTGTCAGATTTTCCCTCTTCGTGATCGTTTTCCAGGGAAGTGGCTGTTGCTGCTTTGGAAATGAACATCAGGGGCCTGTTTATCCAGTGCCACTGAAAATGCACCTTCCACTGCAGGTGTGCACAATGGTGCGACCCATTTTCTCTGCTTTACAAAGGTTTGAAACCTTTTCTCTCCCCGTGATGAGCTCAGGCCAATTAGTAACCACAAACCTTCTCATATATGTATTTCCTTATATGGTTTCCTTTCACTGAGGCTGGAAAGAATGTCCAGATATGGCTGCTTATGTCTAGAAAGAGCTGAGAAGTCATTATCCTCTTTCTAGTGCTGTGGGTGACTCTGTGGACAATTCTGTGTTTCCTTGGTGGCAATTCCAGTCCCTTCTCTCATACTTCCTTGGCTGTACAGATAACTCCTGTGTGACTTACTTCCTTCATAAGCCACCTTCATCTCATCACCCCTTGCTTTTTCCTGGCCAAATGGTGTGGAAGAGGAGGAGTGGCCAGTGCTTCCAAGGATGGCTCAGGAGAAGTTTCTCTGGCCAGCTGTTCCAGAGCCCTTCCTGACCTTCTCCAAGCCATTTGCCTTGGCTCTGGCTCAGTCTCCCCATCTGTGAAGGGATTGGGAACATTTGCAGAGCATTTTGCATTGTTATTAATTCTTCATGGAGTCTGTGAAATGTGGTGAACACTGAGATGCTGTAAAAGTACAAAGCATTATTGTTATTATTAAACTCTGGAGGTGGAGGTAGCTGGCCCATAAGGTTCTTCCTCCATCAGCCCCTCAGTCCTTCTGACCCAACATAGAATTACCATCCTGCATTTGCAGATGGGTGTGTTTTAAATAAACCCAAGAGCTGGAGGAGCCCCTTGCAAAGGAATGAAGCTGATGACATCTTAAATCTTTCTGATTTCTCTCGGTGTAAAGCAGAATTTCTCCGCACGGCGGTTCCCCGGCAGCTCTGCCAGAGTCACTTGCAATCGGCCCTGTCCTCTTACCCTCCAATAAACAGGAGACACAGGGCCACTATAATGCCTTGACAATACTTGCACACCCCGGGGTTTTGCTGCTCTGATGAAGGGAAAGAAAAAAAAGAATGTCATGGACAAATGAATGTTGACAGTGGCCATACCAAACAATTCAAGGAAAAATTGCAGTTTTATCCGTATTGCTGCTGCCTTTGTCAATACTTTAAAGATGGTTCTTATTTCAGAGCAGGTATTGATTGTGTATAGGTTGGGCCCCCGGTTCCATTTGTCATTTCTGATATTATGGCGTGTTATCGTTTGAGGCTGTAATGGGAGAGGTGGCTGAGCTCAAAGCAAGCTGGTTGTCTGAAGCTTTGATAAATGGCTAGATGGTCTTCGTTTCTGCAGCAGTGAGCAGTTGGCTGCTATTTGCTTTACCTTTTATCCAAGAATAACTGTGTGATGGGTTCTGGAAGTGAACAGTATCATTTTGTCAGATGTGGTTCAGAACTAGCCGGGTGGTCCTAGCAAAGCAGCTGAGGGATTTTTAACACCCGACAGGATGTGAGCACAGGCTCTGGATAAATCTGAAACAATTCTGGCTCCACATGGCTGCTTTGGTCGAAAAGTTCTCAGGGCTGTTTTTTAAGGTGAGAGGACAGGAAATGCTGGGGGCTGGGGTGGGGAGGGGTGGTGCTCTTAAAAGCAGTTCTATTCATATGGAAGGATCTGAGCAGAGAGATCAGAAGACAATAGGTGGATTAGATTTCTTTGATGAATTTACAAACTTGCAAATTTTTTGCAGATCTAAATGAAAGGTCTGCCTTTCAGATGCAGCGAACGGCCCCACCCCAGGCTGTGCAAAGCAGGCTGTTCGGTGTCCTGGGAGCCTGCAGCCCCGGGCAGGCAGGGAGGCAGCGCACTCCGCAGTCCCTCCCTCTGCATCACGTACATTTCCCGAGGTTTCGGTAGCGCTTTTGTGAAATCGTGCCTGTTTGTCACCCACAATGCAGGGCTGCTCTGGAGCTGGGCTCCACTTCAGCGGAGTCACCAGGAGTGTGGAAATGGCAAACGCTCCCTTTCCCAGTTACAGACGCGGTGACGTCCTGGCTCTGCAGAACCCCTCCTGTCACATTTTGGGTCACAAAGCCAAGGTGACACCCGCGGATGCTTCATGTCCCGATTCTCTTGAGCCCGGCAGGTTTAATCTATGACTCGAGTTTAGCCTGGTGCAACCTCAAGGTCTGCTTCAATCGCTAAACCTGTCCCAAACCAACGCTTGTCAGCAAATGTAGGCAGGAGAATGCGCTGAAATTCTCTCAGATTTGATAACTCATCTGTAATAACTCCACACCCGCTGCCAGCGTGGTTGGATGGGGGCAGTGTTCAGTGCGGGTTTGGAGCTCTCCTCCAGTGCTTCTGAATCAGCAGCGAAGAGTCTTCACAGGTTGGCTCTTGAGCCTTCGGTACCTACCCTTCATTAACCTGATAATCAATGAGACACCGCTCCCTGTTCCTGCCTGGAGTAGATTGAAATGGGAGCTCTTAATCCTGCCACTGAAGCTGAATTGCTCGGACAAGTAGCAGCAGATTGATTCCACCACTTCTTTCACAGAAATCACTGAAGGCTGTTCAAGCCCCAGAAGAGCTGCAGCTCCAGTACAGCTCCCAGCACTGAAGGCACGGAGCTCTGCCTTGGTGTCCGGGGAGAACAAAAGTTACCTTTTCTGGCACGGAAATAGAAACAAACAGGAGGGTTAGAAGCCACTCTTGCAATTCTTAGTCCTACAAGAAGCACAAAGGTTTCTCCAAGTCCCCGTTCTCTGTCAGGTTTTCTCTGTTAGCTCTCAGCTTGTGATGAGCTGTATAATCTGCAGGAAAAGTTGGTGTGCATTTGTAGGACTGACGAGATAACGAGGACAAGGAGCAAATAAAAAAGAAACCAATGAGTTCTTAGACCTATGCAGAAGATACTGGCTCTCTGTAAAGTAGGAACCACACTGAACATCCCCCCTCCCTTCATGAGCCAAATCCCAGCTTTGGGAGCTCTTTGGGAAGGTCTGGGCAGCTCTGGAGCCTCTCTTTGATTGTGCCTGGAAAAGCATTGCCAGAGGAGGATTTCTGAGTGTTCAATGCAGCCCAACAAATGGGCTGTGCTCGTAGTCTGTCAACATAACACCACCTCAGGAGACCTGGCTCCCCTTTTCTAGCCCAATCAGGAGCATGTAATCAGTTGTGGTGTTTTGTGTAACACCTCACACCTCCTTTGGGCTGCGTGTGCTTTAAAGGTCACTTTGCACTCTTCACACAAACAGACTGGTCTGTCCCTGGCCAAAACATCCCTGCTCAAAAATCTGCGTCTCTCCGGGCCCCAAAGATGACTGAATTTCAATGAGGCTTTATTCTTCAAAGTGAAAGGTGCTGTCTACCAGTAAAATATTGTTCTATTAAATTCAGCCCATGGCAGATCCACTACTGAGGGCTATTGAGGCAAATAAGAGCAGGGTGATGGCAGTGTGTGGTCATAAAGTTGCAATATTCAAAAATGTAGAAAAAGCAGGTTGTCAGTTTTCAATAAAGCAGTGGAAATGAATAGATACATCTCAGAGCTGGTTGCTTCCTAGTGGGATGGAATTTGAATAATAATATCACTCTTGAACTAAGCTGGGGCTGGATTAATGGCTGGCAGAGGCTGAGCCCCGGCGTGGAGGGGCTGCAGCAGCAGCAGCACCACCAGAGGTGTTCTGATGACACCCAGAGCACTTCTGCTTGTTTGCACACAGGCCAGCAAAACCGGGGCACGAGGAAACGGGGAATTATTGCTTAAAGCTGCAATTTTCAACAAAGAAATCTCGCCATTCCGAACTGTCTAGACCTTTAAAAATAAAAGATGTGCAGTATTTACAATGCTCTTCAGTATTCATGAGGCTTTGCTGCTTGTTGTAAGGCGAGATGAAAACAATACTCAGTAGATTTTCATAAGTGACACGCAACTGTAAGATTGATAGATGATGTGGATTTAATGTATGTGGAGTTCAGCGCCAACATAAAAGCTGTGATGTACCCAAACACGGGGTTTATTAAATCCCTGTTTCCTTAAATGATCATCCAAAGCCTTTCACCACTTTCTTCTACCAGAAAAGAAAGGGAAGAAGGTAAGAAAAAGGAAAGGAGGTAAAAGAAAAAAAAAAAAAACAACCCAGCCAAGGGATTCCCCTTGGTTTTGGTAGAGAATTACAATATCGGAACTGAGAGACAAATATTTAGACACTCTCTCTGCATAGAGATTAATGTGAGAGTCAGAAATACATGGAATCCACTTAAATTGATGTGATTTAGTTATGAATGGTTAAACATAAGTATTCTCTGTCAAATGCCAAAACCTATTGTATTAACTCTTCCTTCTCCCCAGCCCTCCTGTGTAGCCTCTGAGCCTACCAAACCCTTCCCAGAGCCCAGGAGTCCTCTGTGCTTTGGGGACAGGAACAGCACAGAATCCCTGGGATCAGTCTGGGGGTCCATGACAGCTCCTGGGACAGACCTGCTCAAAGGGGAGAGCCAGGGCACAGCAAACTGCAAACTGCCAACTGCCAACTGCCCTTCTTGGCAACATCTGGAGCATGACAAACTTCAGACTGCCCTCCTTGGGCACATGTGGAGCACAGCACACTGCAGCCGGCCCTGCTTGGGCACTTCTGGAGGATGCAGGGCTGGAGCTGTGCCTCTCCCAGAGCCAGCACTCTCCTCACACACCCTGGGTCCTGTCCAGACCTGCTGTAACCTCAGGAGGCATTTCCCAGGCACCTCTGAAACAACATCTCAGCCTGGCACCAAGGGAGTTCTTTCCCCTTCCATCCCAGCTTGGCTTTCCTGGGAATGGGGAGTGACTCATGCTGCATCCCAAATCCTCTGGAAGCTGATCCCTGAGTTAATTCCCAGTCCCTGGAGGTGCAGCACACACACACACACTCCCTGAGAGCAGCCCTGAGTAACATCCTCTGCATCCTCTCCAGCACTCTGCAACAGAGGTGTATTTTCTTCTCAGTGGAACATCTCACCTGGTTCTGGGGTCATTTCCTGCGACAGCTCAATGTCCCTCTTCTTTATCACCTCAAGATTTAGCACAATGATATAATTAGGATAGCTGTGCTCCTTCAGCCAGGCAGCTGCGTTGGGAATCAGGCCACTTTCAGAGCAAACTGAAATCAGGCTCTGCTCTGGCCCAAATGTGACTTTCTTTTAGGGACTGGGAATATTGTCATTGTGTTTAGCCCTCGTGTGAATCATTTCCTGTGGATTGATTAGGGAGCACTCGGTTGCATTCTGATTTCCTGTGGTGCTCAGTGGTGTTAAAAGGTGGGATGTTGGTGTTGTGCCGTGGGAATTGTGACCACAAAACCGAGCAGAGGCTGAACCTGGGCACACCTGAGTTAGTTGCCATCACCTCTTCTCCCTGTACTTCTAAACATGTTACTTTCAGGTACTCTTCTCTTTCCAAACAAAAATTTGAATTTCAGTTCTTCTCTGCCTTACTTCTTTTTCTTCCTTGAAAGAAAAGATACAGGGTAATTTTTCCAAGTTTGACAATATCATAGAATCTTGGAATATCCTGAGCTGGAATGGACCCACAGAGACCATCAAAATTCAGCTCCTGTTCATGCACAAACCCCCAACAATCCCACCCTGTGCATCCATGAGAACATTGTGCAAACACTCCTGGAGCTCTGGCGGCCTCGGGGCTGTGCCCATTCCCTGGGCAGTGCCCAGCACCCTCTGGGGGAAGAACCTTTTCCTAAATCCAACCTAAACTTCCCCTGGCACAGCTTCATGCCGATTTTTTTCACTCCAGCAATATATTCAACTGACAAAACTTTCTCAGGAGCTACAGGCATTTTATCTAACCCAGAGGAAAAATTTAAACCCGAGCCTGAGGGTGGGACAGGGGACAGAAATGAGAGGGAAGGAGGCAGTGCATATCCTTTTGAATTTATAAACAAGTTCAAGTGAGTGACCGTGTTCTCTCCCCTCCAACTGCTGGTAAATATCTGAGGAAATTGTTTGTAATAGAAATGTTTATTGGAAAAATAAACTTCAGCAAATACTTAAGGAAAATAAATGGCAGATCCAATCAATCCAACATGACAACACATTTGCTTTAGAAGTTTGAAACCAAGCTCTATTTCATGCAATTCAGGGGGAAAAACTCCTGTGTACCTGGTCCAATGAACCTGCACCAAAATGCTGCTGGCATTAAGAATCACTCTTAGAAAAGGTTTTCAGTTACAAATACTGTGCTGAAGGAAACTTGCAAATTGTAAATAAGGAGCTGAAAAGTCATCAAATAGTTTTTACAATGTACTTCTTTGGGTTTGCTGCCTGCACAGGGATGCTCACGTTTGTGAAATCTTTAGATTTTCTGTCCAGATATGTGCACATAAAAATATTTATAATCACCTGAAGGACTGGGAAAGGAGTAGAGGAAAAGGATAGCTACGGCCAGGCAGAGGGAAGAATGGGAAATATTTTGTGCAAATAAAGAAAGGGAATTTATTATGATTGTTGTGCCTTCTAGAACAGGCCCTGTTGTGCCTCCTCAGCTGTTCATGGCGCTGTTCCCTCTGGTAGAAACTGCTTTCCTTAACCAACAAAAACCTGCTTAGTGCTGCTTGTCCTCTTTTGTTTTGTTTTTATAATTGAGTTTTGCCATGTGTGAAATCCCAATATTTTCTTGAAACCGTGAGGATTAAAGGCTTGACAAATCGGAAAGATTCGGGAGAGGCACAAGGCTTGGAAAAGTTGGGAGTTCATTCCCTGGTGTTTCCTCTCACGTGAGCACATGAACTTTTTAGATCTGTGATTTTCTTTTGAAAAGATTAAGCACAGTGGGGAATGAGCATCTCTAGGCCTTTCTCTTCTCTCCTTAGATCCTTTCCTGCCGTATTTCATTTCTGTGCCTCTCTTTAGTCTCTTGGGAACTGCTTTTTTGGGGTTTTCTCTCACTTCTTGTGCAATATTAAATGCACTGCTCTGTGCCAGCTCTGAAGGGGAAAGGTGACAACTCTGCTTTTGGGAAGGAAATAATTCAGGTGCTGCTGATGTTTGCAGATGGGCAGGTCGGGCATCCCTTGGTGTGAGTGGGCACAAGTGGCACCTTGAGCAACGATCTCATCCTCAGGGAATTTGAGCTTTTTTCTCACCTTACCGTAACTTTGGAAACCTTGGATGGATGCGCTTCCCTACGAGCTGCGGCACCTTTCTGTCACAGAGCTATCACGACGTACAAACGCGTTCCCCTTTCCTAAACCCGTCACCCCAGGTCTCCGGGAACAATCCCGTGTTTCTCCGTGCTGCAGAGATAATAATAGCCCTTCCTTTGTTTTGCCTGCGGAGATTGGCATCTCTGCATCACACAGCCAGCGCCTGAAACAACAGAGCTCCCACCTTGCCTGGGCGGGGGCTCTGGCAATGAGCTGAAATTAAGAACAGGCACAAAAAAGGGAAAGCTGGGTGCTAAACACCGGGGAGGTTACAAGCGGTGTTTGGTGGGTTTTGTTTCCCTAGAGCACATCCCGGCGCTTTTCCCAGCGAGGTAACCTCTCCTGGATGCGGCTGGAACTTTCGGTTGTGATTTCCACCAGGCTCCCGGAGCCGAGGTGCCTACTTGGAGCTCGCTTTTTTAATTAAGGCTCTGTATTGTAACTAGTCAATGTACATTATTGGGAGAATGAATGTCAATGCCAGTGCTTTTTCTTTCTCTCCTTTATCTTTGTCAATGATTCAAAGACATGATTTATGGTTAGTCTCCGTCTTTCAGGATCATCCATCAAGCGCTGGTTTCACTACAGGGCTCCAAGTTGTAAATCATGCAGAAAGGCTGTCACTCATCTCATTTAACCCTTTACACGCGGGGATGGAGGAGGCGGGCTCTGCCTCTCGCAGCTGCAAGAAAGAGCAATAAAATGGCCATAAAATTGATGAAGTTAGACTAATCTACACCATTAATTGTTCCTTGTAATGCAATAATTATTATGAGGGACAATTTAAAAAGCAGGGCATGACTCCACCCTCCAAGTTCATCCTGAGAACCTGGAGGACTCCAGGGCTCCATAAAATGTGTCACATTTTTGTTTTCCCTCTTGAGCTCCTTTCAGATTTTCTAATGTCCATTACAGACATGAGCCGAGCTTCTCTTTAGAATCAATCACAGGCTACTTCTGACCATGACCTTGCAGCGACTAAAGGAGTGCAAAAGCCCATTAGCAGCTGCTATTTTCAGCTCGAAATTAACACTTCTTTTCCTTCTCTCTCCTATCCCCCACTCCATCCCCTCACCCCCCTTTTTTTTTTTTTTTTTTTTTTTTTTTTTTCCTTCTTTCTTCCATTTTTTTGGACAGGAAGACAGCAAAAAATGAAATGTGTAAGCGGCATGGGAGCCTCCACACTTAGCCTTGTCTCGCAGGCTCGAGGGCTGGTGACAGCTTTGGCCGAGTGGCTGATGGCTCCTCCGTGCTGTCCCCTGCCAGCCCCGGCCACTGCTCCCGGGTCACACGGAGCGCCAACCCCCAGACACAGCCTCCACCTGCTCCCAGCACAAAGCCAGGCAGGCTGGCATTAAAGAATGAGGTGCCTTCCTTTTTTTTATCTTGCTGTTTTCTTTCTTTATTTTTTTGGGCTTCAAGTGTCGGAACTTGGTAATGGAGGGTTATTAATGAAAAATATACGTTTGGGGTCTATTTGTTTCCATTCTGCGGTGACTCGATGGCAATTTTAGCCCTGAATTATGTATGGCTCTGTTTTGCCTAGGCAAGCTGATACAAACAACAAATATAGTTAGAAAAAGATATATCAGTAAATAAACTGAAAGGTTGTAAAATATGAATGTTTATCATCCAGACGGTGCCGCTTCTCTTCTTTTTTACATGAACTCTACTTGAGATGGTATTTAGGAGCTTGGGACTTCTTCTATTGCAGCAATCTCTGCAGCTTGTCACGAAAACAAATGACACCAGAGGGAACCTTGTCTTACACTGTATTCTTTTGCATGAACCTCCGTCTTCTTAAGGTGCTCATAATTTAAATTTATATCCTGATTTATTGGAAGATAAGATTCCGCCCTTCTTCCCTCACAGAGCCGTGCTCCTTTTAGCCCAGGCTCCTTCCCTTTCCCAGGGCGCTGCTCACCCAGCTCCAGGTGGGCAGGGGAAGGAGGATGGACCCCATTCCATCCCTCTGGAAGGGCACGGGGAGCTGCTCCCAGCCCATTCCTGCTGTGAGGGATAACACCTGCCACTGCTTCTGAGCCTTGGCAGCCCTGAATTTGAATTTAAACAGGGATTTTTCTGCATCTTACACAGCGTCAGGCTGTGGACTTGGGGAGAAACAAAGGGTAATTCAATTGTCCGATGGCATCGAGAGAAACTTTGCATCCTCCATTCAGGAGATCAAGTCTCTTTTTTAAAATATCATCCATTGTGAGCATCATGATAAATTAGCACTTGTTTTATTCTGGACTAAAATCTCATCCCACAGGGATCTCCAAGAATTTCTGCTGCTAAAATATAGCATAGAGGAAATTATAATTTTAGCATCTCTCTGCAGTCTTAATTAAGACTGTTCTGATATAAAGCTGTGGTGTCTAATTACCAGAAAGCTGCCAGAAAGTAACTTTCAAGAAACCTGTGTCAAAAAAGAGTTGGGAAGGCTGGAAATATTTATTGAGTTACAATTTTATGGTGCTGGTGGATTTTTTTTACATCTAACAGACAACATTGCTACTAATTCCTGTCTCTTGGTATTCCACCTCTGAGATAAATCCCAGTTCCAGCCCCTCTTCAGCAAACAGCTCCTTTTTGTCCAGGTGACATTTGATAGGTTTTGCTTGAACAAACAGGGGAATGTTTCCTACCGTTCTTTACCTTGTTCGTCCACAAAGTACCTGAAGTTTTTGATTTCAGTGTACTCCACATCACAAAGCCCATCTCCGGCACAAGTGTAAATGTTTCCCTTCAACAGCAGCAGAAACTCTGCAGTGCAAAACCCCCGGTTCACCTGCAGCAGGTCAGGAATCCTCTTGGAGATGCATTCCTGGCTCCCAGGGTTTTGTCCCGAAAAAGGCTCGTGTTTAATACAAACCCTGCTCTTTTGCATGGCAAAGAATTGGGCAGAGGCTGTTCTGGCTCAGGGAGAGCCCAGGGAGCTCAGCCAGGCGTGGTGACCTCTCCTCAGCCCAGGGACCAGCACTGAGCCCAGGGGTTCGGTTTTGTTCCCAGCTGAAAGTCCCTTCGCAGAGATTTGCATCAGGTAAAAAAAAACCAACCCGGGAGAGGTAATATGATGAATGCTGACAGGTACATTTGCTACAATTGATTAAACACTTTTGCCATCCTTAGGATTTTCTTTCCCCGCCTGGTGCCTTGCAGAGAGAGAGGTGTGAGTGACTTTGTCACTGACATTAAACACTCGTATGTACTTGGAGCTGCAAAATGTTATCCCCAGAGTTTGTTTACTCGATCTGTATTTCCAATCAGTGCAGAAGGTTTACTAAAGCAGTTCATTACTGATTTATTTATGATGTATTTAGATAGCAAATATGGTTCTGTCAGCAGTTGCTGGCTAAACAGTGTTGACAGACATTAATAGCATATGGTATAGGAATGGAATTATGATCTTTAGGAGTCTTTGTGTCTCAACATACATTTACAGTTTGCATCTTTTCTTAGGTAGAGAGGCAGAGAACTCCCAAACAAGCAAACATTGTTTCTTTTTCTTTTTGTAACCTTTGGGGTTTGCTGGTGGTGACATTAAAATCTTCCGTGCCTGTTTAGCTGTTCAATTTAATGGAAGACAAATTCTCCCAAAGGTTTAATTTATTCTCACAAACTGAAATCACTGCATTCTCACCATGGGAAATGGCCTTAATTTTCCCAGCCTTCAGTATACATCAAGCATATAATTCATTTCTCCCCCCTCAATACTTCGCTCATTAGAAAACAAAGTTTTTGATATTTAAATGTTACATGGTTTAAGTTGAGAAACAGATTTCAGCCCCGTAAAGTGCATTTGCAGACATGATTGCCTCCCTGACAGCAATGGGTTTGTGCAGGGAGGAACAGAAAAACACTTGAATTTTTGACCTTTAATTGTCTGCTTCCTCCAACACCAGCATTTTCACCAGTGTCAAGGAGAAAAGGCAAAAAATGAGGCTGCTCATAGAGGAAGGAAGAAAAGGCAGTGGTGAAACCACCTTGGGGCAGTTGATGCTGGTGGAGGAGACTGAATAGTGTTGGGAAGAAGATGAATTTCATATGAGAGGTTGTCTCTGAATCATGTGAGCATGAACAAAGTAGGAAATAACATGAGAAATCATCTTATACCTTTTTTTTTTTTTTTTTTTTTTTTTTTTTGATTAATGATAACTGAGGAGGTCACTTGGTAATTCACTGTTTAATTTCCAAAGTAGTGGGCAACACTTTGCCTTCCACAAAATGGAATTAATGCCCCCAAAAACTGAGAGGAATGAATGGTTGGTTTCAATGACCACGGATGTCTTTTCCACCCTAAATGTTTCTGTGTTCCGTAGGTGCCCATCAGACAAAGAGAAACAGCACCAGGAACAAGAGAGAGCCAAGAAAAACAAAACATTGAGCCAATTCTTCCTCTCCCTAAATCCTTTTCCTTCAGAAAAGTTAAACCAGTTAGAAAATCAGCTTCTTGTACATGGAAATGTTAATATATCCTTAACACCTGAAAAATTATTAGAAATTAAACCCTTCAGGGTCAGGCTTCTCTCCTCAGTGCATGGAGCTCCACAGACCCCAAGGGCTGCTGGAATCAAGCTGCCCCTGACACTTTTGGCTGCTTTTCCTCCCAGGGAGTGTTTAAAGACTTGTTTGAAAGGGGCAGAGACTAAAACATGGGGAATCCTTAAATAATGGATTCAAAGCGGTTTCAGTCTTTCTGCAAATTCTCCCTTTAAACATGTTTTCCTTGCACAACCCATTTCCAGTCGGTGGGAGGGAACTGGCTGCACAGAAGGAGCAGTGTAATAAAAATAAAATAAAATTCAAAAATTCCAAAATTGAAATACAAACTGGTCAAATTCCAGCTGTGCATTGGTGGAAACGTCAATTAGCCCACGTAGACAAGGAGAGCTGGGAGTTGTTCAAGACAAACCTTGTGCAGGTATTGACTCGTTCTGTGGCAGGCTTTGCCTTCATTTAAATTTTAGATTGATAAACACATTAAAAATGCATTTTTTAAGGTGTTATTGCTGGTAGAAAGAGAAAGAAAACCCGGCCGAAATGCTTTGAAAGGGAAGTACTGTTTGGATTTGAACCTAGTGGATAAACTGAGAGTGTTTAGACAGTCTGTAATGAAGTGTTGTTGGCCTCTGGTCTGTAATAAACGCTTCAATTTTATAGCTCCAAATCAACTTTACCCATAAAATCCTAAGGGACTTTCTCTACTTAGCAAATCAAGTAGGGCTTGGTGTCCACAGCCAGAGTGTCCTCGTGTGTTGTCAAAGAGCCGTGCAGAGCGGCACTTCCACAGCTCCCACTGATAAAAACAGCAGAAGTTACAAGTTTTGCTTTCACATTATCAGCACTCCGTACAAAACCTGTGCTAGATAAAGTGCACGAGATTTTTTTGTTGTGAATAATCAGATTCCTGGTAGCAAATGGATTTTCCTGGTTTGAATCCAAGCCTCAATAAAATTATTGGGTGGATTTCTGTTCAGGAAGTCAAGTTAGTGTGTGAGCCTTTTAATACAACACTGTGCACTCCCCACTCTATTTCTTATTTCAATTATTGCTCCAGGGGTCTGTTTAAAATCTGAGCGCAGATCCTGTGCCACATTCCCACAGAATAAACAAGGTTGGAACAGGGATGGAAATGCAATGTCCAGAATTCCCTGAAATGTTCCTTGTCCCAGCCTCTCCCTGCATCTCTCAGAAAGCACACTGAGCTTTCTAACTCTCCAATAATCCTGCTCTGCTCATCCTCCTGGTTCCCAGGAGAGTTTTGAGGGAAAACCTTTCAGATTCCCGTGTTGCTGTGGAGGTTAAAGCCCAGCTCACGTTGAAGGGAACCCTGTCAGAGCGAGCTCTGCTCTGCCCTGCTTTGATTGATTTATTTCCTGGTGCTTGTACTTTCACTGATCACTTTCTTATTACTTTCCCACTTCCATCCATTTCAGCTTTTCCTCCTTTTCCAGCCAGTCCTTACTCCTCCCGTGCCACCCGCTCCCACCTGATGGATTGGCTGCTCAAGGAGCTGATCCTGACCTGGCATGGGCCCTTCCCCAGGAAATAAATGATGCCACACAGACAGAAACTGATGCCCTGATAAACACCCCGGCCCATTTGCTCCTCTGCCCAGGCGCAGACCTCCAGCGGTGGTGTCCCAGTTGAATGTCGATGAAATGGAGGAGAGAGAAATTAAAACAAAAATGGTGAATTTTGCTTTTTGTATGGATTTAATCACTTGAAAATTCTGTACTTACCCTTGGGATTACTAGAACAATAATTAATGTATTTTAATCCTGTAAACATTTTTAAATAGCCTGTTTGTTTTGGTGTTTTTTTGTTTGTTTTTTTTTTAATGGCTTTTAAAAAATATTTGGATTTGTCTGCAACAGCAATTCATCTTTGAAAGTCAGTATTCTGAATAATTTGGTAGAGCTCAGATGCCCTCTGTTGCGTTTCCTTCCAAGTCTGGCCTCAAAAAAAAAAAAGAAAAAGTGAGGCAGTTCATAAAGTTTTGTATAAAGTTTTGTTACTCTGTCGTAGAACTGGGCAGTAGAGAGCTGGGTCGTACTCAATCCATCCTTTCAGCTCTTTCAGGACTTCAGTCTGGATTTTTGATCACTGGAGTGTTTTGTGACCTCCTGCAGGCCTCAGATGCACTTCTGCTGGAAATAATAAATGGCTTTTTTGTACCCTCTGAGGTCCCTCTCTTCAGCAGCGGTGACATCATGGTACCTGTGCTGGAGAAGTTGTTTCTGTCAGTAATGACCTCTCTGATTACTCGAGTTTTTGCCCATAACTCAGGGTTGTTATTTCTTGCTGAGATTCAGGAAAAGCTGAGCCTGTGCAGCTGCAGCCTCCTGTTGTTGCTGCCTCCTTTTTCATGCTCTGTCCGTGTGATAAATGTCAGATATCACTTAGGACAGGGCAGGAATGCAGACTGAGACTGGGGTGATTATGGTCTGTAAATGATCTGTGCACTGGCCCTGGCTCTCAACCCTTCCTTGGATCATTTAAAAGTTTAAAAGAACACAGCTTAATATTTTCATTTCAATGATTTTTCTTGTTTGTTTTTTTTTTTTCCTTGAAATTTCCATTATTTTATGAATCTTGATAGTTACTTGGACACTGTGTTTATTTTCCATATCAGTTGGAAGTTTTTCCTTTTGACATGGATTGATTTGTTTTGCACAAGTTCCTTTGCAGAGCAGAGCCAACAGTACTAATTTTACTACTGAAAACTATTAGAATTCTTACTATTAAAAAGTCTTTACATCTGCAAGGAAACTGTGGAGCAACATCTCAGACTGGATGGAAAGAGAGAGGAAAGTGCTGGAGTGAATCAAAGCAGGGACATTTTGTGGGAAGGAAGAATTTTATTCCACATTGGTAAAAGATTTTGGCAGGGCAGTGCTGGTGTTGGAGGCAGTAAATAACAAAAGAGCAAATAAATAAATCAAATCAATAAACAATGAAATAACAGAGGTAATAATAAACATGCTGTGTTTATATTGGCAGTCAAGAGATAGGACATGATTTCCCTTAATTTCAGGCAAAACTGGTTGCAAGTTCGTGCTGCCAGAGCTACCTGAGGTTGTGCCTCTCAAAGAGAACACTTCAGGCAGGACCTTAAAAGTTTTTCCTTTTTTGAAAGGGATTTCAAAGGATCACGGGCTGATTCTTCTCCCAGTTGCTGCAGCCTTGGCTCTGCTGGCTGCAACGAGACAGGAAAAGCAGGATCAGACCCTCTGTGCTCCCCTTCCCAAATATTGTGGAGGTGAATGGAAATTGTCCATATTTTGTGTTAAATGCTCTTTTGGATGGCTTGTTTAGGTACCCCTCCTTCTGCAAAGGTGTTGTGTCTGCACGTCTGAAGAAGATGCTTTGACCTTTCTCATCTCTGACTGGTGTTGCAAAGATGGAGTGATGTAGAACAGAGATTTTGTGACAGAGTAATAATAAGAAAGAATCTGACTGCCAGTTGCTTATTACTGGATCTCTTTTAAATGCCAGAACCTTCTATGTTTGCCTTCAAACAACACTGAGCACCTAAATCACCATAGTAAACAGAAATAGAAAGAGACAGAAAGGTTAAAAGTGTACTCATAATCTCTTGCTTTTCCTCCTAAACATGTTTGATAGCAATATTGTTTCTTAAAAACAATATGACCTCATTTGTAAAGCAATATTCATGCTAAACTAGTCAGCTGTTAAATATCCCCAGCACTGTGCATTATGATGAAGCTAAACCAGAATTTCAATTATTTTCTGGACACATTTAAAATTATAATACTTTACTGGGTTAGTGTTATAGTTCATCCAAATTACTCACAAAGTATCATATCAATCTCTCTTGCAAGTGCTCATTGCTTACATCTCTGGGAAGTTGGTGGAAGGAAGATGCTGCCGCGGGTAATGACCTTCATGCTGCCTTAGTGCTCTGATGGTGATGTGGCTATAAGTGCAGGCAAGCCTAATGGTCAAAAGTCAACGTTTGCTGGCCATCCTATTTGTCACCAAAGAAGCAGAGGGTTCATTTGGACCACCACATGCAGCAGGAAAGGAAAGGAAAATAAAGAGGGAAATCAGACACTTGATGATCTGTGTGTTCTTCCTTTAACGCCGCCATCCCAGCGAGGCAAAATTCACACTTCAAAATTATTTGCAGGTTTTTTTTTTTCTTGCCTGGAATGCAAGATCAAAACAAAGCAGGCAGATGAGGAAGATAGATTTCATTATACTCCCACTTTCTACTTATGTAGCTTATCTAAAGAGATGCTGAGAGAGAAATGATGCTGCAGCGTTTCACCAGCTCTGAGTAACCAGCAGGGATTTATGAGTATTAGTGGCAAGTCTGGCTTAAAGCAGATCTTACTGGAGCTGCACTGGGACTGAGTATCCAACGGGAAAATCCAAAGGCCCACTGCTCTTTAGACGAAGGTTATAGTAGTGCACTTTTAAAATCATATTAATATTTTCTAACTATTAAATGATAGAAGGTGCTGGACAACACTTTGTTGTAAGGGGCTTGTCTTTTATTCAACATCTTCAGCTCAGCAGGAATTCTGAGCTTTAATAAAACATGGGGGAAGTGCTGCTGGCTTCATCTCTAACCATCACTGGATCACCACGCTGAGTCCTCAGGAAACTCTGGATTTTCTGTCACTCTTACTTCTCTTGAACCCCAAAAGGGACAAACGTTCAGGAGCTCTCTTGAATTGGGTCTTAACTTCTCCATGAAGCTGAGAACTCTGATTTAGCCAAGCTGCTCTGTTTTGAGTTGGACTGGCCAAGAAATAATCACAGCCTTTTCACAGCAGCAATCAAATAATTTGTCTCTCCCATTGTACTATTGATCAGTTATTAACAGAAACAGCAATTTCCCAGCCTAAACACCCAAACCCAGCAGGGTGAAGGGCTGCTTCTGCAAGGCCTTTGCACCTGAACGTGGCAATGGAAAGGAACACGACTCTGTGGATCTGGTTTAAGGACAAACTTTGTGCTTTCAGGGCTGAATTCTCCTCTCTGCCCAAGAGCCTCTCCAGGGAAAGTGCTGGCTGTTGATCTCTCAGGGTTTATTGCATGTCCTGTGTCCTCCTCCATGTGCAGCACGTGCTCCAAGCCAAGCCCAGCTGTTTTCAAGGAGAAGGTGCTGTCCATGAGATAAGCCACGGATTCAATAGAAACAAGCCAAAGATTTTTTTTTTTTTTTTTTAGGATAACAAGCAAGTGTCCATAAACATAATCCTCATCTTCTTTCTATTTATAATTGCAGTTAATATAAATGTACTTCATTACTGGAGAGCAGTCTTCACGGCCATACAATAGCAAACAAATTCTTCAGAAGCATCTTTAATTATTCATTTGGCTGCACTATATTTTATGCTACTTTTCATAAATGTTAATCTTTATTATTGCCCTAGCAGGAAAAAAAAAAAAAGAAAGGAGGAAAGAAATACCTGTTATTAAATGACCTATCAGGCTGACATGGATAAATGTTGGTAGCTATTTAATTGTTTCCCATCTGCAGTTTTATACAGTTTCTATCAAACTGAAGGGTAATTTTTTTAGTAGCTGCTTATTTTAAATGTACAAAACCCTTGTGTGTAATTCCATTAGCTGCCCTACAGCATTGCAATCTACAGTTTCCCTGAGGCTGTTGTGAAATATTGATGAAATCCTTGCTTTTGTGGCTTCCTCTGATACACTAAACATTTGTCTGATGTTAGTTGAACTTGAATGGATCTGTTCAGAGTTATATCAGTAGTGACTTCAAAGGCTGTAAGGCTGTTACAGTTTTTTTTACAAACTGAAGTTTCAAAGCCTTACCATGTGGTACTTTAAAAAAACAAAGTTCATATCAAATGAACCAAAGTGTTAGCAATACACTAGTAAGACTCATTACAATTTCAATTTCTATAGATATATATTTTTTTGTGATTCTGATTGGTGGCTCATGCCATTGAAAGAAATTTAGATTGGTACTTAGGGCAACCTAGGATAATGAAAGAGGGAAAACATAATTTGAAACTTGGATTTTGAATGAAGTAATCTATACATTTACAAAGCCACTCTGCTGTTTTCCACAACAATAAATAGGACAAGAGAAAACAGAAGAAAGACAAAGGGAGACAAAAGTTTCAGAATCCTCTTTTCATCAGCAAAGTGATTTACACTGGTGCAATTAAAGTGACTAATGAGGAAAACGTATTTGCTGCTACTGTATCCTGTGAATTTTTCAGGCCAAGCTGCATCTTGGAAAGCAGCATTTGTGCCTGCACCAGGAACTGAATGGAGCTCACAGTGATGGGCTGGGGATGTGTGTCTGTCTGACACCTGCCCCAAATCTCACCTGGGGATGTGTGTCTGTCTAACACCTGCCCCAACTCTCACCTGGGGATGTGTGTCTGTCTGAATCTTGCCGCAATCCTCACCTGGGGATGTGTGTCTGTCTGACACCTGCCCCAAACCTCGCCTGGGGATCTGACACCAGCCCCAAACCTCACCTGGGGATGTGTGTCTGTCTGAATCCTGCCCCAATCCTCACCTGGGGATGTGTGTCTGTCTGAAACCTGCCCCAAACCTCACCTGGGGATGTGTGTCTGTCTGAATCCTGCCCCAATCCTCACCTGGGGATGTGTGTCTGTCTGACACCTGCCCCAATCCTCACCTGGGGATGTGTGTCTGTCTGACATCTGCCCCAATCCTCACCTGGGGATGTGTGTCTGTCTGACACCTGCCCCAATCCTCACCTGCTGAGGCCAGGGCAGGAGTGTGCTGAGAGGGAGGGCAGCTGGGGCGGTTGGAGCAAGGGGGACATTGAGCTCTTTGCAGTCACAACATTCTTTAGGAGAATTTTAGATGGAAATACAATCTGTGGATCACCAAACACCATCAGCTTGTTGTAAAAATGGAGATTTTCAGTTCCAGGAGTTTGTAGAAAATAACAAATATTTTTAATGAGAGGAAAATGATTCACTGACACTCAGAGCCCTCATGTGAGGAGCTGGAACTCCTGGCTTCAAACAGGGTGGAATCCTTTCCTACAGCAGCCAGGACCTGGCCTGGAATGGATTCAAACTGACTGAATCCAGAGCTTAGCAAGGATGGCAGGAGCTGCTTTTTATTCACTAACTGCCTATGAAAACAATGTTATGCTTAAGGAAAATTATTCAAGGAAAACCTCCACAATAATTCCTTCCCTCCTCTGCGCTCAGCTCAGCAGCTCACATCAGCTCACCTCTCTTTTTCTTGTTTTTTTACCTGCTTTATTATTGTTTTTGTGTTTATGGGTCACTCAAAGGCAGTTTCCTCCAACCACCGATCATTTGGCTCATAACTGTGCAGGATGAAGTGCAAAGGACAAAATCTGTTCTGGTTTCGCTGCTCAGGGCCTGCTAAAACTCGGGGTTATTTTGCCTTCTTAACCAGTAGGAAATTGGATATTTAATAGAAAACTTTATAATACAACTCTAATTAAAATACAACAAAATGAAAACCCTGAATTCCTTCATTTCAGCACTGTATATAAATAATAGTTCTGGCTTCATGGAATTGCCTTTGTGTATTAGAATTCAGTCAGGTAGAAGACACTCTTTTCCTTGCTCCTGCAGAAGCTGCTCCTGTCCTCCTGCAGTGGATGGTGGTGGGTGTTCTTTCTCCTACTCTGCAAGAGGCAGGAATTCATGCCTTGGAATCAGCTGCTGTAACTACTTGAAAAATGAATTTCTAGGGGGAAAAAAAACCTCTAAGGAATATTGGGAAAAATTCCTCCTTTAAGGTGCCAAGTTGTTTTGGACACAAAATTCATCACCACTGTGGTGATGCCCACTGAGCCACTGCAAACTGAGTGTGGGTGTGATGGTAAATAGTGACAGCAGAAAAAGCTGCAAAAAATGCCTCATTATCCAAAATACTAGACTGGCCTCCCAGCAAAGAGGCAGCTGAGCATCTTCAGCCTTTTCTGAGGATGGCCAAAACCTCCCTCAGGCTGCTTTGGAATTACAACTCAACACCAGGACTTTCAGGGCAGGTGACAGAGATGTCCCTTTGTCCCTTCCATCCATCATTCAGAGCCAGGTGCTCTCTGTGCCAGGTTCAGGAACCTTTCCCTCTGTTTTCTTTCCACCCTAGAGAACTTCACAGGAAGTTATTTCTGTGGCACAGAAATTTTGAACATAGCCTTAAAAACTCTGAAATTCTACAATTCACTCCTTTACAACAAATTTCGTGTTCTGAGAGTTCTTTCCATGGAATTCCATTGCTTTTCTAGAGTGTTCTGATGGTTTTAATCCCATTAAATTCCAAAATGTCTTTGATAAAGAATTATGCAATGGAGTAGGGAACTATTTTTCCCCCAGCTGCCAATTTCTCTCTTCAGCTGATTTTCAGACTGGGATGAAACTGCAGCTCTGAACTCCTACAAAGAGCCAGGTTAAGATTTGTCTCTGGGTGCTTAATGCAGTTCGACATCTTGGAGAAGGAGGAATGAGAAGTGGTCACTATCCATTATCTGCTTGGAACCTTTCAGAGAAAGAAACAGCTTCTGCCAAACACAAAAAGATGTTTGAGCTGAAGCCAGACAAGGAGGGAACAAGATCACCTTCTAGCACTGTGAGATTGCTTTCCTGAAGATGTTGTTTCAAGGAAAACTGGAATATGAATGGCTGAAGAAGTGCAGGTGGGGCCATGGATATTACATGGATTAACAGAGTTGTTCTGGACAATGATGCACTGTCCCTGCTCTTGGCAGAAAATAAATTTTCCAGCCGTGGAAAGACATGTATATATACATGTATTTTAATAAATGTTTCTCTACGTGGAAAAAGAGCAAATCTGAATGAAAATAGTTCAAATTTCACTAAAGTGAAAATAATATCCGCTGGTGGAAAAGTTCCCGGTCAGAATGAACACTTTACAAAAAGCTGTATTGACACTCCACAGTTCAGGTCAGGAGCGATGGATGGTGTGGTGCCACTCCCAGGTCAGTGCAGGTGTCAGGACAGGATTCACCCCACTGGGAGCCTGGCTTGGTGCTGTCTGCAGGGAAAGCTCCCAGCTCCAAGGGCGTGGGGGTGGTTTTAGACCCAGTTTTTGCAGGTGTGTTAACTGGATCTGCTTTATTTTAGCTCCTCTGTGGAAATATTCCAGAAATAGCTAAGAAAATGTCCTCTTTGAAGAATGAAAAGCCAGCTGTTTACTGCAGCTCTCACCCAAGAGAAGCAGGTTTCTGAGGTTGCCATGAGTCCAATCACAAAGACACGGGGGAATTAAGAAACCTAATAATTTGGAATTATACTTGTGATTATTATCCATTTAATAGTATCCTTACTGATGTCATGATTTTGCCCTACCATGTCTTGAGATCAATCAGCACTAAACCAAAGACTGCATTTCCATTTAGGAAGCCAAAATTTGCTTCCATTCAATGCTTTGAAGCTCCTGAGTTTTGTCAATTCTTAATGATAATTTCAGTCTCCCACTTCTTCAGGACTGCACTTTTCCCATCTTACATGTGCCTGGGCCTGCTTAATTTCGGTGGGAAAAATTTCCATCTAGGAAAGGGAGGAAGCATTCATTGACTTTCTGAGTTTGGATTTCTTTCATGTTATTTTCTTCCCCGTAACACAGTTACACATGAGGATCTCAGAGGTTTGGAATGTCAGAATAAGCCTGGGGGAGAACTGGTGGGAAGAGAACAGGTCACTCAACAATTTATTACACGAACATCAGTGTGACGTGCAAAATTTATGCTACTTATTACAGACTCTGCATTTAAAGCATGTGGGTGTACAGATATAAGACACTTTTTACTTCTAAAATAAATAATGTAAAGTCCACTTAAATTAACGTTATTTCTGTTAACCAGCTACATCCCTTCATGTCGAATGAAATCTTACTAAAAAGCCCTGTTGGAGGAACACGAGCATCTCTTGTAACTGAGGTTGTCTTGTAGAACTGGTCTCCACTGTCCTTAAAACGCCCACAGCAATTTAAATCATTTACATAAACAGAAATGCTTTTACAGGGAGGATACTGAAATGTGGTTTTAAGGCGGCCCAAACCCCTAAGCCATTAAAACAGATGTGACTGATGGTTTTGTGAAATTTTGATGGTGCTTTCTGGCAAGTTAGGATCACAGAATCACAGAATCTCCAGTGCCAGCCCTGCCATGATCAGGCACACCTTCCACTGCCCCAGGCTGCTCCAAGCCCCATCCAACCTGGCCTGGGACACTTCCAGGGATTCAGAACAGCCTCAGCTGCTCTGGGCACCCTGTGCCAGGGCCTCCCCACCCTCACAGGGAGGAATTTCTTCCATATATGTAATCTAAAGCTCCTCTGTCTCAGTTTGAAGCCATTCCTCCTTGTCTGTCACTGCAGTTTCTGATGGAGAATCCCTCTCTGGCTTCCCTGTAGACCTTCTGGAGATACTGGAACTGGTTACTTCTCCCACTTACATGAGATTGTGTCAGTATCTTACACAGACACACACAAAAAAAGAGGATTCCTCAGCACAAGTTACTCTTCTGTAAAGGTTATAGTAAACATGTCAATGCCTAATTAAGCAGCAAATTTTATCCATATTGTGGGGGATGTGCAGCTGTCTGGTACTTCTGCTTTTCCTAGAGAAGGACAAAGGATCTTTTAAGGAATAAACTACTGTAAATACCTTCCGAAGGAACAATCTACTCCTGGTGAAAAATGGGTTAATGACACCCAAAGAGTTGGTGCTGGAATGGAGAATGGAATTTGCGGTGACCCAAAGCTATGGGAATGTTCTTTGTGGTGTGTTGTGTCTGATTCTTTCCTTGGATCCGCTCCTTCTTGCTGTGTGGTGTACATGTCCTGGAGCTGCTCCTCACCTGGGGACCTTCTGCCACCTCCACATCCCTGCCTTCTCCTTGCTTTCCCCTAGAACACACAACAAAGGGAAAGTGGTATCTGGTTATTAGGGAAAAGTTTGGGGGGGGAGAAGAAACCATTGAGGTCTAAGTGTTGTCTCTGCTGCTGCTCCAGTCTGATCACCTGTTAATGCTTGCTGTGACCCTGCACATGCTAAAGGGATTCATTTTAATATTTAGCACTTAACATTTAATATTTAGCTTCTTTGCTGAAAGCATCTGCTGAAGAGCACAGCGTTCCCCCCACTGTGCGAATATTATTATTTTATCAGGCTAAAGTGATGTGCAGGTCATTTGTTCAGAGCCACTGCTGTGTCTTTGCCTCTGGTTGTGACACCTCCTGGTA
Organism: Hirundo rustica; assembly: GCF_015227805.2. Taxonomy (NCBI): domain Eukaryota; kingdom Metazoa; phylum Chordata; class Aves; order Passeriformes; family Hirundinidae; genus Hirundo; species Hirundo rustica. Next base: position 1,793,733 of record NC_053465.1, read on the forward strand.
CCACTCCTTAAGTAAGCCAAGCCCAGCTCTCAGCCAAGCCCAGCTCTAAGCCTGTGTGACCTAAGCTCATGTCAAGGTTGTGGGAAAGACAACACATGGATTTCTTAGCTCCCATCATCATTTCCCTCTTCTTGTGCTTCACCTCCATCCACGGAATGGTTCCTCTGGTTCTGGTTCATCCCTTTGGCCTGATGGCAAACATGTGGGAAGGGGTCAGATCAAGAAAATAGATGGGAAAATGAAGGCTTTGTCTAGATGCTCATCAGAAAGCTGGAAATCTCTGGATTTGCTGGAAGGATATCTTTGGATCAGGAGTACCAAACTCAAGGGAGCAAAGTGAGCCAGGTTCTTAAAGAGACATAAAATGAATTTCAGATAATGGGAAGGAATTGGATTCTAAATATACTCTTCCAGAATCAAGTTCATCTTAGTAATCAAAGAGACAATTTGCCAAATAAAATCCTTCTGGATTTGTTCTACTTTTTCCAGTTTTACAATTAACTTTGGTCTACCTCTGTCAAATCTTCTGTAACTTCCAAGGGTTCTTGCCCTGACATTTATGGATTTTACTGAGGCACAATTTGCTTTTATGGTACACAGTATATTACTTTTATAAACAAAAGAGTTTAACTATGCCTATTAACATTTTCAGATGTTGTATTTTGACATATAAATTATTTGTGTACATTCTAAAGTGCATTTTTAGGTGATCAAGTGGCAAAAGGTTACTGTACCTAGATGATACTCTGAACCAGGAAGATTATAGCACTTATTTTTCTTCTCTTCTTTGCAAATTCAATCCTTCCTCTCACCAAGGCTAAAAACAATTTAATAGAATTGAAGCTTCTAGTATAAACTTTAAATTCTTACATATGAATTTTCCAACTGTCCCATTTCAGGACAGTTAGAATTATACACCCATGACAGGAAAATTATTAACTCAGGATCTCTGGCAGTTATAAAGAATTATGATCATCTGCCAACAAAATGCAGCAACCTTCACAAAAAAGAGACATCATCTGGCTTTTTTTTCACTTCCAGAACTAACAGACAATATAGATAGTTATAGATTAAAACAAAATCCGGTAAAGAAAATACATAGTGAAAGTAGAAAACTGGAACTGTAGCGTTCTCCTTTAACAGGTTATTTCATATATCGACATTACATTTCAGGTTATGTCCAAGAGGAAGATTTAAAGGAAGAGGAAGGTATAAAGGAGGAGGAAGAAGATGACGATGACAACAACTCCACTGCTCAGCTGCAGGGCAGCAATGACACTGGCACCGATGAGGAGCACGAAGTGGGTCCTGAACAGAAAGGGAACTTTAGTTTCCAGAATTCCCCTGTCAGCCACGTATCCAACCAGGATGCAGAGAACGAATCACTACTGAGTGACGGTAGTGACCATGTGGCAGATATCAAAAACATCTGCTCCAGGGAGCCCCGGGACCCCAAAAGCAGCGCCCACCCCAAAGCCCAGAGCGAAGCACACGACTGCATGGATAAAATGACAGCAGTCTATGCCAACATCCTGTCGGACTCTTACTGGACAGGCTTGGGGCTGGGTTTCAAGTTGTCCAACTCTGAAAAGAGGAGTTGCGACAACAGGAATGGAGGGAGCAAAGCTGATTTCGATTGGCACCAAGATGCACTGTCCAAAAGCTTGCAGCAGAATTTACCTTCCAGGCCTGTCTCCAAGCCCAACCTGTTCAGCTCGGTGCAGCTCTACAGGCAGAGCAGCAAAATGTGCGGGACTGTGTTCACGGGCGCCAGCCGGTTCCGCTGCCGGCAGTGCAGCGCTGCCTACGACACCTTGGTAGAGCTCACGGTCCACATGAACAAGACAGGGCACTACCAGGATGACAACCACAAAAAGGACAAGCACAGACCTACCAGCTACTCCAAGCCCCGGAAAAGGGCGTTCCAGGACATGGACAAGGAAGATGCACAGAAAGTTCTCAAGTGTATGTTCTGTGGTGACTCTTTTGATTCCCTTCAAGATCTGAGTGTTCATATGATAAAAACAAAACATTACCAAAAAGTGCCTTTGAAGGAGCCGGTACCAACCATTTCTTCAAAAATGGTCACTCCAGCCAAGAAACGCGTGTTTGATGTGAACAGGCCTTGCTCCCCCGACTCCACGACGGGGTCTTTCTCCGACACCTTCTCTTCTCAGAAGAACGCAAACCTGCAGCTCTCCTCCAACAACCGCTACGGGTACCAGAACGGGGCCAGCTACACCTGGCAGTTCGAGGCCTGCAAATCCCAGATTTTGAAGTGTATGGAATGTGGAAGCTCCCATGATACCTTGCAGCAACTCACAACCCACATGATGGTCACTGGCCATTTCTTGAAAGTCACGAGTTCAGCTTCAAAGAAAGGAAAGCAACTTGTTCTGGATCCTTTAGCTGTGGAAAAAATGCAGTCACTCTCTGAAGCACCAGCTAGTGACAGCCCCGTTTCAAAATCAAGCAGTAAATCATCTGCAGAATGCATAGGTCCTGCCTCTGAACTTAAAAAGGAAAGTAAAAAAGATAAAGCTGATGATGCAAACAGAGATGAGAAAGCAATGAAAACTGAGGAGTATGAGGACACTCTTCAGAAACCCCTGGATCCCACAATGAAATACCAGTACCTCCGAGAAGAAGATTTAGAAGATGGCTCAAAGGGTGGTGGGGACATTTTAAAGTCCTTGGAGAACACTGTCACAACAGCCATCAATAAGGCTCAGAACGGAGCTCCCAGCTGGAGTGCCTATCCCAGCATCCACGCAGCTTACCAGCTCTCCGAGGGAGCCAAGCCCTCCTTGCCTGTGGGATCCCAGGTGCTCCAAATCCGGCCAACCATGACCAATAAACTGAGGCCCATAGCGCCCAAGTGGAAGGTGATGCCTCTGGTCCCTATCTCAGCAAACATGAGCCAGTGCACTCAAGTGAAGAAGGAGGCTGAGGACAAGGAGGAGGTACAAAAGGACTTTGCTAAGGAGGGAGTCCAGGCTGAGCCTGCCTCGCTCGGCCAGAGCGAGAGGGAACCTCTCCTCAAAGCTGAAGCCTCTGTGGAGCCAAAAAAGACAGAACCATGCCCCTTGAAAGAAGAAGATAAAATTAAAGAGGACAGTGGAAAAGAAAAGCCAGTCCTCAAGGAGCCACCAGCAGCTTCCCTCAGTAATGGTTGTGCTGCTGCCAACCATTCCTCGGAGCTGCCCTGTGTGAACCCCCTGAGCGCGCTGCAGTCAGTCCTCAACAATCACCTGGGCAAAGCCACCGAGCCCTTACAGCCTCAATCCAACTGCAGCCCCAGCTCTAGCACAATTTCCATGTTCCACAAACCCAATCTAAATATGATGGAGAAGCCAGTTTTATCTCCCGCTCCAACCCCCCCAAAGCCTGCCAGCGTATCCAGGCACTACTTGTTTGAAAACAACGATCAGCCCATTGACCTGACCAAATCCAAAGGCAAGAAAGCTGAGTCTGCTCAAGCACAATCTTGTACTTCTCCACCTCAAAAGCACGCTCTGTCTGACATCGCCGACATGGTCAAAGTTCTTCCCAAAGCTACCACACCAAAACCTGCTGCCTCCTCAAGGATCCCGTCCATGAAGTTGGAAATAGATGTCCGACGCTTCGAGGACGTCTCCACGGAAGTCTCCACTCTGCATAAAAGGAAGGGCAGGCAGTCAAACTGGAACCCTCAGCACCTGCTCATTTTGCAAGCTCAGTTTGCTTCCAGCCTCTTCCAGACATCTGAAGGTAAATATTTATTATCAGATCTAGGCCCACAAGAGCGCATGCAGATTTCCAAATTCACTGGACTGTCGATGACCACCATCAGCCACTGGTTGGCAAATGTCAAGTATCAACTTAGGAAAACCGGAGGAACAAAGTTTTTGAAAAACATGGACAAAGGACATCCAGTCTTTTATTGCAGCGACTGTGCATCTCAGTTCCGAACCCCCTCCACTTACATTAGCCACTTAGAATCCCACCTAGGTTTCCAAATGAAAGACATGAACAGGCTGGCTGTGGAGCAGCAAACCAAGGTAGAGCAAGAAATCTCCAGAGTTTCAGTTCAAAGATCTCCTGAAACAATAGCTGGAGAAGAGGACACAGACTCTAAGTTCAAATGTAAGTTGTGCTGTCGGACATTTGCGAGCAAACATGCAGTAAAACTTCATCTAAGCAAAACACACAGCAAGTCACCAGAACACCATTCACAATTTGTAGCAGAAGTGGATGAAGAATAACTCTTAAGGTATGCATGCTCTATAGTGAGTTTTCATTTCAGCATTTCCAGGAGGCTCTGTCAGGCTCCGTGCTTTGGTAAAAGTAGGAAAACCGTATAAAATGCATCGTGTATGCTGCGCCGCTCCTCCCTCGCATGTACACATCCATTTTATAATGTTTTCAGGAGGAGAGCTTGGTCAATGCAAACCCACACTGCCCTAGAGAGAAATGTTGCTGCTTATTATTTGCAAAATAGCCGTTTGCCCATTTCTCGTTTGTTCCTAAAAATAAATCATTTCACATGCACTGCACTTCCATGTGGAATGCAAGAACTAAGCGCTACTCTTTGCAGAGAGAATGGAAAAAAGCAGATAAAGAGCACTGAAACCCGAAAGGTTATTACCTCATTCAGTGCTAGCACACCAATAAATCTGATTTGGACGGGGAAAAAGCAGAAAATTCAAAAGTCAAATTAACAAAATCTCAATTATTCCAAGTTTCCCATAATCTCAAACACAGCCTCGAGAATCTACAAATAACTCTGAAAAGTTCCTATCTAGAAGTTCAGTTATTCTTCTGTTGATATTTGGATGTTCAGTTTTGTAAAATATTTTAATATTTTACACTTACTTAAACACTTGCTACTGTGAGTGGCCTTTTTTGTCACATCATTTTAACCTTTCTCTCCATCATTCCTTTTTTAATCTTTAAGATGTTTGATATTATTTTGCTTTGTGTTGGTGGAAGTCAATCCATAAACATCACTGACTTCAGTGCAAGTTCTCATATAACCTGGGGGAGTTAATGCTTAATTGAGGTTTTTTACAAGCTTAATATTTCCAAGACCTGTTAGTAGGATACTGCTGCGTTAGTGTTGCTATTTTTTTTTGCTGCAAGATACACCAGTTGCCACAACCAATGTTTATAACATGTAATGTAATATTCAGATGCCACACCATTTTTGCATTTTTAATTTTACTTGATTCACAAACTTGAATATTCTTTATTGAAATAAATATGCAGAACATCAACTAAAAGTCCAAATAGAAGTTTTTTGTTCTAACCAGTTTTTTTTTCCAGGAGGGCTCTGTTTATCTGTTCCCAGCAATTCCTCCAGCAGACTCAGGCTCTGCTTGTGTTCACACAATGATCGCATGCAGATCCAGATTTTCTCCAAGGTGTTCATTACTTGAATAGCATTCAGAAAATTAATTTGTCAGATGGTCAAGATCAAAGATGTGCTATGCGTGGTCACTGATGCCACCGGGCTTTGTGGCCATCCCGTGGCTGACTGAGGGGACGGGACTCAATTCCCATTTGGGGGAAGATTTCCCATTTGTTTGGTGCAAATATTCATGAAGCTTTAGGAAACACTTTCTGTGGCCAAAGCCAGCACGAGGGCTCTGCGTCACTTAAGCTCCATTACAAATGCTGCTTTTGAATAATTTAAGCCACTGATCAAGGGGTTACTTTGGGCTGGTACTGTAAGCTATTGCCTTGGAGTATAACATCGGCGTTCAAGTGCAGTAAGATTTAAGTTTTGCATACATCTTGTACGAGCTGTCTGCACTGGAGCAGATTTATGCTTCCTGCATATTTTAGCCAGCAAAATTCCATCTCACTCCGAGGGAGTTTGATTTCTAAATAGGGCTAATTCCCTAAAGTGCCTATTTGGGCACTTCAGCCCAACATTAGAACGTTGCTTGTTTACCTGGCCACTCCAAATCAACACCCCTGAGAGGCTGGGTAGGGATAAACATCCCATACTTTGTTTCCTTCCCCACCAGCTAATGATTATTAAGACTCTGCCATTCATAGTTTTCACACAAGAGATAACAGAGCAAACCAATAATTTGGGGACAATCAAACAAAAGCTATCTGCCAGATATATTAATACAACAGTTATTTTGGCACATTCATGGCTTAATGCGTGACAAATGTTTCAGATTTGGTCTTAAAAGCACCGTGTTATTACTCAGAGGCAAACCAAACACCCACCTTTGTAAACACGTTACTGTTGCTGAGGATTGGAGAGGAACAAATGCGAACGGGGAGGAAAAAAATCTCCAAGGGAGGGAAAAAAAAAGAAAAGAAAAGAAAAGAGTGGTTTCTGCATTGTAATAACCTGCAGGGAGACATATTATTCAGGTGATGTGTAACTACATAAATAAGGGACTGTCCTTCCTGCCTCTGGATCCCGAGAAATTGCTGTCCTCGTAATACTCATCCATTTCTAATTTATATCAAGATGCAGGTTGTATCTTACCTTTGAAAAAATATATTTAAATTGCAATGACAGAGTGATAGCACTGTTATCTGGAGCTATAATTTCAGTTGGTATGCATGATAGCACAAATTGTCTGAAATGATGGGGTATTTGGGATGGCATTGTAAAGATTTTATTACAGTTTTGGAGACGAAAGCCTCCCTGAAGTTCTGACGAGGTTGGGAGTGGGGAGGCCAGAGTTTATTCATATGGATTCTTCAGAAATCTGCAAGGAGACTAAATGAAATAACAGGGATTTTCAGAGTTTACTTGCTCTTACCGTGTTATTTTTAAAATCCAGTGCACATTTGAATAATAACAGAGGGGAGCAGAGTATTTAGAAAGGAGAAATATAAAGCTGAGATCCTTAAAATGCACACATGCATTTGTGTTTCCTTCTGGAAGGCAATATTGCAATGAAATAGGCATAAAAATAGAGAATATGGATTGAAATAAATGGGAATAAAACAGTGGAAACAGTACTTGAAGTATAGAAATACATAAAGTACTTTATATTTCAATGGCATTTACTAGTAGAGGTTATATTGTCAAATGTTAGCTATCATTAAAAATATAAATGAATAATCTGGGTTAGTACTGTAGAAAAATGTGTTATGGGTGTGGATTTATTTTTAAGACCTCTGTGAGGCTGTTTATAAGAAATTTGCTATAAATTCTTCTTAAATGTAAAAAGATATATATATATCTCTTTTATAGACATCTTTGGTGTTTTCCTGAATTCTTCTAAGTGATATGGGTTTGGTAATATAAAGTAAGATTATATGCAATATACAACAATCAGACATCTCTATTCTCTTTCATTTAACCCACTTCAAATTTGTTTTTATTGTTATTCTTCATAGAAAACCCATGATCATTAGGAAACAAGGCTTTAATTAGAAGTAATTTGTATGTTGACTTGTACCTTGAAGAACATTTGTTCATTTCTTCAAATGAATTAGAATTTTTATGTTGTTCTGAGGAAAAAGGCAGGGCAGAACTGTATTTCTCACTTTAGAGCCAGGTGAGATTGGCTTGGAGCCGGTCACTAACTGAGGCTCTCTCTGGCCTTGGCTACAACTTTTGATAGAAATAAATCTCCATAAAGCCAAATTAACCAGCCTGACTGGGGAGATTTCTTTCAAAAGACCCCAATAAGTGAGCAGACAGCTACCTGAGATGAACTAATTCGAAAGTAAGGCTGCTGCAAAACAACAAAAAAAAGAGTCATAATGATAAACAGTTTTTCTCTCTGTTTCCTCCTTTGTCTTTTTTTAACCATCAAGTTTAAAGCTTCTACGGCGCTTTTTTTTTCTACTTTATAGGAGACAACTGACATTCTGTGGTAAATGGAAGAAAGAGCAGAGCAGAACTGAAAATCCTCTAATGCACTGACACTAACTTGCCCTCTATTGTTGAAAATGAGCAGGCAATCATGATTGTTCATCAAATGGCTCCTAATGCAGTTAAAGCATTCAGCTATAATTTCTCCTTGCATTTATAATTACTGTCATAGACTGCACACCTCAGTGAGCAGATTAAAGCTATAAACTATTTAGCCGTAGCTTTAAGATGAGGAGCTTGATTTGTCTGGCAGCAGTTATTTGTTAGAGAGCTTGACACTTCACATAAAAATGACTCAACTTGATGAAGAACAATGCAGTTTAAGCAATGCAGTGATTTTAAATCAGTCATTATACCACGCCCTGTAAGAATTGCAAAGCAATTTGTTAAATGATATATAGGACACGTAGATAACTGTATGTGTTAAGTATACCAAAATAGAAGATTTCTTTTCTTCTCTAGATTTTATTTTCTCATCCCTCTGAAGCAGAAGGGGCTGCCCTGATATGGCTGTTAGGTGGTCAAGGGCAATTGTGTGAATCAGTGGTCCAAAATCCTAATTTAGAGAATTCAGCTTGCTCTTCACCTTTCATTTCTTCTTAGCAACAAATATTAGAATCTGGAAGACCCTTCTAGGAGAATCAGACATGCTGGGATGTAGCTGCCTGCAGTGGTGTCACCACAATTTTGTAAGCAGAACTTACCAGCAAAGCCAAGGGCTCTGCTCCCCATCTCATCAGCCAGAAAAAGAGGGTCATCCCATGGAAGTCTTGGTTATTCCACTCAAATGGGGCTTTCCTGACAATGTCTTTTTGGAAAATGATGGCTTCTCAATGGGAAGAAAGCTCAGTGGGGAAGTTACATTTTAAAATAGATTTTTGTTGAGATAAACAGGGTAAAAATGAAGGAGGGGAGACAGAGCTAGGAAAAGAGGCAGGCTGGCCTTTTTGCTGAAGCAAACTCCTGCTGCAACAAGGAACTCAAAAAAAAGAGTTCATCAGCCCTCTCTCAAAATAATCCTGTCCTTGTGAAGCCTCAGTTCTCTTACTCTTTGGAAATCTATCACTGTTTCCCTGAAGTGGTAGGTCCAGATTTTGTTTTTTTTAATTCAGCACTTTTAAATCTTCAAGATTTTCCTGGATATCATTTTTTCAGTCTAGCCATCATCCTTGTAAACCCAATAATAGCGTGTTCTTGGCTTCCCTGAGAGCAGGGTCAGGCCAGATGATCCATCAGACTGCGGCAGCACCGATGGATCCGTGCAGATTTCCTGGCTTTTCAGGAATACTACAGGTTGCTGTTAAGATCAGTATTATTTAACATTGCATTTGAGCTTCCAACCCACTGGGTCAACCCACATTGTTCCTGGGCTCTGTGCAAACACATTGCATGTGGCAGTTGCAAGGCAGGAACTCCTCTGCTCACAAAGAAACAGCAACTTTCAACCAGATTTTAACTGACCTTGAACAGTGCCAGCCTCCTCCAGCATTCACTATTCATAAGGACATCAAAATCTTGCCTTCTCCTTGCTGTGCCTGATATTATTAAATGCTACAGCCTTCATAATCTATAGCAGAACATTTTTACCCAGTGAGATTTCAAAGGAAGGGTACCTGAGTCTTATTTGTACATTTTACACCTCAGCAATCGAATCACGGGGATCAATAACAAAAGGAAAAGACGTGAGCAGTATCCAGCCCTCCAAAGCACCTTTCAATAAAAATAATGTAATTTAGCAGGATGATCACTTAGTGCAAATATGATGGAGCACAGATGGAAAATGAGGAAAATTATAGATACGGCTTTATGGGAGGAGGAAAGGAGGAAGAGATTTTTCACTATTTATTGGGATAATGAACAGATAATTCATGATTATTAAGCTGTAGTCTTCAGGCCTCATTCTGCCATCTCTCCCCATCTCAGTTTGGAGCTGGGTGTGTTTGTGCATCCAGGCAGGCTCTGTGGGGAGGAGGGATCAGGCCTTTGCGCTGGGTTCCACAGAAATCCAAGCAGGGTTTGCACCAGTGCAGCTCCAGCCCAGGACCCTCCCTGCTCCAGGGGGAATGGGCTGGGACACAACCCCAGCACGGGGCTCTCGGCTTCAGTGGGACTGTGGCTCGTCTCCAAGAGCATCTCAGCCTCTGGAGGAGCAGCACACCCCAGGTGCAGCTGGGATAACACAGAACACAACTCCAGGCAGCAAAATCCCAGCCCTGGGAGAGCCCGGGGGGCTGATCCTCGTCCTGCTCCTCCTGCCTGGAGAGCACTGTGTTCCCAGCACCCCCAGAGGGGTGAGGAGGCAGGAGAGGTCTCCTGCAAGAGGGACCCTGCTCTGGGCAGCAGCACTGGCTCTGTTTGGATGGACAGACGGACTGGCTGTGGGGAATGGCAGGAACCCAGAGGAGCAGGCACTGGGAATGGCTGCGGTGGAGGGAAGGAGGGACACACAGGGCCAGGAGGGAACTTGTCCATTGTAGTCAATTTACACAACCCCTTTATTAAAAGCAAACAGTTCCTCCTCCCCTGCGAAACCCCTCGCTGCCAGCACTCAGCTCCTCTGCCGGGGGTCAGCCCGTGCAGGAGTGGGGGAGGCAGCCATGGGGAGCGGAGGAGGTTGTCATGTCTAATGAATACCCTGAATGTATCAAGATATATATTTTTTTCATTTCAGAAAAGGTTCCATTAAGAGGGAGACAGCCCTAACATGTGCTTTGGCCCCTCATCAGATTTATGAGTATTTGCTCTGCTCTTTAATAGGAAACTCTGCAGCAACTGCCACCTTGCCTGCTCTCCCTGAGATACACAGTGGCTTCTCGGGGAAATGCACTTCATTATTAATGTGAATTTGTACGTTTTTATGACACTGCTTGGGGGAAGGGGCAGGCAGAGATTTCCTGGTGATATATGCTCATTTCTAACCATTTATTGTCCAAGACAATCGAAGAACAATGATAAACATTGTTCCAGAAAGCGGAGAGTGCCGCAGTGACATTTTTGAAAGAAAAGAAGAGGTGGCTGGAGTGGGTTTGGTGTGGCTGTTCCCCTGCACTCCACCTCTCGCAGCAGCTGTGTCAGCCCAAGCTCAGAGCGGTCTGTGCAGGGCAGGTTGTGCCTCCCTTCACCAGCCAGGACCATCTGCTCCGTGCTGTTCCACAGCCGAGGGGGTGTGGAAGGAGAAGGAATTCCTCCTTTGGGAAGCCTGAACTGCAGAGGATCCCAGGGCTCAGCAGGAAGGGATGCTCACTGCACTCTGTGCAGGCAGAGTAGCTTTGTCCTCTCCTCTGGGAGAAATGGTCAGACTCCAATGTGGACCTGCTGCTTTCAGTCATTGCATGAGCACTCACAAACTCTCCCATTTCTGAGTGCCCTGGGCTGGTACCACCAACCTCACAGGTGACCCGGGGGTTCCTATCCCAGCCCGAGTCCAAGGGGCCCTGCTGTGGCTGCCCAGTAACGTCCCCACCCAGCTCCCCCTCTCTTGCTTCCCACCAAGGCTTGGGAGAGCATTTCTGCCCATTCCCTGAGTGCCTCTGCCACTCCTCATTCCACCTCTGCTGTCCGTGCTCCAAGCACAGCAGTGCCCCACCACACCAGTGATTTTGGGGGGCCAAGACAAGCTGCTGGCACCTATCTCCATCAGAACTCTTGGCTGTCCACTTCCCTTAAAGACACTGCCATTTCCTTTTCCCCACCTCTTCATCTACATCCCAAGGCACACCACAGAAGATTCCCTCTGGGATATGACCGTGGCCTGTTTCTGCCTGTGCTTGAGTGAGGTGAACACGCTGCTCTTCCACCAGAGAAGGGCAAACTCAAAACTTCCTCCGTGCTGGCTGAGCTCAGGTTCAGCCTCCAGTGGAGCTCACCCTACACTGGTCAGGCACAGACAGGCTGTGGGTGGGCTCCCAGTTCAGCAACTCGCTTCCCTCCCTAATTCCATGGAGCCCTAATCTGTTGGCCTTGCTGTTTCTATGGTGCAAGACCCAGGTTTGTCATCCAAGGAAAAAAAAAACGACGAGGGAGGTAATTGTGTTTATTTGATCGGTGTTTTTTAAAACATTGTCTGCTTTAAATTGCCAGGAATTATGTGGTGGCCTCCTGTAAATCACAAATGCACAAAAAAACAACTCTGGATATTTTTCCCAAGAGATTAAGGTGAAAGTTCTTACATTCATATTTCACGTCTGGAAAAAAATATCAACAAGAGTGATAAGTATAGCCAGCATGAGTGTAAAAGCACACCCTGTCATTTGTTTTCCATGTGCCATATGTTTTCTGAATCCTGCACCTCCCACATACAAATCTCATGCAATAATGTGGGGTGCACACATTACTCAGGATTATTTAGTTAAGCCCTGCCTGTAAGGAGGGAATTCACTCCGAGGAAGTCAAGCCACTGTGCTTTGTTTTGCTTTTTTTGCTTATTCTGGATTCATAGAGTAGAAAATTAAAGATCCCACTGTGCCAGGCATCATGTCATTTGGTTTTAATTTAATTCATCTCTTCGATTCTCCCTGTTTCTCCTTTTCTTTGAGTATCATCAGTAGGTGGTCCAAGCATCAACCAGAAGATTTACTGGCAAGACTAAATGTATGAATGCTATGAACACATTGTTTTTCTGATATGATTTAATGACCTTTTTGGCAATTCCCATGGCTGTTGAAATCTTCCCTAATAACTCCCTTTGGCAGTCAGAGCTCCTGTTGATCAGGTGAAAGCTGATGCAAATGTCAAATGTCAATAAATTTGTAATCCATAAATATAATATTTGATGCTGGAGCGAGACCATTAAGCAAAGTGCAGCAGGAGACACCGAGGAGATGAGCTGCACCTCCCTGGGAACAGAAAGCAGGCAGGAGAGGAATGCCACCTCCCAAAGCTCTCCAGAGCCAAGCTCTTTTCCCTCTCCCTGAGTTTTCGGAGTTGCTGAGCTTTGCCAGAAGAGGGGTTTATGGCTCGAGTTTGGCAGAGCGAGTCGGGTGAGGCAGGTTCTGTCCCCTGCTCTGCTTTTGCCTCACCGTGTGAGGTTGGAATTGAGCATCTCTGTTTCTAAAGGAGCTCCTCATAGCTCAGAGGTTTCCGAGTTTGATCCTGGAAATGATTAGTTATGCAAGATATTCCAGTAAATTAGCAGGACCACTTACATAACTTAGGTGTTGTAGGAATGAATCATGACTCATTTATAGCTCTGAGATGCTTGGGAAGGACGAGCCTTGTATGAAGCCCGATTTTATACACAATAAAGACATGAGAGCAATCACATCATTTCCCAGGAGACTTCCTTAAGGACCCTCCACTTTGACCTTTGGCTCTGAACAGCTCCAGTTTGTTTGACATTGAAAAAAAAAAACAAATGTGTGAACACAGTGCCACGAGCATTTGCACTTTGAACATGCTGGGGCAGAGCACAACTGAACTGGAAAAGGCTGCAACAGCTAATGTACTGGGAAAATAGAACAGAGGCATTTACTTAATAACTCAACTAATTCCTTTAGCTCACCTTGTAGAGATTTAACCTTTGAATGAGAGAGTGCCTAGTTCAAAATCCTGTGGCTCCTCTGTCCTCGTGTTAATTTTTAAATTATATATCATTGTTGAGAGGCCCTTGTGTTGAGCATTACAGGCTATTTTTCATGTCTAAAATGGGGAATTATAACTGAACATTAGCTACTGGCTATAAATCACACGGAACAAAGTGGCATCCGCATCTACTCAGCAACAAGAGTGGGAGAATTGTAACTTACTTAAATGGAGACAAGAGCGAGGACACAAACGTGGTAGCAGAGATAACTGTGACTTGAGAGAACCAATGGTCCCTCCAAGCGTGTCACACTCTCTCTCCGGCCTCTGCAGCTCCCCGCAGGCGGTGCTGGCAGGGCACAGGCACAGCAGCAGCTGGGGCAGTCCTGAGGGAAAATGCAGAGCTGGAAACTCTTGCAGAGCCCTCCCTGCAGTGCCAGCAGCACCCCAGGGTCGTGCTGGGCTGGGCTGGGCTGGGCTGGGCTGGGCTGGGCTGGGCTGGGCTGGGAGCCTCCCCACAGCCTGCACACAGACACCTCCTGTCCCTGCGGCTGTCCCACCACCCTGCAGTGACCACAGCTCCTCTCCCCGGCAGGAGTTTTTATTCCCAACTGTTTCATTCCCAGTTGTGGCTCCAGCCCAGGGAAGGAGGAGGCAGCACGAGGTGTTAACAGGACGATGGTGGAGGTTGGGTAGGGGCTGACCAGCTCCTCCTCTGCTGCTCAGCTCACAGGGCTCACCCTGCTGCTCCTGTGCCTCTCTGAGACGCCCACTGATAATCTGGTGTTATCTCAAAAGACAACAAAATAAGCTGAGCACGGCCTCATTCTTGCACTTGTCTCTGCTGGCCCTTTTTTTTTTTTTTTTTTTTCCCTAGTTCTTTCACTCTTTAGAAAGCTTCCAAGACCTTTTGTGTCCTCACTAGGATGAGCAAGATCTACCTGGTGCCCTGTGTCAGTGGAAATTGTTCGGTGCCTTTCTGAGAGATCCTCTTGCACTCAGCACAGCACCTTCACAGCGCCCTGTCTGCTGTGGGGTTTGCACCCTAACGCACCAACAGACTCAAAACCAGCCAAATGCACATGTGCTGGGGGAATCCAGGGTGTTTGCTCAGGTATTCCTCTTTTTGGGGGGTCTGTACAGCACCAGAGCTGCTTAACAGCTTCCAGCTCTGAATGTCCAGGAATTAGGATTGGTTCTCCCTGCCCTGCAGGTCTCCGTGCAAGAAGAGCACAGACCCCCACAAGAGGTTTTACTGGAATGGAAGCCTCGGGTTTCTTTCAGAGCAGACAATAAAAGCAGCAGCTTTTCCAGCTAGACCAGGGCAGCATCTTGGCAGGAGGTGTTTGCTCAGGAGCTGCCAGCACGACAGGGGTACCAGGAACCCTCCTGCTGCTGCCTGGTCCGGGTGGATGAAGATCCTTTCCTGCTCCCTTGCGCAGTGTCCCACCCTGGCAAGTGTTTCCAGGATTAAATTCAATAATCAACACTTCATGCTGATGGTTTAATCACAGCTTCCTAATGACCCTGGCCTTGTCCAGTGCTCCATGGGGGTCCCAGCACCACAGGATTTGCTGATTAAGGACAAACTTAAGAACATTCTTAAAAGCTCTGCAGAGCGGGAGCCTGTGTGCTCTATGTTTATTAGGCTGTTCAGTAGTAATTCAGGCAGCAGAGAATTGTAGAGGGCCTGGTCCATCTAATTGTGTGTCTAAATCATGGTTTGCCTGTGCTTCAGAGGTGCTGATGTTACATCCTGCACGGAGTGGCTCGGGTTATACGGTCAGAATCCTGCGGATGGTCAGTTTGGAGCATAAAATTGAAAATTGCAACGTGCACCATAAAGCTACTGCCTCAAATTTATTATATATTGCAGCACAACAAGCAAATTCATACTGGATGCAGTATAATCCCAGACATTAATGTGAGCAGAGGATGAAATATTCCCCTCCCAGCTCATTGCTACGAGTTCTCTCCAGAGCAGAGCTGACTTGCCCAGGATCACCAGAGCAGAGGCAGTCACCAGGAGTGTCTGGTGACACGGGAAGGACATCCCACCCCTCACGGCGTGAGGCCCGGGGCTCTGAACTTCAGTTCTGCTCGTGCAAGAGCTGAGCTCCCAGCAAAAATCTCTTTATTATTCATCATAAAGAATCCCAGCTGTGGAGAGGCAGCGCTGGGAGGAGACGGGGACGGGCTCTGCCTCGCCCCGGTGTAAATCAGGAGCAGCTCCAGCGCTGAGTTCTGCTGTTGTCACTGGGCCATCAGCTCCGAATCAGCCCTTTACCTGCAGAGGATGAGTGAAATATCTCACGGCTCTGTGGCCAGGGGCCTGCTGAGCTGCTCGCAGAGCTGCTGTCAGCATGCCCAGGGCAGGAGCATATTTTTTCCTCGCTGTTGTACATAAGGGCTCTGCTGCAGCCGACAACATGAAATGTGTTAGTTCGGTTTGTTCAAAATGGAGTGTGTTTGTTAAGTGTTGCCTCTTTGATGTTGTGCTGCCATCTCCATCTTTGTCAGCATTGCCCATCTTTTTCAATCTAATGAACTCAAACCATCAGTGCAACTTAAGTTCGGCTGTCTGTTCTTGCATAGTTAATATTAAAAATGTACTAACAGTGTGGCTGCGAAATCAAATTATGCACATAAATATGCTGGCATAGCAGAGGAGGCGGCAGAAGCTGAAGTTAGCAACATTGATGCCAGTTCACATTTGCAAATCAACCGTCAATCTGTCATTAAACATGTTATCAAATGATGATAAGTGTATGCTTCTTGCTTGCATTGGCGCGCTTATTCCCGATGTTGATGTGCATTAATGGGATAATGTGCATTAACATAGTCTTGCTTGGATGAACACAAAACATTTTTTATCCGTCTCAGTTTGTTTCCCCCTGTGGCCCCCAAGTAAGTGTTTTGTGTTATCAAATTGCCAAAAAATGGGAAAACACATTACTTTTAATTAGCAAAAAATTTTGAGTCTCTTTTTTTAAAATTTATTTTTATTTTTTATTTTTATTTTTTTTTTAACCCAGATTATATCCTGGGTGTTGTCACTTGAAGTGGGGGGGAGGACAAAAAAAAAAAAAAAAAAAACCCAAAACCAAACCAAAACCGCAAAACATTCCGCTGGCTTCTTTAAGTAAAACGATTAATGTCAGAAACTCCGAGATGACAATTATGCGCTGGCTTAATGCAGCGGCCTTTCCTCCCAGCCCCTGCTTGTGGCACGAGTGATGGGCTGCGCTCAGCGGTAGGAAGAGCAGGAGCGGGAGGCACCTCGGGCACTGCCAGCCCGCTGTGTGCCACTCTCAGGCTGTTCTGAGCGGTTTTACAGACCAGGCAGCGAAGGCTGAACCCAGGGATTAAACGTGAAAATTGAGGATGCTCCAGGAGCGCCCAAAGGAATTTCCCATGTGTTATCCGTGTTATCCCAGCTCGCTTTTCCCTCCCGCACGGCGCCCAGGGCTCCATCAGGGTGCACACTGCTGGGAAACTGCCGGGAGGTTTAAAACATTAAGCCTGTTTGGTTTTTTAGCCATTAGGCGTTAATAAAGGCATTAAAAGAACTTGTTATCACCTACTGATGGACGGTTCTGCCCCCCTGGGACAGAGGGAGCGGCTCCTCGGCTGCCCAGGGAAGGTTCCGCTGCCCCGGGAATGATTGAACAAAACAAAACATTATCTATCTATCTATCTATCTATCTATCTATATATAAAGGATTTCTGTTGATTGCCTTTATTTGGAATTGAGCTGTTTCCCCAGGCTTTTGGGGAAGGTTGAGGTGGAACTCCAGCGGAGCAGGGAAAGCAGCTTTGCACACCTGCAGCATTTGAAGGTTTGCAAACTCCTGTTAAAAAGGCAATGGAACAAAGTTCTCCCACTCCCTGGAGAACAGCCAGTCTGTTAAACCTTCGTATTTATGCAACAGGGGCAAAATTGTGATGGTCTACCTAAGTTTTTACCTTAGAACGGGAGTGAAAAACTATAGGAACAATATCAGGTCCTGTTGAAAAGCTGGGAATTCTTCCAGGAGTTTTACTAGGACTTGACCAGTGGTGTTATCAACTCAGGCTCCACAATTGCCTTAAAAGAAAATTAATCATTTCAAGTGTTTTATTTTTAGTTTATAGGCTGGAAAATGAAACTTCTTCTGAAACTTTTATGAAAGATATCGGATTATCTGTGTCTTTCTAAAATAACAACTCTCTGTCATATAATAGAAATGCAATAGAAAATTGCTCTGAGTCTCTGCTCAAGACTACATCTAACCTCCAAACATAGTTTGAGAATTATCTTGAATTTAAAAAAAATAATAATAATAACTGGTAGAATAGCAACATTCAACAGATTGTGAACTTTTTGGTGAATGGGTCAAACTTTTGATCACTCTTTCTTTTTTTCTCTGTCTAATAATGCTATTAACTTTAGGCATCCTATTCAGGTCTCTGATTTCTATTATCTGGATGATTTAAAGGATAAATAAAAGGGAATAATTATTGATTTTTTTTTCTATATAAATTGACTTGATTTTATAAAAGTCATCCGTAGCATCTCCTATTATTTCTAAATTGGGGATATAGGAGCACAAGTTTCATAATCATAAAACTCTAATAGCACTAATTGTACTCCTGTTAACCCCAGCTCCAGCGAGCCCTCACAATTCCGACTTCAAAACCAAAGAACCTGTCTCCTAATACAAAGAGCTTGAATTTTAAGTGTATTTTCTGTAACACATCCATTACTGGCAGAATTTATCCAGCAACATTTCTCTTTTTTGCACAGTTGTGTAGCTCTCTGTTGCTTCTACTCCATGAGCTACCTTGAAATTAACTTGTCAAATGTTCGTCCCACTACTTAGGGAGGATTCCTCCTCAGCTGGGTGGACTGGTTTGTCAGGGCTCGGAGGTGTTGGCAGCGAGGTGGCACTAAAAAGGCTCCTGTGGGGGATCCTGTCAGGGGCTCCGTGCTGGGAGGGGCTGCTCGTGTTTGGAAAACCAAAATAGGAATTGTGTCTGGGTGATTCTCTCTCCACACTGACCCCATCAACCCTGCTCTCCTTTAATCCATCTCCTTCAGAGTACTTCATCACTCTCCCTGCTTCTCTGGGGCACTTCCCAGAATCCTGGAAAACTGGGGAACAGCGGCACGGAGCTGAATCCCAGCCTTGTGGTGCTCCTGTGTGGGAGCAGGCTGGGTCTGGTTCTGTCGGTGCACTTCAGCCAGTCTCTCTTTGGAGCAGCTGTACTAATCAGGTGCATTAATTTCCCGCTTTTCGTTAGGCAGTTTGGAGCAGGGAGATGTTGTTCCTCTGCACATTTCAGAGCAGATGTTGAATAAAGGATGAGCAGTCGCAGGGTTGGGCTGTTCCCCCTCCCCGTTCTCCCAGTCCTTATTCTCCGTTCTCCATCCTGTTCTATTATCCTGGCCTGGCTTTGGAGTGGTTTCAGTTTTTGAAAATGGCAAGTAATTAGTCAATATGTTTTCACCATATGTATCAGGCTCAGTAAAGAGGCAACCAATGGCCTTTGTCATGGCACAGTGAGCGCTCGTTTTCTCGGCACTTCAAGTGACGCCGAGCGTGCGGCGAACGCCAGGGAATGTAATCGGGGATTCTGCGAGGGAACGTTTGACATCATCATTCACAGTTCAGTGCAGGTCACAGATTTGGGCTGAGGCCCCTTTGGAGGTCACCTCTGTTTGTGCTGCTCACACCAGAGCTGCCTCTGCCCTGCCTGCTGCCCTGGATGAGCAGGGGGACGCGAACGGGGATGAATCGTCGTGACTCCAAGTGGTCCCATTTTACATCTTCCTGGCACTGATGCTGTTGCAGCAAGGGAGAATCCTTGAGATCCTTTTTCTTCTTCCAGACTGGCTTTTTACATACCCCAAGCGAGTTATTGCATATTTTCCAGATAGAATTTTTTGCTGTAAGGCTTCCTCTCTTGCTGACTGTTAACAATATTTAAAAAGGTCAGAATCTGATCTTAACACTGCTGATATGAAGTGACATTTGCCCAGATTTTGCCATCTCTTGGGCAAAAATATGTCCAGTGTTTTCCAGAAAGACATGGGATAGACAGCAGCTTTGCCTGGCTGTTTTTCCCCTCTTGGGAATACTGAATTTCAGTTATCTGGGGAACAGGTTTCTGCATTGCCCACTGGCTTCCTTCAGATTTACAGATAAAACATTTGAGCTCAGCCTCAGCTCAGTGAGTTACAGGTTTGTGCGTTTTGAACATTTTGGGATATTTACAACAAATAATCTTCAGTAAGAACGATGACATTTTGCTTTACTGCAGCCATGATTTAAATTTATGTGGCATTGCTATTGAAGTCAATAGGACTTTTTCCTGAGTACGTTTTGCAGGGTACAGTATCATTAAAATATGACAGTTAATAGTCTTGTTTATGTTATTACATTTAATGAATAAATATATCAGTCTAAACATCAGACTCAGCTTTGTTTATACTCTTTAATTGTAGTCTTATCTCCCCTAGAAGCACGTTATATCTTTTAATTTTATAATTATCCACTTTATTCATGTGTGACACTCCAGAACTGCTGCTTATATCCTAAGAGATACAAACAGATGGAAAGAGGCAACCACTAGGAAATTCAGTTCTGGATCTGAATCCAGCTCCATCTTTTTAGACCACACCACAGCTTCAGCTCCAAGGTCTTGGTTTGGGCTGTTGTACAAAGGAGCAAGAGCTCCAGAACAACTCTGGTTTATCCAGCACTTCCAAACACGAGCTTCCACAGGGATTTTACACCACCCTTCAGCTCCTAAATGTTCTCTGTCTCTAAAAAGAAACCTGAGCTTTGAAGGCAAAGAGAGAGCGCTGCCCACAAGGTCCTTTCTGAAGTTTTCAAAATGGAATTCAAGATCATCCCCTCGCTCCGAGGTTGCATCTAATTCCAGACTCTCTCATTTGGGATCTTTTGCCATAACAAAGCTAAAACCTCCAGACTGAATAAAAGTCTGACACTTCCGCTGTAAAACTGTGTTATAATTATTTGTGCTATAGCGAGGAGAAGCTGAGTTAACCCCGGGGTGTTACAGGTGCACACGGGAACAGTTTCCACAGGATTCTGTTCTCCTTCAAACCTTCCTCCTCAGCTGTGATGTAACACAACAAATATTTGCTGAGGGATGCTGCTTCCAAAGGTGATGCTTTGGATCCAGCAGCCAAAGCGGGAGCAGGTTGGGAAAGGGGAACGCCCAGAGCCCAGAAATGCTGCTGGGATTACAAGAGAGCAGCTGGCAAGAAGAGACAAGTGCAGTCAGGTAACAGTAAAAACCATCAAAAAAAGAAAGGTAGAGTTTCCCCAGCTACTGAAAGCAACATCTTTACATTGTATATATTTATTTCTTCCCAATCAGTTTATCTGTTCCTGGGTAATATTTTAACCTCTTAGATTTGGAGAACCTCCCTCACCTGTTTCGTGTTTGAACAGAAGTTCCAAGCCGTGGCCTCCCAAAAGTCACCTCTAAGGCGGTCGTGTAAGGAAGGGAAAATCTGCTTAGAGACTGACACAAAGTCAGTACTTCTCCCAGTTAGCACTTGAAGAGGAAAATATCATAATATTTAAACCAGTTTTGAAAACTTTCCATGAAAATAGGGGGAAAAAAACACCAGAAAACACTAGTTGCATACAGAGAGAGGCCAAAGAGAGTTCAGTTACCATAGAGATTATTACTGGCAATTGGTACTCAGCAGCAGATTGGGATCTGTTACAATATTTTTATTAATATTTTCTCTTAATTGGTTATTTATATATTTTGGATCCATCTCTGCGCTGGGCCCAGATTTTTCTCTTTACCTGTCACTCGCTGACACGAAGCAGCAGTGACTGTGCCAGAGTGGAGGCATTTCCCGGCTGTGTGAGCGCGGCCGGGTCCCAAACGCCACGGGGACACCCCTCCGTGCCTGGCTTTGTTTGCCAGAGGAGGGAGAAGCCCCAGGAGCAGCCTCGGTGTCCTCAGCACGGCTCAGCCTGTGATCATTGCCCCCGGCCCGGGATGGTGTTTGTAGGATCAGCAGAGAGCACCCAGGACACCCCGTCCCCTTTCAGTTCTCCCTGGCGGCTGTGCGCGCTCATTTGACACGTGCACATTCCAGCTGGTTCTTCTGGAAATATCCTGCCCTAGAGCCTCTCCCTCTTCTCCCTGGCTTCCCAAGGATCCATCCCATTGCCTGTGTGAGGTGCAGCAGCTGATAACACCAAGGTTTTTAGAGCCCCAACAGTGGAAACCACTCAGGGGCCAGCGCTAAGGGACTTTTATAATCAGAAAGCTCCTACAAATTCCACTCTTCATTTATTGAATGCATTTTTAAGTGCTGCTATGTTGTTTTTTGTTGTTTTTTGTTTTTCCTGCCACACCAATTGCCTTTAGGGAGGTATTTTTTCAGGATGCCTGAGACCAGCTGGGCTCTCCTCCCTTTTCCCTCTCACCCCCAGCCTGTTGCTCCCTCCTGCACCTCGAGCAGCGCAGGGCACAGCGAGGGACAGGGAGATGTGGGGACTGCTGCAGGGAGCGCTCTCAGCTGCGCAGCGTGAGCCGAGTATATCTAAAAAAAAAAAAATTATAAGAAGAGAGGGAGAAATGTGTTCTTCTCATCTCTAATCTCCTTTAGTTATCACCATCTCAAGGGTTATTTGTAATGATAGTAGGCACTGCATTTCCGATGGAAATGTGATTTTCCAAGCTGACGGTGTCACTTTAAGTAAACAAAGTTAATTCTGCTCCCCGCTATGCAAGGCCTAATCTCATTACCCAAACCACAAGTAGCATAACAGAAAATATTCCCATCTGTCAGAAGAACTTAAAATAAAAGTGGAAATTGTTTTTATGTTTTTGTCCCTCCTCTTTCCCCCAAATCCCTCACTGGACGTTAATGATCACATCAGATCCATTTAAACCTGTTCAGATCCCCCCAGCCTGGGCTTCCTTTTTGTTTGCTGGGATGATGAAGGATTGGCTGCATTTCGGGGTTACAGCATCGCGGGCGGCTCAGCACGAGCAGCACCGGGGATGGACCCAGAGCAGGGTGACTCCCTCATTCCCTGGTCACTTCCAAGGCGTAAATGCAGCTCAGCTCCCCTGGGTTTGCCGGCTGTGATTCCCACGGGAAGGAGAAGGCAGGAATCAGACTCCAGCAGGAGCTGTGCCAGCCCCGGCAGCAGCCCCTGGCACTCCCAGGGCTCACTCGGGGCTGAAGACAATCCAGATGAGGAATTCTCGGCTCCTTTCGAGCCCATCGTAAGGAAATCATTCACAAAACTCTCCGACAACAGTGTTGTTCAGCTCCTCTTCATTTGAAGTGACCTTTATGTGATGATAACGTCTGCCTTGCTGAGCCTTAATTGCTTAATTAGGGAAGCAGCTTCCCTATTAGACAAACAGGTTTTTGAAAAGTGTACTTTTTCTTGCAAGGCTGATGTTTTCTTTCATTTTAAGCTCATCAGCGGTATTTTAAAAAGTTTAAAAAGACAATTTCAAGTGGTTATAAGGCGTTAGTTTATTTATGCACTGGCCATTTGAAGGCTTCGTTTTCCGCTCTCTTCCTGGGAGGTATTTACGGAAGGAATCTCTCCCGTTAGGAATTTCGCTAATGTGCTTTTCCCTACCGTGCTCACACAGCCCTTTATAGAAAAAGCCGAGCAACTTTTAAAATTCCGGGTGTGACTGGGAATTTATTTATCCTTGGCAAAGGGCTGAGCCAAAAATCCTACACCTGCTTCCCACGTGGAGAGCAGGGTTGGTGCCTTCACTGGGAGCCCTGGTACGCCTCACTCTGAGCTCTGAGCGTCGCCTTTTCCCAGAACTTCTGGGCAGTTTGAGTCTCTTTTTGCTGTGGATTCCAAGCAGGATCCAATCAATATGTTGGTGCAGGGTCGCTCCTGCCTGTGTGATCATGGAGAGTTTCGAAGAAGGCGATGGTTTGTGAGGGTTTCACCTGAGATGGGATTTTTTGGGATGTTGTTTTTACACTGATGCTCTGTTGGAAGCAGAACTTCCAGAGGTGATTTGGTGCTGATCAAAGTTACACCAAAGCAGCGTTTCTCAGGTGAGATTTGGGGCTGCTTTAGGCAGAAGCCTCTGCCAGAGCTGTCCAGCAGGAGAAGGAGAAGGAACATTTGGGATTCCCCAGCCCTGAGGAGCAGCCCCAGAGTTTTCTCCCCAGAAAAAAAAATCCCCTCTTCCTAAAATCTTGCCTTGCTGAAAACAGAGAACTCACCCTAAAAGCCAAAATGTGGGTGATAAATGACTGCGATGGGGAAAGAAAAAAAAAAAAAAAACCAGACCAGAAGGGGTTCATTTTGAGAACTTTGGAAGTATTTAAAAATCTGGGTTCACTTATTTCACCCTCAGCATTTTTCAGGCCATTCCACCCAAGTTTTTAATCTTGTTGCTGACAAGAACTCTGAGCAAGGCAGGAGTTAAGCGCAGAAGGCACTTTTGGGGTAGTTGTGCCGGTGTTTCGGGCAGGTTTGCTCTGCTGATGCTCCGAGGCAGCCAGAACGCAGGCGGCTGCGTTGGCAGGGGCTGAGCCCTGCGCCATCCGTCTGTCGGAGAGCGGGGTTCGTGAGCTTGGCTCTGCCCTCCCCGAGCTTCCAGGGCTTCGGAGAAGGGCTGGCTGCCGTCCCGCTGGGTCACACCTACCCCTGGCTGTGTGTGCTCCAGGGAACGCCAAGTGTGCAGTCCTGGGCCCGCCGAGCTGCAAAATTCCCGCGCTCTCACACCTGGCTGTTTGCAGTGTTGGGGTTCTTCAGAAGCTGTGGCATTTAAGAATAAGGAAAGAAGCAAAAGGACGTTTTGGGGTGAGGCAGGAGGTTTGTGTGTGGCCAGAAATAAAGTTCTTGCAAACGGCAAAAATTGATGTTTCCCTAACAAAGGCCAAAACCACTTAGAAATGATCTATGCCTAATATATTTGTTGTGCCCTAAGGTCATGGAGAGATTTTTTTTTTTTTTTCTCCGAAGAAAAAAAAAAAAAAGGGTAAAACTTGCAGTTTTGAAAATATGTATTTGACTTAAGGGCATTTTCAAAGGCTTTTTTATTGTGTCTACAGCCACTGGATCACTGCTGCATTTCAATTCCCAGATATTTTTCATGATGTCTATTTGAATAAGTTTTGGGTCAAGCCATTGTTCTCTATTAATAGTTTGCTCCAAATGGCATTGCTTGGGTCAGAGTTGGAGCCCCTCAGAAATGACACCCCGGGGTTTTTGAGGTGCAGTCCAAGGCACGGGCAGAGTGAAGTCTCTTCCTGAGGTTCAGAGTTTCTCTTTTTCCCCTAATTCCACTCAAAGCCTTGTGAGGGAGGCTCAGGAATGAGATAAAAGAGCTGCAACGCGGAGCTAAAGGAGCCAGAATCTCTGGATTCACTCTCTGCCCACGCTGTTGAGGCAAATAAATAAAAATGAGAGAGAAGTGCATCTGCAAACACACACAGAGGCACATGCCACGTGTGGGAGGGAGCAGGAGCGGGGGCTGCATTGCCAGAAGGGAGCATTGTCTGCAACAGGTCTCCAGAAAAGCTTTTTTTTTTTTTCTTTTTATTGTAGCTATAGAAAAGCAGGGTCCTGCATAGTGTTCAACATGTGGCCAGGATCTATCAGGTTCATTGAAAATGTTCATTTCCTTAAAATTAAGCAGAGTCTGGTTTCCTTTCTCAAATTCTTACCTTCCTTCTGCAATTCATAGCTCAAAATTCACTTTTTTTCTTTTTTTTTTTTTTTTTCTAATGGAAGAGGAGCCTCTGCAGGGAGCTGTGCCTGACCCTGGCCTGAGCAATGCTTTGCTAAGGCAGTGTGGTTTTATTCTTCTTTTTCTCCCTTCCTTTTTGTTTTTAGACCCTGAAACAGATGTAAAAGCTCCTACTCAAATCAGGCAAACTTTGTCATAAATGAATTTCTGAGAAAAGTCTGCATCACGAAGAAACTCGGTCTGTGCAGCACGTGAACATTGCTGGGTTATGTCCTTATGACCAACAATCATTTGGGTGTTTAAGCCAGAGAGGAAATGTTTTTCTATGTCATAAAGAATGTTTCTGAGACCATAACATTCTGCTAAGGTATAATAACACTGGTGACAAAATCTGTTTGATTGGCTCCGTGATCTGCCAAAATTCCCAATTAACAGGGGGAGGAGAGGCCCAAGAAGTGGAGCTGAAAACCAACCAGAGTTATTTCTTCTTTTGATGCTGTTCTCTGGAGCTTCAGCACTGAAATTCATTCCTTGGGACAAGAACAGAGATTAGGTCAAAAGAGCTTTTCACTCTGCAGATCCTATTCCCTCCCTCCTCTCAGGCCTGAAGTTTTTCTGTGATAAATTATTCCAATGGTTTGCGTTGCAGTGGGAACCAAAGGCAGCAGAAACATCCATTCTGCCCAGTACTTTACATATTCACATTAAGAACTAATCTCTGCACAAGATGTCCATACAATTTGATTTCTCTGCCGTTTCTTCTTTTCTTTTTTTCGAGGACTATCTGGTTTATGGTTGCAGTTTTGAAAACTGTTACCTCGTTGAGCAGTTTAGACTAAGCTTGACTCAAAGACAGCCTCTTTTTTTTATAACTCAATCTTCCAAAGTCTGCTATAAATGCAAATAGTGAGGAGATGCCCCAATGTTAAGATGCTGATATTCACATAGTATGGGAAGTGTCAGTGTAATATGTGTGAAATAACTTTAGCACAGACCATTTTGGAAGCTCTCTGCGGAAGAGAAAGTTTTCCTGCCTATAAATGTGTAAACTCTATGAGAAATGGAGACACTTAAAAGAAAAAAAGAACCAAACTAATTACAGTTGCAGTTTTGTTCCTTCCTTGGCTGAACAAAGGAACCCGAGTGGAGTTTGTCTGACTCTGCCTCCTGCAAACCAAAACCAAGGCAGATTTTCCTGCTCTCTGCTGCTGCTGCCCGTTTTTGGCAAATCCTCGGTTCAGTTTTAACTCTGATTAAAGCCTTGCTGAGGACAAGGGTCTGGTCTTTTCCTCGTGTCCTTTTCCCATGGAGGAGCTCCTCTGACCTCAGCTGGTTCACCCTGCCTGGGAGCGAGCGGGGCCGGGACACGTGGCACCGTACCGAGAGATCTCGGAGATCTCTCAAGAAAACAAACACTCCTTTTGAAGTTGTTCGGCTGTTTCCAGAGCAAAGCAAGAACTTCAGAAAATACTTTGACTACTGGGCCAAAAGGAATCATTTTTTCATTCTTTTCCCTGTCGTCCCACCCTGTTTGCCTTTCTCTTTTCCCTACCTGATTTTTCTGGTATTTTTTTTTTTTTCCAAAGGGATCGTTAAAGTCAGTAAAACCTTTTGTCAGCACAATAATTTTGGTTAGGGTTGTCATTCTTTTTATTTTTTATAGTACTGCTATGTTGGTACAGCCCTCAGCACAGGTTCAGCTGTACTAAACCAAAGCGATTTTGCTGATAGAGCTTATTTCATTTAGGGAATTAGCAAAAACTTCACTGCTGAAACCACTCTTCTGGCAGGACAAGCTGCATCTGTATTTGTGGGATTTGGTGGTGCAGCAGCAAAACCTGGGGCTGGCCAACAATTTAACCCTCAGAAGGGAAACCCGCCTGTTGAAATGTGCTTGCTTTGAACTTCTGTGTCCTCCATATGCTGAAGAAAGGCTGCTTGTAGCATTTGAAATTCACAGGACTAAAACAAGCCTTAGAGTGATTAAATTCAACTCCCTAAACACAATTTAGGCAGCTCCCCAGCTTGATTTATGGAACTTCGTCTCATCTGGTAAAAAAGTCGAGCTGTGCTAAATGGAGCTGTGGCTCTGACCCTCTTCCTCTCCCTTTGATGGGAATATCATCATGAAGACATTATTCTAATATGCCTCGACTTCCCCACGTGTGAAACAAATCTCCTCTAAAGTCTCGTTGCTGGAGAGGCTCAGGAGCTTGGCTCTGGGGCTTTGGCACATTTTGGTACCTCAGGGGTCGTCACACCAGTTTGAGGGCTTGCTGACCACTTTGGACTCATGAAACTGCAGCACCACTTACTGGTTTTACTGGAGAAATCCCAGCCAGCAGAGCCAGGCAGTGTTGTTTATCTCCTGCTGTCATCATAACCATTTCCTGAGAGCTGGAGAGATGTACTCCTTCCTCTCCCTGCTTGCTGTAGCCCAGAGGATCAAAGATAAGGATTATAATGGTTATGTTCAAGCAGAGGAGTTGTTGATTGGGATTTATCCTTTTAAATATGTGTAAGTCATACAAAGCTTTGCAGTCAGAAATATTGACTTCATTGATCCATGCCAAGAGCAGAAGAAACCCATGTGGGCTGAAGTGGAAAGGCTGTGCAAGATGCTTATAATAAAGATGTTATCTGGTAAATAAGATATTGCTTTATTCCTGACCAAGGAAAATTAGAAATCCAGACTTTAAGTACGCTGGTCGGGTCACGCTGAGCTAACTGCGGCAGCATTAACCTCCCATGATCAATATTCAATGTTAGGGCCCTGCATTCCTGTTTCTGGTCAAGCGGGATGGTCACACAGCTCCTGGTTCTGCATTGTTTATGGGTTTTAAAAGGAGAACATTTGAATGAATCAGCTTCAGGAACATAATGGACTATAAATGCAGAGAACATCAGCTTCGTCACTCAGGATGAAGGGAGTGTGGTGTAGGTCAAGATACTGCCTTCGGAAAGAGCTGAAATCCCTTGTGTGGTTAGCTGGGATTGCAGGGCTGACAGGGGCCGTGAGTGGGGTTAAAGGCGTCCAGCATCCCTGGAGAGGGACTGGCAGAGCAGGAGCATCCCTCAGGATCTGGAGGGATCCGTTCATGGGAACCAGCACACAAACAAGCACAGGAGAAATCCTCCAGGAGCAGGGGAGGCTCCGGCAGCCCTGCGGCTCCTGAGGGACGCAGGGACGGCAGGGATGTGATTTTGGAGGGGCTGGGTTGGCTCTTTGGCTCTTTTACCCCGTCTGGAGCAGTGGCAGCTCGTCAGGCTGCAGCTGCGAGCAGGGGAAGGAGGGAATATCTGCAGAATTCCTCCTGTGTTGCGGAGACTCGGGATGGGGTCGGCTCAGCCCCTCCGGCTGCGAGCGAGAAAAACCCCACCCGTGTGTCCCAAATCTCCTCTCCCGGACCCCAAAGCCGCGCCTTGGTCACCCCCAGTGTCACCTTCTGAACCCTGTTAGCACAAGCCCCTTGGGCAGAGCGCGGGGGGAGCCTCGCCCCACGGCAAAACCCGCTCGGGAGAATCCTCCAGGGGACAATTGAGCACTATCAAACACAACTGCAGTAATACTTTACTGTCTGCTGCAGATATTGAGCCCTCATTGCAGTAATTGTCACGGTGACAGAGCTGGGAACACTCGCTGTAATTAGGACAGTTGTTTTGTCATGTGTAACGATCTGAAGAGGAGCGAGGGAAGAGGCGAACGAGCGCTAATCTGCGCCGGTGTAGCGAAGGGGAACCGTGCACACACCAAATACAGCTCATATATTGGAAATTCAGATGAGCAGGCATTTTGGGGAAGCGAGGAAATAAACGGTAAAACAATACATCTATTCAGGGGAATTTATGCTCTCCTGGGTGTCTGTATCTGGAATAGCGAGCGCAGATGTTTTGCTGCTGTAGAGGTTCTTTTTTGAAGGTGATACCGGCGATATCTCACAAAACTCCTCAGCCAAGCCCATGTGTGTATGTAGGCATATAAATACGTGCTGACATATGTTGATATGAATATACTTAAGCAAATTTCTGTAGGTGAAATGTCTTACTCCAGTCGCTGCTCCCACAGCTGGAGAACACTGAGTGCACATTCAACAATACTGAGCAAAAGTGTGGAACAGGTATCACTCAAGCTATTTTAATTTCTCAGAAATCATCACTCCAGCCTCTTTATTTTCTTTCTCCCCCTCTCTCTTTCTCTCTCTCTTCTTTCTTTTCTCTCTCTCTCTCTATTTCTCTCTCTATTTTTCCTTTTCTCCCTCTCTTTTTATATTGTGCTCCAAATTACCTTTTACTCTGATTCAGAGTCTGGAATGTTCTGGTTGGGTTTCAGCTGATCACAAATATTTCTGTGGATCAAAAACCCTTGGGAAATAGCCCCAGTTTGGGAGTTGTAAGGCCCAGAGCTCTTCAGGCAGGAACTGCACTGCCCTGGGAAGAGACAGTAGCGGAAGTTTTCCTGATTGAAAATTTCCCATGTAAAGCATTTCTCAATGAGAAATTGGATTTTCAACACTTTTTTTTTTTTTTTTCCCTGGTTTCCACCAAAATTTTGACATTTTATTTCACAGCTGGAAGGATCTTGAGGCAAACAGCACTTGCCATTTAGTGTTCTTTTTTAGTGTTAAGCTAAATTTAGTGTTCAAATTTTCAGCTACTTTTTTAGCCTTACACTTTTCAGTGAAATCTCTCCTTCACTACTGAGGCAAATCAGAGCTTTCCCATCTACTTCAGCAGCACCAAGACTTCACTTTTGATATTTTACTACAGGAAATCATTCTTGTAAGGACCTTACATGTCCCTTACAGTTTATCAACCTCTAACCTGTATTTTAAAAAGGTTCCAGGGAACAACAGACCACTTAGTCTGACCCTGATCCCAAGTAAAACATCATGATTAACCCCAAACCTTATTAACAAAGAATTAGAGGGTAAAATACAATTAATGACAGCCAGCAGGGAGGAATATAAATCTTGTCATGGAAACATTCCGTCTTCCCGACAGGATTGCATTTGTACTCCAGGAAGGGAACTGGGGCACTGCAGTGTACCTGGATTCCCCCAGGGCATTTAACTTCGTCCAGCTGCTGTCTGGCCTCGTTAGGGGTTTAAACATCCTCGGGTGTTTGAAATCCTGACTCCTCAGTGGATCTCTGCGTGCATGGTTCACATCAATCCAGCTTTTGTGCCAATGATCCAAGCAAAGTTGGGAGATGGGTGTGGGGAGGGCCTCAAGGTGACCTGGGGCTTGGTGCAGCAGTGGAAATCCAGGACAAAAGGCAGGGGCAGCAGGAATTTTCAGGTTAAGGTGTTTCAGCCCCTCAGAATTCATTTAAAATTAAGCAAATCCTGTGGGAATAGAGCGTGTGGCTTTTAGCTGTGGTTCCAAATACTCCAAGGCACAGGTAGAGAGAGAGTGGGCAGTCACCTGCGCTGACTTCAGAGTGCAGTGATTCTGTAAAAAGCAAATTAATAATGGATTATTAATCAAACGAATCAGTCCAGCAAACCAGGAGCAGATCCTCACACGAAGCTTTGATGGGTCCATGTGAAATGTCCACGTTCCAGGAGAACGTGAGAATATCCTCAAGGAAAGTTAGAGGAGGCCACAGAAACGATCTGGAGGATGGAAATCCACCTTCTGCCATGAAGCTGAAGGATCTTGATGTGTTCAGCTTCTCAGGAACCCCGAGTGATGCTTTGGGTGCTGTGTGTGGGCATCCCTGGGCGAGAGCCAGCTCCTCACACTGGCTGAGAGGGCATCTTCAGCTGGCTACTGATGCCAACCAAATTCAGCAGGAAAATAATAACATTCGATGACAATGAGACACAGCTCCTGGTTGTGAAGGTGATGGAAGCTCACAGCAGATTCTCGAGTGCACTCCTGGTGCTTTCTGTTCTTCAGAGCAGGACCAACTGCCCCTTAGGAGCACATATATATATATTAGAGAGAGAGAGAGAGAGGGAAAATTTATTGCAAAGACACTTTAGACCTGGTACACTGTGTGTACTTCACATGTGTGAACACATGTTTAAATAAAAATGGTTTTAATTTATGTGGTTATTTTTTACCAAAAAAAAAAAAAATCCCAATGAAAACCTTTTATTACTTATAAACTTTTCTTTTTTTTTTCTTTTTTTTTCTTTTTTTCCCCCTCAACACCAGACTACTGAGATTTGAATGTTTGGGGTCTTTGGATGAAAAGTTTAAAAAAAAAAAAATTCTCTAGAGGAAGATACCTTTCTACTGAAAGATTACCTAGGTTAAAAATCCAATTTCCACTGGAAAGGTGAAAAAAAACAGTTTTCAAAGGAGGGAAAAAAAAAAAAATCAGGCAGGTCCAATGTCCTACATCAGGGTGAACCCCAGTGTAAGAGAAGGGATTGACAAAATAATTCATTAGCAGGAATGTTCTCCTGAAGAAAAGCATTGAATGGCTGCAGGAGGAACTCTAAAGGCTCCTTTGTGTCCCCAGACACAAACACGGCCCAAAGACAGTCCAGGGCAGAACTGTTTGTGGGGTGGCTTTGAGGGGAGCTGCCCTTGACTGAGGAGAACATCCTCATCCTCAGCCCCCAGCCTGGGGGCTCTGGGAGGGAGGGGATTGTGCCAGGAGCTTTCCTGGAACGAGGGAACAGAAATTTGTTGTGGGGAGAGGCTCCTGTGAGCAGGAGACGTGTGGGGAGCGTGGCATGGAAGCACCACAGAGGGGTTGTTCTGCTGGGCTGCTGCTGGCCTCTGGGACCGGGGAACTGCTGCAATCCCTGCCCTGGCACAGCAGCTCCAAACCCTGCCCTGGGCACAGCAGCTCCAAACCCTGCCCTGGGCACAGCAGCTCCAAACCCTGCCCTGGGCACAGCAGCTCCAAACCCTGCCCTGGCACAGCAGCTCCAAACCCTGCCCTGGGCACAGCAGCTCCAAACCCTGCCCTGGGCACAGCAGCTCCAAACCCTGCCCTGGCACAGCAGCTCCAAACCCTGCATTGGGCACAGCAGCTCCAAACCCTGCCCTGGGCACAGCAGCTCCAAACCCTGCCCTGGGCACAGCAGCTCCAAACCCTGCCCTGGCACAGCAGCTCCAAACCCTGCCCTGGGCACAGCAGCTCCAAACCCTGCCCTGGCACAGCAGCTCCAAACCCTGCATTGGGCACAGCAGCTCCAATCCCTGCATTGGGCACAGCAGCTCCAAACCCTGCATTGGGCACAGCAGCTCCAAACCCTGCCCTGGCACAGCAGCTCCAAACCCTGCATTGGGCACAGCAGCTCCAAACCCTGCCCTGGCACAGCAGCTCCAAACCCTGCATTGGGCACAGCAGCTCCAAACCCTGCCCTGGCACAGCAGCTCCAAACCCTGCCCTGGGCACAGCAGCTCCAAACCCTGCCCTGGCACAGCAGCTCCAAACCCTGCATTGGGCACAGCAGCTCCAATCCCTGCATTGGGCACAGCAGCTCCAATCCCTGCATTGGGCACAGCAGCTCCAATCCCTGCCCTGGCACAGCAGCTCCAAACCCTGCCCTGGCACAGCAGCTCCAATCCCAGCATTGGGCACAGCAGCTCCAAACCCTGCCCTGGCACAGCAGCTCCAATCCCTGCCCTGGCACAGCAGCTCCAATCCCTGCCCTGGGCACAGCAGCTCCAAACCCTGCCCTGGCACAGCAGCTCCAATCCCAGCTGGCATGGCAAAGGGGCCTGCTGGCACATTTTAAGGATCATTTTGGCGAGCCCAGGTGGGTACAAGTGGTAAATGCCACCCCTGGCTCTGTGTGCCCACTGGATTGGGTGTCACCGTGTGCCCTGGGCACGGTGCTGTGCTTTGGGACACCTTTGCCATGGTGCCTGTGCCATCCCACAAACCTGTTGGCTTCTCCAAAGGTGTTTGTGTCCTTCCTAAAGGGAAGTTCCTGAGTTTTCCTGATTTGGTGTGGCCACAGCATTTCCAGTGAGCTGTGGCAGCTCTGCTCCTTGCCCAAAATCTCCTTTGCCCCCAGTCCCTCCCGGGCTGTTCCCGCTGCCCCTCGCTCAGGATTGTCCCTGCGCTGAGTTTTGGGATCTTTGGGACAGGAACCAGCTCCAGGTCACTCCCTGCACTGCAGTTGAATTCCCGGGGTGCTTTGGTGCCAAGCGCAGCAGCAGCTGCAGGTGCACCCCGTGCAGGGGCTCCAGCAATCAGCATCCCAGCTCTTATTAGCAAGCAGAGGATTTTCCTTAAACTCTGATTAACCAATTATGTTCGCCCTGATTTGAATTCTTCTGTCAGCTCCCTCGGCACAGGGCAGAGCAGTTTACTGAATTTAAAGAGGACTGCCACAGTTGTGTAAATGAACGAGATGTTTTCTTAAAATAACTGTTTACACATGTAAATCTCTGCCCGGGCCGTGGAAAGCCTTCCCAGCTCTGCCTCCAACTCATGCCCAGCACAGGGAGCCAGATTGGGAAACCCCAGGAGCAGGGGCCACATCTCCCTTCCTTTTCTCCAATCCATGGGGTGGCTGCGAGGCTGAGGACAAGAGAATGTTTTTCTGCCAGGGACACAACAAATCCAGGAGGTTTCTCTCTAATAGAAACTACGTTTGAGGCGCTCAGTTTAATTTGAGGCAGCCCAGTTGGTGTTTATTTGAAATTAAGGTAGAAAATCGGGTGGTTTTATTCAGTTTAAAAGTACATTTTCAGTCCAAACAAATATTATCATGTAATAGTATTCCTGGAAATTTCCGGTGCTCAGTTGCTGTTTGGCATTATGGGTTCAGGGTAGTTTTGGAGGACAAAACCTCCAGGTATTAATATTCTCATGAAATAAAAACCTGTAATATGAAACAAAGCATTCGATTCATGACATTTCCTGTACACTTTTAGGCCACCAAAAGAAGTTTTCATGGATTGTTAATTCAGATTTTGAAAAAAAAAAAAAGAAAAAATAAAAAAGAAAAAAGGAAAAAATCTAATGACAGTTAAATATTTCAGGTTAATTCCTAAATTACCTGGAAGAGACATGGACATTTATAAAATGACAGTGGTAAAATGCTCATGTAACAAAACATCTCCTAAGAAAGACTTTTACCTTTCCATACCTTTCAATTCTCTCTTTTCATTACAAAAAGTATTCCCCATTTTGCCTGGTTTTTAAACTGATTCTCCCAGCTTGGGAATGGAGTGAATTAAAGTGCACAATGCAAATTCTGTGGCAAAGTTTTTGCTGCTGCCTGGTTAAAGCCTGAAAGCGAGGCCCCCATGGACATATTTATATTTAATATTTTGCCTTTCATGAAAATCATTAGATGGACAAAATGGCCCAACTCCTCCTTCCAAAAATAATCCACTAACGTCCATCCTTCACCAGGACAGGTGGCAGCTTTGGTTTAATTCTAAATTTTCAACAGCAAGGAACTCTGGTTGCAATGTGCATTAAAGGTGGAAAGCTAATTTTTGAGGGTTCACGGTTGAAACTTATTTTAGCTTTTTATTTTTCCTCCCATCGTGATGGAAAGGAGAAATAAATGAGCTTGATTCACCATTCAATTATGTTAATTTATAGCCCTCTAACCCCAGCAGTCGTGCTGACATATAAATGATGAAGCAGAGCATATGATCAGATCCCTGGTACTACAAAAGAAGTGTTAAGACAAGGTGAGCAAAGATTTTGGAGCCCAGGAGTGTCCAGATGGGAAATGCAGTTTGCCCACAGACCCCAGAAATTGTTCTGTCAAGGTACTTAATAATGATGTTTTCTGGATCTAACACCAGATTCACGTTTTGAAGAAAAGTTTTATGGGTTTAAAAAAACCAACCGACAAAAAAAAATCCCACTGTAGGGTAAAGCCATACATTCAATTTTGGGCCAAACAGGACAACTCTTAGAAATCCATGTGGAGGCTGTTTCTTCTTCATTTTCAAGAACATCCTTTTTTATTTTTGAGCCAGACGATAAGGTTAATCGTTTGGACACTAAAGGGAATGTCCGTAGCTCCAGTCAGATCCCATTTCCCAGAACTCCTGCTCCTGCCCCGAGTACAGCTGTGCCAGGGGTGCCTGTGGTTATTGGACGTGAAGGCAGTCACTCAGAGGAAGAGGAGAGATGCTGTCACCAGCTGGCTGCAGCAGGGCAGAGTCCATTCCCTGTCCTGGGGTTCCTGCAAAGGCTGGGAGTGGATTTGGGGGAGTGTGGGCTGTGTTGGGATCGAGGGAGAGCAGCCAAAATCTCCTCACGGTTTGGGAGCTGTGCACGCAGAGGCACCTCTGCCCACCCCTGTCCTGGGCCACTGAGGAGGCACGGATTCAGCACCTGGAAGGCATTTCCCACTGGAATCTCA
Source organism: Hirundo rustica (assembly GCF_015227805.2). Lineage (NCBI taxonomy): Eukaryota > Metazoa > Chordata > Aves > Passeriformes > Hirundinidae > Hirundo > Hirundo rustica. Next base: position 1,829,112 of record NC_053465.1, read on the forward strand.
CACTTGGGGAGTTTTCTCCAGGAAAACTCTTTTCAGGAGCAAAAGGAGTTTTTGGGAAGCTGAGCGAGGCCGGGCTGTCCCACACGTGTCCCCCGTGCTGCCCTGGAGTCACCAAAGCCCTTCCCGGTCATCCTCACCCCGTGTCTCCGAGCTGCTGAGCAGAACTACCAGCACCCCAAAGCCTCTTTGCTCAGGGAGCAGAGTTGTGCTTTCAAGTGATAAAGATCTCTTTTTTCCAGCTCCAGAGCAAACAGCGCTCTCAGAGAGCTGCAAGGCCAGCCAAGTGTGCTGAGGCAGACTCTGGCTCCTGCTCCCTCGCTGGCATTTCTGCCTCTGCTGGAACCTGGTGCATTAAAATGAGTCCTGGGGGCATTGGAACCTCGTATCTTCGGGGAGGAGATTTGGCAACTTCCAGTTCTCGGGGAGGATTTACAAAAGCTGCAATAAACCAAAGAGGAGCTCATTAAAAACATGCAGATTTTTTTTTTTTTTTTTTTTTTTTCCTTGGTCCCACTAACCCTTTTCTCAACCTCCTGCTGTTTCAAAAGCCAGCACGGAGCTGGAGTTTGTATCCAGGGAGAGGAACAGACAGGTCAGACGTGGAGATGCTCATGACCAGAGTGAGATTGCTTTACAGGAACTCAGGTGGACGCCCAGGAGCCTGTTCCACACCTGTACCAATAAATGCGTGTCCCTGTACAACGTGTGCCACATTCTGTGCCTTGGCATCTTTGTGCAGATAAAATTTGTTTCTCACAACGCGTTTTGGAACCGTTTTTGGGCTACCCATGGTGGCAGGGTCAGGGTGTTGCTCTCTAAGTGCGAATACCATGACAGGGTGATTTCCTCCAGATCCTTGGAGGAAACAAACGGAAAGGCGGAGGCGCCAAAAGGTCAATTTGTACTTTTAAAGTGAGGGGATTTTGCCATTCCTCGAGGGGCTTAAAACTAAATTCTTGGGGATGAGGCACAGCCTGTAGGATCCTTCCTGGCTGGGCAGCTCCTGTTTTGTCCCTGTTGTCACCCATCGCAGTAAGACAGCACAAGGCTGTGGAGATGAAGGGAGAACAAGGACGGGAACTTCTGGGCTTGAACAACTGCCTGGCTGCTGGAGGGCTCTGCAAGGAACTGCAAATCTTTCTTCTGTCCTCATTTAGGCAAGGAAAGCCAAGTGAGGGGATCCTCGGAAATCTTGGCTGTCGGTAGCTCTCCCCCAGCCACGGGCCCCAGGACAGCACAGGAGGATCCAACCAAGCCACCAGAAGTTGGCTGTTTTCTCCTGTTTTAAAAAGTGTGCAATCTCTCTTGATTCTCCACGAACCTGACGTCTGATAGGACATCTAATAAAGCCCACAAGTAGTGTTTTATGAAGCTCCACTTCCCTCCTAAGCTCACCAGGGATCATCCTTCTCTTTGAAAAACAGCTCATCATTAGGAATCAAAGATGTTTGATATACAAAATAATTTCCCAAATTAGGGTTTGTCAAATGTAGGTTTGCAAATCTCTGCATTCCCCCCCTCCTCCCTTTCTCTCCCTTGCTCTCCCCTTTAGACTGATTATATCTTGGAACTGGAGGCAAAACAAAACTCTTCCACCCTTTCCCCTCCTTCCATCCCTCCCCGCGCCTTTCCTTATCTCACCCGGTCCTCCCTCCTCTCAGCCCCACCTGAGCGCATCCAGGCAGGATCAGTTTAATGCCAGCGCCCTGCGGCGGTGTCCCCCGGGCACCCCGGGGTGCCCAGGGCTGCTGGCAGGGCGGGCACCGGGGCTGGAGCCCGGGCAGAGGGTGCTGCCGCCGGCTCTCCCTCCCGCAGTGCCAGCAAACAGTTAACGGTTTAATACTTTACAAAAAAAGTCAAGACAGACTTGTGATTCTTGATGTTAATGAAGGTGTCACACATTGTCTAGAGAAAGTTGTGCCTGGCAATCTTCCTTTTTTCGGATGCCTACACCACTGACATTTCATCTCGCATTCAAAGAGCACTACCTTAATGAAATGCATAATTAACATATTCTAATTGTGCTGAGCGCTGTGATGATTTTGACAGAACTCACTTTCCATGTCTAATTTGATGCTAATTTAATCTGTTCCTCTCCCGCTGACATGACCTTTCTTGATTGAGTTTCACTGAGGAAATTTTTTGATGGATTGATTTATCAGCACTGCGGAGACAACAAAGGCTCAGGGTGCACGGCAGAGCCGGGGTGGGAACGGCCCCCAACGCCTGCACACCCTGAACCCTCCAGCTCCAGTGGCCTCTTTCCAGAGCCTGCCTGTCTCATCTACTGATGGAATTCGAGAAATGTGACATCTGCGTGTGGGTTTGATCTCGGCGATAAATACAGTAAATATCTCATTGTGCTCCGGAGTCTCCTGGAAGGGAAACTTCTCCCTTGGCTGCTGTTGTGGTGTTGGAGCAGGGCAGGTGGCCCGGGGTCCTGGGCCTGTTTTAATTAACCTGGGCATTGCTGGCCACCAGCAGAACGAGAAGTGCAGAGAAACGGGGTTCTAAGAGGTGTCACAAAATGTAACCTACTTTTTTGGAGGTTCCTTCACCCAACTTTGTCTAATGCTTCCTGGTGGCTGTGTGTGTTTAACATCCATTTACAACACACACACATTGTCTGTGCAGATATAGATACATAATTTATGGCTTGTGTATATATGATTATACCCTCATTCAAACACTGGAGAGGAGGTTTAATAATCCTCCCAGTGTTGTGAAATATATTAACTATATCTCCCATCTTGGGAGGTGAGTCTGTGCCTGTGGGAGCACACCGCTGGGAGGAAATCCTGGGGGGAAAATAGCCAATTTTTGGATTGCTCCAGGAAATTTAGGAAGAAATTCTTCCCTGTGAGGGAGGTGAGGCCCTGGCACAGGGTGCCCAGAGCAGCTGTGGCTGCCCCTGGATCCCTGGCAGTGCCCAAGGCCAGGCTGGACACTGGGGTTGGATCACCCTGAGACAGTGGGAGGTGTCCCCATGGCAGGGGTGGCACTGGGTGGGCTTTAAGGTCTCTCCCAACCCAAACCATTTTCTGGTAATATGGGAACTTCAGGTAATCTCTGCCTATTGCTTTGTAGTGTGGCAGTTTCTTGCTCCCCTCATAGTGACCTGCCTTATTATCCAGGTTCTGTGTCACAGAAAAGGTCCTTCCTGACCCTCCCCGTGATCTCTTCCATGCCCTGAAGCACCAGATTTAACTTTGCCTGTTCCACTACGGCTGCTGCTGGTCATAAACTCCGAGTTCCTTGCACTGCCTCAGTGTGTGTGTTTTTGTTGCCTTGGGAAAAGCAGAGATAGCATCTCACTTTAGAGAGCATAATAACATTTAATTGACAGCATTGTTGAGATGAATTTTATAAACACCAGCGACATTAAAACAAGAAAAGGAAAATTAAGAATTTATGTTTCATCTTGCTACAGATTTAAGAAGTTAAGACACACATGTTCACTTTCTTGAGGAGTTGATGGAAGAGTTTAGTTTTAAAAATGACTTCTTGATGTAAGTCCCAGATTTTCTTATCAGTGTTTAGCTGCACTGAGCAAACAGTGGATGCTTGAGGAGAAGGGCAAAGCCAGACCAGAGAGCAGAGGGATTCTCCCAGCTGGGGCTGGGACCTGCTCCTGCCCTGCCCTTGCACTCCAAGAGTCTGGGATGAGGGAACCGCCTCGAGAGGGGCTCCCATTCCCTGTGGCCAGCTCAAGGAACTCGAGGAAAGCCCTGCAGAGCAAGGGTGGGTTGGGGGAGAGGTTAAACCACCCCCAGGACCCCCTGTGTGCTTCCCCCCGACCCTGCAGCCCCAGATCCTGCTGGTTCCATGGAGGAACCAATGGTCCCCATCCCTCTGATGGGCAAATCGAAGCTTGAACCTGCCCAAACTGGACCTGGATTTATGGAATCTCACCCATCTACGCCAGGCCTGAGTTTGGGTCTCGAGTGGATGTTTGGTTTGGGTTTTGTTTGGGGTTTTTTATGTTGGTAATTTTTTAACTTCGGAAAAAAAAAAAACCCTCATTTTGCAACAGAGTCCTTCCTGTCTGATTTCAGCTCTTGGCCAGAGGACTGGCCAATAGTGATTAATTCACAGATCCCCTGCTCTCTCTCTCTCTCCCTCAAAAAAAAAAAAAAAGCACTCATGTATCCATTCTGGCTAAGTCTGTTGGGCAGCTGCATCCCAAAACGTGTAAACCACGTTATAACTGTGAAACTATGAGTCATTCAGTGTTATTTACCATTGATACTGGCAGGCAGCCTGATCTGTTCCTGTAATTATGTCTCTGTCTCTACCAGGGAGATCAAAAGTACAGAAATTCCAAGTAATAGGAGTACAACTATATCAGTGGGGTGAAACTGAGCATCTGGATCAGAGAAAGAGATATTGAGTGCACAGTGTTGCAGGAGATCAAAGAGGGAACTAAATCTAATAAAACAGTAATAATTGGTAAGCTCACTTCCAACATATGGAACATCAGAATTTGGTATTAAAATGTTATTTCTGAAGAACTTTAAAAAATTGGAACAGATAGTTTGAGGACATACAAGACTTGTGTGCATTCTGCTCTAGGCTCAGTATTTCTGAAAAGAAATCAGATGCCTTCATCCATATTTAGGAAACTAAATTAAGAACCATTAAAAAAAAAAAAAAAAAAGAATCCTGAAGAAATCTTACCCAGATACTTTCATCTGTGGTCACCTGGGTGCTCCTGGTTATTTTCCTGATGAATCCAGTTGGAAAGAAGGGGGTGGAATTGAGTTTGCAGCCATGCCTGTTCATCAAATGCTCTTTTTCATTAGAACAGTTCACTTCAATAAAATCCTGGGCACATTTGATAAGACAGTATTCAAGGAACAAAGCTGTTAGGAAATGACTTGCTCATAAGTTCCAGCAATAATTTTTGGCCTTAGAATATTACTCGGTGTTTTTCATTGTCAGTGGAAAATGAAAATGTAGCATTTCAATTGTGAGCCATTAGGAATGGAGCGAGGCCCCCTGTTCTGTGCACTTCATCTACAAATTGCACCAGAATACTTGGGTGAACTTTTGATCTGCCAGCACTCACATGGGAAAAAAAAAACAAAAACAAAAACATTCCCAGAAAATGCCCATTAATCTGAATGATTGAATATTCAAGGAGAAGGTTTCTCCTTATCAAGGTTTCTACAGAAGGAAAGTGAGAATTAGTAAAATGTGGTTAATATAAATAGAACCTGACTGCTGTATGAAGGGAAGTTTTTAGCACTCAATGCTCTCCAGATGGGTGCATCTTCCTGCAAAATGGCTGAGGACAGGAATGTTTTGGAGCATGGAAAGGGAAAATTTAAGATATAGATACAGATAGATGCAGTGAGTCATCCTTGTCGTAACTGCATCTGTATTCCTGAACCTCCATTGTTCAGGTTTGCTTCTGATGGAGCTATAAAAGCCAGGATTTATATCTGTGGAAAGGTTATTTAGCATGTAGGCTTTGCGCAATATGGTTTGTGAGGGAAAAGTGCGGAAAGACACCCCGGGAGATGGATGAAATACTTGCTAAAATAGAAACACAACCGTGCCATGGTTTGCAAGGGACTCTTTGCTGTGGTGCTCTTTGCAGGCGTATTTGGTATTGTCTATTTTCTGATCAGCTCTCTGACATCTGAGGAGTGATGGTTATGACTCACATAACCTCGATTCTCCTTCTAAGAGAACATCACAGGAAATATTTCCCCAGTAGCCTTAAGGGATGTCTGGTAAAGCAAAGTTTGTGGCCTCATCAGGTGATGGGCTCATCAAATATTAACGCACTTTGCGTTCCTCTTTCTTCCAAAACTGAAAAAGCTTTTGGGAAAACCAGTTTGGCCTTGAATCCGCTCAGGTCTGTCCTTTATTTGGGGCTGTTTTGAAGGATTAACTCACAGCTCTTTATTCACGGCAAAGAACGAACCCCAGTAAGACAGGATTGTGTGAGCGGCGCATTGGGGCTTGAATGAAGAATTCGACCCCGCATCTATAAAAATGAGCTGTAAATGTACGTCCTGCACAGCCCCTGGACTTCAAAAGCAAAGGGAGCAGCTGTCTGGCTCCACCATCGTGTCACCATCCCCAAGAGCTGCCACTTCTGAGAACAGTGCACGTGCATATTTACACATACATAACATAACGTACACTCAATTCCACTCCCAGCTACGGAATCAACAACTAAACAAATAAACGAAAACTTGCAGCGCAGAAATATCTGCAGCAAGCCTTTTTTTTTTTCCTGAGGAAATATTATTGAGGTGCTGAACAACATTTGATCACTTGCAACCCTTTCAACTGACGTTCTATTATTCACATGTCTCTTTCATTATGCAACAGATGGTGAGTCCTGTCGCTGATTTTTTTTCTTCAGATTCACAAAACTTCAATGGATCGTAATATGACCCTAAAAATGAGTAGAAAAAGAGAATGCTTGTTAAGGTTTTATCTTTGATAATAATCCATTGACAGAGAATAGCAGCTGACCTCCTATAAACCAAAAAAAGACACATTTGCCTTATTTTATGAAGAGCATTTGTCTAAAACATTTGACTGAGCTGCAGAATGTGGCCTTCAGCTGAAATGAAAGATGGTCCTTCTGTTGCTACACAAAGCCATATTTGCTGCTGCAAAGTGCAAAAGGATAGGCTGACAAACTGATAGTATGTCAGGAGCAAGCCCGTCCTCGTCTTCACAAACATCTGCATATTCGTGAAGATTCCGCCCGAGAAATATTTTATTTAGAGGCTTCATTTGGCAAATTTAAGATAGTCGTCTAAACATTGTTAGAAATGTCTTTAAATACAATCCCTCTGTCTGCTTTCTGGCCACTTATTAATAGACATTTCTCAGAGCTAAAGGATGGGGGGGAGTCTTGGAGTAATTAAAAACTATGCTCCATATGCCTTTGATGTTTTTTTATCTCATCCTAGGCTGGCTAGATCGTGAGTTATTATGCCATGAGTTATTAGATTGGAGAGTTTGCAGCAGTAAGTTAAATAATAAAATGCTCGTGTGTTACTCCTCCTCCTTTATAGACGGAAGTAATTTGCAAACACAGGGCTCAGTCTGGCAGAGCCCTGCATTCCTGAGGAGGTAAAGCACACAAGCATTCACCCTCCACTCGCCAGGTGGGTCTTCTCCTCTCCATGCCATGAGATGTGAGGCTGAAACGGGGCCTCCTTTGCGGTGAAAAGCCCCTGGGGTGGTTTGAGGTGGGTCATTTGTGCCTTTGACCTCTAAGAACTTCATGCAGGTCCTTTAATGTGAGCCCAGGCTCTGTCTGCAACCAGGAGAATAAACCTTCAGTGGGGTATTCAGAGCTTCCCTCCTTTAGTTCCAGGGGAAACCTGAGCTGCTAAATTCATTGGAACAGTGCTGGTACTTCATCCTCTAGAAAAACTGTAATTAAGACTGAGAACTTGGAGAGTTATTTTGTAGAATGGCATTAATATCACTAATACAAAATATGTTATCTGGGAATCATTTCCTCTTTTGCATCTTGTTTTCACTGATGATAAGAGCTGCAGGAATTCAATGACTGTTCAAGTTTAGGTTCTTGTTCTATAAAAAAGATGCATGAACATACCCAGATTGAGCTGTTTGTTTGTCTTTTAAATCAAATTCTTGGCTGAATCAAGCCAAGCCAAGATATGATTTTTTATTTTTTTTAACTCTGTTTGCCTGCTCTAAGGCATAACCTAATTGATAACACAATATCATACTTCTGCGGGGAAGAGAAGTTGATAGACCAGCTCTTCTCTGCTACAAGCCAGCACAAAGCTTTTCCAATTTAACCAGCTAAGAATCTCCTTCAACACACATATTTTTGGCAGGCCTGGCTCTTTAGACACTATTATGAGTTGGTCTTTCACATTTTTGCAGAAAGTCTTTCAGGCTCTGCCTCCCCGAGTTAGGCAAGCACGAAGGAATCGACATGAGTCGAACTAAACAAAAAGCTCAGCCCCAGTGCCTGCTTCTTGCCAAGAACAGTGCCCCAGAACTCGAGCACTGCTGTGTTTACTGGCCCTTTCATAACACTGTCAGTATCGAGGAGCTGGTAAATAGAGAACTCATCCAGGAGGCTGTCAAATCCTTCTGCACTGCTGCACACCCCACGATGATATGCTAACTCTCTCCCATTTTGCCAGGCAGCCTGACTTTCCAGGCTGGGTCAGGAACGAACGACACTTTTGCGGTGGGCTGTCCTTCAGGGGAAGTGACGGTGTGCACTGATCTTCCCTCAGTGTGGACGTGCACAGGGAGACGTTTGAGGTTTGGGATTCTGCACTCGTTAAGTATCCCGAAGTCCCCTCGTCGCATCACCTCCTACTCGCTGCTAATTCTCGGTCTCACTTTAATATTTCTCATTCATGCGCTCGAAGCGCTCTGCAAACACTGCTGAACCAAGCCAACGCTGCTGGTGTCACAGTCACCTTCCAGGAGCTTCTCACCCCAAACAGCCCTGCCCCAAGGAGCCCTGGGTGTGCCCAGCAGGGCAGGGAGTGGGCAGAGTGCGGGATTTGGCTGGAATCACTCGTGGGATGATGAGGAGCAGCCCCAGATCTGCTGCTGTAGGTGGGAACTCGCTCCCAGACCCCAGCATCTCCTTGGTTCTGGGACTCAACTACAATTTCATTTCAGTGATCAAGCACACCAGAATCAGGTTTAATTTTTGTGACTGTTGGCAAATTAAATCCAAATGACAAGCCAGGGTTTGTACTCCTGCGCCAGGTCGGTGCTTGCATACAATAAATAGCAATTTTTTTTGTCATATTACAAGAAAATCTCTGATATCCTTTAATAACAGAATATTGGAATCCTGCTAGGTGTTCTGCAGTGTTCAGGCAGTTATTTGATCCGTTGACAGATTTGGGGTGTGATGCCTCATGATGGGCACTGTCAGCTTGCTGGACAGTTCAACAGATTCTGAGGAGGATTCTGTGACAAAAAGTGCATAAACCACAGTTTTAGTTCTCTGTTCCAAGTCTTTTCACTGATTCTCTCATCCTACGTGTCAGGAGAAGTAGTGAGGTACAGCATGAGTGACTGTGAATCTTTTCCACCATTCTGAAAAGAAAAAAAAAAAAAGATAAAAAGAGGGACATGTATTGTGGCAGCCCAGGTGAATTTGACATTCCTGCAGATGTGCAATAACATAATCTGCTTCTTTTCCCGAGTTCCTCTCCTACAAGGCTTTGTTGGCATGATTAGCCTCCTTAGTAGCATCCTCCAGAGGGAATTCTGCAGAGATGAAATACAAAAACTGCTTTAAAATGATAAGTCACAAATAGGATCTGCCACAAGGCATTATAAACAAAACTAGACACAAGAGACTCATAAAAAAATTAAAGTCTGAAGTAACTGAGAAAAAAACCCCAAATCTTCCTGCCTTCAATCTCATTTGCACACCTGAGTTGTTTGTGCAGCTTCCAGGCTGCAACAAGCACAAAAGCAGTAAAAAAAAAAGGAGCAGTGTAATGCCCACCACGGTGACCGTGGATTTCAGGCAAGAATTCAGCACGGTTTTCACACCCACTAACAGGGAGGGTGCTCCCCAGCTCTCCTTTGCAACGCTGGGAGTTTTTCTGCCGTGTGTGTTGCTGAAAATTTGATCTTGTAACAAAAAGGGGGACGCTGGGGGGAGGGAGAATAATTGAACCGAGCATTTTCTGGAATTTTAAAGGTTGTAATTGCCTAACTACTGCTATGATCTGGATAAAGCTGATCAATGTACTGAAAACGTTACCAACAGCCCCCAGCTCTGAGGGTGATAAATTTCTCCCAACACATTTGTTTGATGATACTGCAGACATGAAATTCTGACCTAAAACCAGTAAAATTATATTTCATCATATTTCGTCTCTTTTCAGATATTTTTAATTTATATTTTTAGGCTTTTTAAATATTTGGGTTTTTTGTTGTTGTTGTTGTTGTTTTTATCTTGGCCATCATTTTGCCCTTCTCAGAGCAAACAGGTCTGAAGGGCATTAGAGATTTAACCTTCATCATATTCAAGTGCTTGGTTCAAATGAGAACTTCCTAACAGGAGTTAAAGCTGATAAACTTCATTGTGAAGTGCTTCTTAGTACATTTTAAATTCCAGTTCTAGATGCCCAGCCTTGTCTGGTTAAATGAGTTTCAAAGGAGTGTCTCAGGTGCTGCTGAGCCTCGAATTCCTGTTTTTGCTGTGCTGAGGGATAAAGCTGGACGGTCCAGAGCGTGTTAAAAGAGCAGGACTGGCCAGGAAACAACAGTTCCACTTTCTGCAAAACTTTGGGATTTTGCACATTCATAATTTGTTTCTCATCAGTGTGGGGAACCATGAAAAAAATTCTGGTGGGGCACAGAATCCCAAGAGAAGGTAAAATGTCCCACAGTGAAATCTGGGAGAGTCATCCCAACACTTTCATCCTGCGGTTTCAGCAGAGAGCTGATCCTCAGTCTGTCGTGGGTTCACCGCTCTCTGTAATCAGCTCACTCGTGGTCTCTGGGCTGTACTTCTGTCTGACCTGAAAATTGCTAATTGCGCTGGAAATGTCCTGGAGGAGCAATGGACACACTTGCAGCAGCCGGGGTTTCTTTTGGAGAGGCACAATTGCAGTGGGCAGCGCTGGATGTCAGAAATGAAGACGTTGCAGTTCAGAGGAAAGCTTGTTAGGTTGTTAACAAATACCTGAGGGAAGCATTGTCAATAAAATAGCCTGTGAGATATCCCGAGCCCACCGAGCAAGAGCTGCTACATGAGTATAAATTTAAAAATATTATTTGCTGTGCTTTGTAAAATTTTGCATTGGATGGATCGGGCTAGTGCAGGGATCTAAATTTTAGCTTAGACAAGAAAATTTGAGGTGTTGGCGTCCAGGGAGTGCTCCATAGATCTGTCTCTCTTGCTGGCACGTGGGGAAATTCCAGTTTTAAGCCGTTGGGTGTGCAGGAATTGCACCAGCAGCATTGGATCCTGACCTCCCTCTGTTTTTTGGACCATGCACCAGTCTCCATCTTCAACCCAGAGTCCAGAGAGCGTCACTGCCAGCCCAAATTAAACCATCACGGCGGTTTTCCTGGCTTTTTTTTTTTTTTTCTGTGTCAGGCTGTTTTTTCACACCCCAGTGTATTCACTAAAGCACCTTTCCTTTTATCAGTAAGGTATGACCAAGTTTGTCTTTTGGAATTATTCTGTAAGGATTGAGGCATCGATTGCCATCTTACACAGAGCAGAAGCAACAGCAAAATTCTCTCACCCCCTTCCTTAGGGGGAAAACATTTATTTCTCCATGGGCAGAGAAATCAGCTCATGTCAGATAAGTCATTCAGGAGTGGACAGCAGCATGGAATATTACTTCCCAAATAACCCCTAAAGTTAAGAATATAACATCAGGGCCAAGCAGAAATGGCTTTTTCTTCCTGTGATTCAGTTCTCAAATCCAACAGATTGCTCCTTATGTACAATCACACGAAAAATTTTCAAGGATGCAGAATCAGGCACCCCATCCCAGGGATTTCTGGGATGGTTTTCTGCCATGCCATGTGGAAGATTGCAGTCTGCTTAGAGGAAAAAAAAAGGAGCATTCCACTTTATTACTTAGCATTGAGAAAAACAAGTTTAATTGGCTTCTGCTGCGCTTTAATAACTAAAGAACAACAAAGGCATTTAGTCATTCACATAATTTCCTGTTTTTAAAGGATTTTAAATGCAACTCAGTGATTAACATTAAAAAGTAGCTACCGTGCAGACATAAGAACTACTTCATTTTTTAATTATATTTTAACAGGTATAGATTCAATGTTCTTGACATTTATAAGAGGTCCTTCATTTCCAGCAAAGTACCATGATGAGATTTCCACTCCCGTGGCTTGATCACCTTCGTGTGCCTTCCCAGAGCTGCTCTGGCAGGCCGGGCATAGATCCATAACATTGCATGTATCAATATATTGCAATAACTATTGCAATATATCCCAGTCTATGGGGTGCAGTCATCCAAATAGAGCCAATCTAAAATCAAACTAAAATCTCTCTGCTTCTCCATTCACGGGGAGGAAAGAAAAGATGATGATGCCCTGGGTTGTTCCTGTCTCTGGTGACCATATTTTGAGAAGGTGGGGGCTGTTAAAGGCAGGAAATCCATGCCCAGCTCCAAGGAGCTCGGTGGGAGCATGAGCAGGAGCTGGGATGCAAAAGGGGGCTGGTGGGCAGAGAGCAGGAGGTTTCAGAGGACAGTGAACAACAAACCCTCGAGGATACAGCTCCCAGCCAGCTGTCAGTGCTCTCCAGACACGTCCCTTGTCACCTTCTGTGCCTCCGTGGCACTGCAGAGCAACCTTAGCAGTGACCATTTGGCACAGAGTGAGGAATTTGCCACTTAGACATGGTTTTTGTTAGAAAACCCCCATGCAGAGCGTGTCTGTGGGGCTCAGCCACAGACGAACCCGCAGCAGCAGCTGCTGACAGCAAACCGCGTTTATTTTGTGTCACACGAGCACGGCTTGCGTGGGGTTTCTTGTTCTCATGAATCACAAGTTCCACTTCGAGATGTGGCCGTGACTGATGCTCAAACGCGGAGTGAAAACCCATTTGAAATTGCTGAGTATCATTCTGTTCCTTGAACTGGGCTATCAGGGAGGGGGGAAAGCAAACCCTGCCCTTCTGTCATCCTTGGTTTGCCTGGGTTTGTCTGGCGTGACACGTCCCTGCGGGGCCCGGCGCCTCCAGCCGCGGTGCCCACGGTAACACGTTAGGCAGAGTTCCTGATTCTGTAGGATTGCTGCTGTTTTTCATCCTTCCCTGCCACTGACCCCCGCAGATCCGGGCCTCCAAGAGGTATTTCGTGACAGAAAGAGCTCACAAATGGTGCGAGATGTGTGTCACGGAAAGGCTGGCATCATATTTCTTGTGTGCGAAAGGGACAGCAAAAACCATCAAAATGGACGATAATAACTGATTCCACAGAGCTCCCGACTCCCTCAAGGCTGAAACATCCCGGGCCTTTCTGAAGAGAGGCATATATTTTGAAGAGGAAGGGGGAAGGAAATAATAATAATAAAAAAACCTTATCTTCTGCTGATGTGGGCCCGGCAATCGACTGAACTGACAAGGCTGTGTATTTGTAAAACAAGCTGCGCTAAGTATTTTTTCAGCCTCGTGTTTAGAAACACGCGGGGTGGGGGGGGGGGAAGAAGAAGGAAGAGGCTGGGGGGGAAAAAAAAATAATAAAAAAGAATGAATAAATATGGAAATCAAATGTAAAAACTTCTTGCACTCACAACTGGCTTCCCGGAGGGAATTCCTGCCTCTGTTCTCTGCTCTTCCTCCACTCAGCAAAACAACTGCCAGTCATTAACGGAGCCGCGCCGCGCTCGCTGTACAGTAATTGAACACCAATGGCCCACCCTCATTTGCATCCCCCAGCTCTTGATTGGCAGCTGTACATGAAATGCCAGATCAGTTGAAAGTATGTTGTGAGCTGGCACTAATGATCCAGTGGCTCCGGGGAAACCTGCCATATTGTAATTCGGCTATCAGGCATGAAAGAAATAATTCTAAGTGCCAGCAATGTGAAGCCGAATAAATGTTTCAGTGCTGCAGGTTGCCAAGGGTGACACTTCTGATTTAGTATAAACGAATGCCCCGTTGCCTTTGGGGTTGGGGGAGCTCGCAATGTATCCGAGATGTGTGTATAAAACATTAGTATTAGAAAATGGCTTCGGCACGGGATGGGAAACAGAGGCCTGGTCCCAGGCGGTGCGGGAATGTTTACAACTAATGACTGGATGAAAGGATTTTTCTACCTACTGTAATGACAGGCAAAATAGGATTTGCTTTCCCTGAGATGGAGAATAATGGCTGTGTTAACTCTGCCTTTCCTTTTTCTTTCTCTCCCTAAATGAAATGCTCTTTTGTAAAGAAAATCACATCTATTTTCTTCTGTGTAGTGGAGGGAGCTTGCGGATTTAACTCCTTGGGAGCGTTGGGGTTTTGGAGGGAAGGAGGTGGAAGAGGGTTTGTGGGTGGCCTCTCTGGCCAGCCCCTCATCACCTGTCACAGACGTCATGCCAGGGAAAGATTTTTTTAGAGGCACTTATGCCCTTGATTAATGTTAAAATCTGTTGAGAGATGAAATAAAAGGAGCTCAGCACCTTAAAAACGTAACGCAGACGGTTTTTACTTTAATATTTCAACTGCTGCACATTAGAATGTCACAAAAGGTGAGGGTGGAGGGACAGGTGTCCGCAGACACTCGAAAACGGGGAGGCAACACGTAGGAAGAAGCTGGTGCTCTCCTGTTGTGACTGTACACACACAGCTGCAGGGATTGTAAATGGAGCTAATTAATTGCATCTGCACATGGGATGGTGTTGGCTCTGCAGTAGCTGCAGGTACAAAAACCTGCCAGGAATTTGTTATCTTTTCAAGAACAAAATCCTCTGATGTTTTGGAGAACAGTGCACAAAGGTGTGTGGACAGTTTGAACCTCCTTCCTCTCCCTGTCAGTTCACAGATCAGATAAACTTTGTTATCCACACCCAGTCTGCCATGCAAATTGGCAATATCTCCCAGCTTGGATCACTTTTATTAACCCCATCTTTAACTTCAGCAGGGTTATCTGAGAACCTGGCTGGCAGAGGGAAAAAAAAAAACAAAACAGAGTGCTGCAGGAAATTAATTCATTTATTAAAGTTGCATCTAAGTAAAAGCAAAAAGTATGAAAACAGCTAATTCAGCCTGGTAATGGTTAAATTCTGCCTTGTTGAGACCTCAACCTTTTCTGCTGTGTGTGCCATTTCACTGATTTCGTGTTTTCTTCTCCTGCCCCTTTGTCGTCCCCCGTTTTATACTTTTATAGTTTGTTCTTTTGGCACTGGATCCATCCCTGCTTTGTGCCCAGCACATCCTGGAGCTCCAAGGTGTTAGAGGGACGGAGGTGAAGAGAACATTGCCCAGCATGGATTAATCCTCACGGATAAAACAAAACCTGAACCCACAACTGGGATCCCCTGGCACCTTGTGAGGTGCCGCCCCCGAGATGTTGGGTGGTCTCAGCTCCCACCTGCACCCGTGAAAGCTGAAAGCATTCAGCATCACTCAGGATCGCATCCTGACTATTTTGTTGAGGCTTTCATTGTTGTTATGGAGCCCCATGATGAGATACCATCTGTAATTTGTGGTCAGTGGGGATGCAGGAAGAAAAATGACAAATTAGAAACACAAGATGCTGTAAGATGAATGAACTACCTGAGAAAGAATGTGTGTCAGCCTGCAATTTATGAGGATAAAACATCAGAGCTGACAATCTATTATCAAACATCAGATGAAGCCTAAAATTTTGGATATAGATTTGAATAGCCCCAAACAGAGGCAGCAGATGGATTGGTAGGCTGATATTCAGGGATTTCATTTGGCCCCTCTTGAAAAAAAATAACCAACAACAAATAGGGTTTTCTTTCAAACTATGGCTCTTGATTTAGTTTCAGATGTCAATCACCTGGCATCTTCAAAACTGTTTGGAAAAAGTGTTTTGGTTCAGCTGCATCTCAGCATAATGATCCTTCCAGAAGCGTCTGCTCAGACACAGGATATTATCCCTGTTATTTCGGGGCTGTCCTGCATCACCTCTATCCACATGGGTGAGGACTGTGTCCAGGTGGCTCCTCTGGAGGCTGAACAGCCCCAGCTCCCTCAGCCCTTCCCGGGCAGGGAGATGCTCCAGGCCCTTCAGCATCTTTGTACTGGACCTGCTCCAGGAGCTCCAGGCCTCTCGGAGTTGAGGAACCCAAAGGCAGCCACAACATTCCAAATTTCCAGCCCTCTGGAAATTTGCAGGGTGGGACTGACCCCCAGGAATTCCCCGGGGAGCTCCCAGCGTGTTCCACCATCGCTGCAAACCAGAGAATGTGCTGGAAAAGGTGAACACTGAACACTTTCTGTCAGTCGTGGTCTCACCAGATGCTGTCACACTCAGGTGCAGCTGAACGGCCAATCCAATGTTATTTTTTACAGGAATGCCCAGTCTGGGGAGCAGAAGGAAATTCTGTTGCTGTCTTTTAAACATTCTCCTTCAATTAAGGAAAGCAAAAAGCCTGACCCCAAACAGCTGTTCAGGTCTTGCTAGGAAGGTTTTTGGCACCTCTGGGTTCTGCTGCCCATATTCTCCCCCTGCATCCCCTGAGCATTCATCCGTGACTCAAAGATTTGCAAAATAACCAATACGTAAAAGATGAATTATTTTCATGAGGATAATGAATGATATATTTGTCTTGGTAACACACCAGCTCTGTTCCTGATTTTTGTAACAAGTCTCTTTCCTAATACAAATATCCCCGAAGCGAGGGAGATGATTTCAGTAATTTGAGAACAGAATGTATTCCATGAAAGTTAATAATATGGTGCTTCCCAGAAGTAAGACAAATATAAAGACCTACAAACCAGATGATAGCACTTTTATTTTTATAGATGAAAAATCCCGGGAAAAGCTTCTTTAAATTACCAAAGTGTAAAAACAAATCCTTTGCAATAAAGGCAATAATTTATGCCGTAATGAAATTTGTCACATAGTTCATTCTGAGTTATTTAAAAGGATTAATTTTGTAGATGCAAGCTGATAGATCCACGGTGCCTCTCTGCAGGAATTGTGGGGTTTTTTCCAGAAGTGGATCAAAACCACAGTGGAAGTGGGAGCAAGGAACCCGTCCTTGCTCCAGCTCTCCCTGGTTGTAGCGGCATTCACACACGAGCCGCGCAAAGTAGGTGGTCAAATGCATGCAAAATTCTGCTCGGGCAGTATCAGAAGTAATAAATGTGGTAAGGCAGAATAAATATGCAAAATATAGTACTTTAACCTAATAACATGACCACTTGCAAGCTTTAGCATAACACTGGAAATCACTAATGGAGCCCTGTGCAGATTTGCACGATACAAGCAGTCAAGAATCATGCATAATGGAACAGCGCAACAGCTAACAGCAGATTCACACAAGATAATTTAAACTTGTTTGTATGGAAATGAAGAACTGATCTTTGAAGTGGTCCTTAATGAGATTCTGCTTGATCCTCTCTGCATCCGGAGAAAGTCTTCCGTTTTCCTTCTGCATCCGGCTCGTGTTGCTGGGGTGCACAAAAAGGACTCCTGTAAATTATGAATGCCAATTTGCATCTGCATCGTTAGGTGAGAACACAGGGCTGCCACGCAGCCTCGCCAAACTGTGATTTAAAGTTCTCTGTGTTGGTAGTGCACCCCTGCACCATCAGTTACCCAGCTCAGCGCTCCTGCTCAGCCTGGTGGGGTCTTGACCATACCTAATGCAAACAAATCTGAAGAGGTTGTAATAGAACTGGAATTTGGATTCAAAATACAGGAGAGGCTGGAGCCAGGGTGGGCCAGGCTCTGCTCCCAGGGAACAGGGACAGGAGGAGAGGGAATGGCCTCAGGCTGGGCCAGGGGAGGCTCAGGGTGGAATTTCGCCATGGAAAGGGAGCTCAGGGATTGGAACTGCCCAGGGAGGTTTGGATCCCCATCCCTGGAGGTGCCCCAGGAATTCCTGCAGGTGTCACTCAGTGCTCTGGGCTGGGGACAGGGTGAGGATCAGGAACAGCTTGATCAGGATGATCCTGGCAGTCTTTTCTAACCTCAGTGATTGTATGATTGTGTGATCTCACTTCTGTGTTCTACAGCAGAATGAGTGCTAGGAATTTTGGTCTTTTTGTCTTTTTTTATGGACTTCTGCCTTCGCACTCACACGCCTGGGCACTGCAGCATCCTGAGGAGAACTGTGCAGTTTATTGCCGACGCTGTAAACCCCCACTCGAGGAGGGCTGGAAGGCAGACGCTGCGCTCCTGCATCTTGGAATATCTTAAAGCACCACCAAGCTTCTGAGCGAACTCCCCCATAGCCCGTGAGGAAACACTGCTGAGTGATCAGCCTTCCCCAACCCTCTGCGAGCTCTGAAAGCGTCCATCTGGCAAACGAGCCTTTGTTTGTGCTTTTGAAAGGCAGAGGGAAAACATTCCGTTGGTTTTTTTTCTATCTGTTTGTTTGTTTGCGCAGCTCAGGAGATGAAGGACGACTTATTTAAAGTTAATGATTCTGTTCCCACGAGGGGAAAACACCTTTCTGAGAGCCACAGGTCCCCTCGGCTATTTTCGTCTCCGATGGGACATTTCTGCCTTCAAAGGAAGCAGCCACAGTAAACACCTTCAGATGACTGAGGCTCCCAACCTGCTGCTTGCTGACTTTCAGACTCCCATCCGAAAGGGCAAATTCTCTGGAATGAGCGGAGAGGAGGAGCAGGGTTTGTTGTGGTTCCATTGCAGGGGTTCACTTAAGGCCACGGTGCACCGAGATGTTAAGCGACTCTAGAAAGAACAGAGTGGAAATCTTCCTGCTTTTAGGAGCCGCGCAAAACAGTGCTCAGGGCTTGCTCAGAGGCACAGGAATAGCTCCTGGACAATTTCCTGCTGCTGGGTCCATTCCTCAGCCAGGTCACCCTGAGAGGCCTCCAGCTGCTCCAAACATTTCTCAGCTCTCTCTTCGTGAGGGCTGGTATGGGGACATTTAACAAATATCCCTCAACTTAAAAAAGGTGTTTGATGCCTAAACATATGAACTCATGAACTGCTAGAAAGAATATTTGGCTTTCAGGAAGCTACATTACGAGCTCTGGAGCACTTTTGGCAGGAGCAGTGGGAATGCAGCACCCAGGACCCTTTCTCCCTGTTCCCATGGCATTAAATTATCCCTGTACTCCTGTGGGACCCATCCCTGATATCCTCAGGTTTGCTGTCACTGCTGTTTTCCCATCCCACATGGGAAAACCTGCTGAGGATTCTTGTCTGAAACCCTTTTGTCTCCTCCACAAGTGACAGGAGCCAAAGTTTGGTGTCCCATGTTTGCCTCGAGTGCTTGTGTATGGCAAGGGCTGTCCCAAGATTAGCTTAGTCCCATTTCCAAGGTCATCAGAGAAACCTTCTTCTAATGCTATTTAACTCCTTTTTTGGCTTTACATGTAAGTTTCTTGTAAGTTTCATTTCTTGTAAGGCCAAATTAAAAAAAAAAAAAAAAAAAAATCATGCAGAAATTTTATTTTACCCGCATGCATTTTAAATGTTTAATGATATTAATTGTAAAATCCTTGCAAAGTCAGACAAAACAGCAGAAATTATTCAATCTCTTTAGGCTCTGGTAGGTTTATCTTCTTTCCATCCACTGTTTTCTCACTTTAGAAGGTTGTGCTTTTCATCGAGTATTTTATTTTATTTTTATGAGGCGGTTTCTTTTGGACCTACCACCTTTGCACCTGGAAGGCTCAATCACGCTGCACCTTCCCTGTGCACCCCGTGCCAGCCTTGGCCAGGGGGCTCGGGGCTCTCAGCACCTCCTTGAGCACTTTAAGGAGCTTCCAGGTGGGCAGAAATATTGGAGGCTTGAGAAGAAATTGTAAGGGGTTTGTGCACATCTTTCTGTTGCTATAAAAGCCACCTATGTTTTCTCTGCTTTTTCCCGGGGCCATGAGGATCTCTCCTGCTTTGCTGAGTACAGCATTTACACACCCAGCTCTCTTTATTGCCTCAGGGGCTCCTCACAAGCCTTATAGCACCCACAGAGATTTGACAACCTGCTGCATCTGCTTAGTTATTGTGTTTACTCAGTGCCCTGAGCTCTGAACGGACACCCAGGGTGGGCCCAGGCCTCAGAGAGAGTTTTGGTGGCAGATTTGGCTTTTGGCTGCTGTCCTGAGCTAAATCACCCCAAAGCCACTGCATTCCCCAGCCCCTCGTGGCCAGGAATGGCATCCCAGCCCAGCCTCTCCCGCGCTTCCTCCCCAGCAGTGCCCCTGGCTCTGTTTTCAAAAGAAATCCACATCCAAAGACTTTCCCTCTGTCACACACCCACAGGTAAATTAATGGCGTGTTCACCAGAAAGAATTATTATTATTAATTTTTCTTCTGGATCTCCACACCAGCAGGAGGACTGAAAGGAAGATTGAGACGTCTGCTCTCCTCTCTCCTCGGGCTGAAGATGCTCATGGCTCTGTCTCATTAAGGCTGGGAGGCGTTAATGGGAGGCGTTAATATGTGAATCTGGTCCTAGCGAGGCTGAGGAGCAGGCTGTGCTTGCACGCGGTGGCCGTGGAATCCCAGCCTGGTTCCACGCCTGGAACCATCCCTGGCAGGACAAATGAGGAGGCTGAGGAACTCACACACCCACTCCAGAGGTGTGGGAAAGGCCAAATTATTATTTCAGTTACTTCTTAAGCTTTCTCCTGGAAGTGTAGAAAAGTGGTGTTTGTCCTCTTCTTCCAGGGACAGGAGGAGAGGGAACGGCCTCAGGCTGGGCCAGGGAGGGTCAGGCTGCACACCAGGAGGAATTTCTCCATGGAAAGGGTGGGCAGGGATTGGCAGGGAGGTTTGGAGTGCCCACCCCTGGAGGTGTCCCAGGAAGGGCTGGAGGTGGTACTCGGTGTTTTGAGATGGAGACAGCGTGGGGACTGGGAACAGGTCAGACTCGATGGGCTGGGATTTAGGACAGAAATCATTTTCCATCCTAAATAATTGTGTGATTCCTCTCTACTGAAGCATCCAGATCATTTCCCATACCTGAAAACGCAGCACTGGTCATTTCTGTGATTGTTAAAATAGGTTTGAAATAACCTTTAGAGAAAAAAAAAAAACAGCTTGCAAAATCCAATAAAATCGAGTCAGAAAACAGTATTTGGGATGTCCCCAAATGCATCCCAAAGTGGCCCAGGGAGGAGGGAGGTGTGAGCAGGCACAGACTGGAGCTGAGTGTGTCAGCTGAGCAGAGCCAGCCCTGCCAGGGCTCCGAGGAGCTGCTGCTGATGTTGGGCTGGCTCCGGGGAGGGCTCAGTCCCCAGCACGAGCCCGGCTGATCCAGGACCTGCACTGCCTGATCACTGGTACCCTTACAACAAATAAAACATTTTAATATGAGCAGTCACTGAATGTTTACTGTATCATATTGCTGGGAGCTGAATGTGTGCCAAATGCTATAACAGAAGGGAGCATATGAACTCCAGAATGATGACACTAATAAGGAAATTACAAAAGGCCCAACAAATGGCATTTGTGTTAAATCAATAATGCTCTGTTTGTTATTTTTTATTCTAATCTTTCTTCTAAAATTAAAAAAAAAAAAAATTATCTTTCCAAACAGTTGGCAATTCCCATTCTTGTTCTTCTTCCTGAACATAATTAAAAACATGTTGTGGCGTCTACTTAAGACATCAACTTTCCCAAGCCTGTCTTGTCCACTGCGTTTTAAACAAAGACACTTGTTTTGGCATTGTGCCCTTAATTAATCATTTGAGACTTTATTGCTGTACAAAAAATGTCTTTGTTTAATGATTCATCACAAGCCCGGTTTCTGCAGAACTTAATCAACTACAGAACCAACTTTCTAATCAGCTTAAAGTAAAAGGCAAAAAAGGAAAAAAAAAAAAATGTCCAAGATTGCTTTTGGTGCATGGTTTTGATTAAGAAGCATTCGTTTGAGGCACACCAATACTCTGGGCTATCCATGGTTAAAAAAGATCAGATTGGTCACTTAATCTGGGATTTCGGGAGAAACCTGTTATTTACTGGAAAGCAGGATCCTTGCAGTCCTGGGCAGCACCACCGTGCTGAGCCTGGCACCAGGCAGCTCCTTGTGGAGAGGCACTCCAGGCTTTGGGGATAAATTTGCAATGTAAAGTTTGGTGTGATAGGAAAGCCATAATGAACATGGCTGGATTTATGAAATGCATGAGGTTATTTTTCCACTGGTATTGCAGTTTTTTCTGCCTCTTTTTCCTCTTTTGGTTTTGTTTTGTTTGTTTGGTTTTGTTTGGTTGGTTGGTTGATTTGGTTGCTTTTTTTTTTTTCCCTTTTATCACATAATATTTTTCCATTTAACTTTCAGTTTAATTCTCACATGGCTACAACCAAACTTTTGTTCTAGCAGCAGATTTGAACAAAAATATCAGCGCTAAGGAGCTCAAGTCCCTAAAAGACACAGAAGAACAGTTGAGCTTTAGTGACCAGAAGCAGGGCCTGGCCCTTGCAGCACTTTGCAGGATCCAGCCCTGCTCCAGCATGGACTTCTCAGCTCAAGCAGACACAGATTTGAGCTGATAGCCTTTGGCTCGTGGTGCGATCCATCACGTGCAGCTGAGGTGCAGTTACATGACTGACATCTGACAGAAACACATTTGATAGCTCAATTATTCCAGACACAGGAGCCAAAGCTCCTCTGAATTTTACTTTGAATTGTCACAATTGCACCAAAGTACCCCCAAGACTATCTCTTTTCTTTTCCTTTTTTTTTTTTTTTAATTAAGTTTTTCAGTATATTGGTAAAAATATACAATCCCCAATTCTCTAAGCAACTGCACACAGCTTGCACTGTGTCAAAACATGCCTATATTGAGTAAATATATTATTACTCTATGTAAATGTGTGTTATGTAACGGTCATCTATATTAATGTATTCTCCGTGTAAGATAATAGCATTCATTCGCTGGAGTTTGTAGCTTGTGCTGCTCTCTACACTTGGATTTTTACTGCAGAATTTCCTCTTTCAGGTCAGGCAATTCTGATTTAGTAGGTAATGCCAGTCTGCACTGCAATGAGTTGTGCCAGTCCATACTGCCCTGCTCAGAGGAGTTTTTGGTTCTGTGCTCATCGTCACATCTGTGTCCAGAAGGTTTTAAGGCATAAATAATCTGTGCAGGGTCCCTGGCACAGTCTGCCCAAGCCACACAACCAACTGTGGTCATCTTTTGTGTCCAAGAGCCCCAAACCCCAGCCTGGGGTGCCCAGAGCAGCCCTGCTCACACCGAGGGGAGGGCTGACCCTTTCTCCCATTGCCTCTGGTGAGAGATCATTTCAAAGCTGAACGCTGCTCGCTTGCCTGTGCTGGTTTTGGTGTTCTGAAGTGGCAGAGGGCAGGCGCAGGACCAGACTGAGCTGCAGAGTGAACCCCAGCACAGCTCACCCCGTGCAGCAGCAGCAGGGGCTGAGTGGTGATGGAAACGAGATCCTTACGGTGCCAAAACCTCGTTCACTTTTGCAACATTTCCCTGGGTTTTTGGCCGAGCAGAGGGAGCAGCCAGAACTTCATCAACACCACCCTGTGCTGGCTCCTCGCAGCAGGGGCTGGGTGTGATGGCAGCAGGTGGTGGCGGCTCCTCTCCAGGGAAGCCTCTTGGAATCACTGGACACATCCTCTGGCCACATCACCGGGGCTGCTTTTCTTTGCTACTTGGCAGCTGCAAAAACAAAACTCAGCTGTAAAAAAATAAGAGCCTCTTGTCTATTTGGCAAGGCCTCTTTGGATTTGGAGCGTGTGTGTGTCCAGGCAGGACAAAAACAGGCTTGGTGCGGCCTGGGCGCGTTTGCCACCACCGATATTCTCAGATACTCACGAGGGCTGAATGCCTGGGTGAAGGGAAGGGGTGTGGCTGTGTCTGCCAGGGTGCTGACAGTCAGGCTGTGCTCTCCACCCCAAAACAAGGCACGCTGGCATTGTGCTGCTCTTGCTTTCGGGGCAGAGCAGCAGCAGAGCCCAGGAGCCCCTGGCTGGGAGTGCTGTGCTCTGGTCACTTGGCAATGCCCAGCTTTCCCTCACGCATCTCAAACAATTCTGTGTGCAAAAGTCACTTTTGGTAATTGAGAGGAGAGGAACTCAGCCACAAAGAGATGGATTCTAATTTTTTTTTTTTTTTCTTTTCTCCCCATTAGGATGATTTAGGATTGTACAACGAGCATCACTGCATGGCTGCTGGGTAATGCACATTATTAATTTGGCACATACTATTGCTCTATTTATGCAATATTTCATACATTTTGTAGAGCTTTGTATTCAGAGAGCAACCATACAAATAACAGACCCTCAGGTCTGCTCCTGCCACTTCATTTCTTCCTGAGCAGTAGAACAGCAGCTCAAGGAGATCCTGAATGCCGGATTCCTTGTGCTATCTTCACAATCAGCCCTTCAGCTGGTCCCTACTGGTATGGGGACAGTAATAATTAAATCCTAACTCTTTGAAGCTAAACAAATGAGGACAAGGGATATAATTAAAGCAGAGAGGTGCCTGACTTTTCATCCTCCTTAGATGTTGTCAGGTGGCCTGCCCAGGTCTCTCTTTTTGTGCCAGGGTTTTTAATTTCAGCCGCTTCGCCTTGCAGGAAGGGACCAGCTCCGCTGTTTATCAGGTAGCCCAGGCACATTCTCCACGTGACACAAATAGCTGACAGGATCCACAGCATTAACTCGTGGAAAAAGTATGAGGGGTTGAGGACTTGCAAGTCTGGACCTTTTAATGAAAATCCAGCAAGTGAAGAGAGAGAAAGAGTGAGAATCCTACAGGGAAGAAGTTGGGAAATTGAAGTGATTAAGAAAATAAATAGAAGTTTATCTGAGGATGAAACTGCAGACAGAAGAGTGACCCCATCGGTGGAGTTCACCTGGGGAACAAAGAGCTGAACTTTGGTTTCCTGCTCCTCGTGTCATTCGCTCTGCATCAGCAGCAGAGGATGGGCGCTGGCTGGATGCAGGGGCCCGTTGAGGAGAAGGCCAAGCCCGAGGGTAGCGATGTGAGCCGTGCCTCGGTGCTCGGTGACAGCTGGGTGTCATCGGGTGCTGTGCAGCTCCTCTTGCCCTCCCACGCTGGCTCAGCCCGGATCTCGGCGCCTGTGCTTTGTGCAGCCTCCCTGCTACGCCCGTGGTGATGTGCGGTAGGAAAGGTTGTTGCTAAGTGACATGACAACTGCAAAGTGCTTTTCAATTCCTCTTGCTGTTTGCTACTCCCACCCTCCACGCTCATCCTGCATGGAGAGTTTGCTGCTGGAACATCCCCGTCTGGCAGCGAGCGCTGCGTGACAAAGCTCCGGCTCTCTTCTCTCACTGAAGTGCTACCGAAGAGTCTGCTGCTGCCCCAGTGCTTCTAGAAGTTGGAAACTTGGGTTTGGCCAAAGATTATTCCCAATTTCATCTGCTGATGTGTAAATCTGGGTGATTCAGAGTGCAGTCTGGCAGGGGTCTGGTGGCATCTTGCCCATCCCGTGTGGCAGCTGCTCTCAGCCCTCCCCAGCTGTGTCGCTCAGCCCAAGCACAAAACACAACCCAGGACAAAGTTTTGACTTTGATGAAGCTGCTCATGCTGATTTACCCTGCTCTGGGTGACTGCCATGGGCTGGAAAGCACCAGGTTGTGCTCTAGTGGAAGATCTCTATTTCCAAACCCTGCTGCTAGCCCAAGACTCTACTGCCGAAGCCTTCCTCAGGTTATTTCATCTATTGGCTCCATGTAGAAAAGTAGTTTAATAAAAAAACAAAACAAAAAACAAACAACAAACAAACAAACAAACAAACAAAAACAACAAAAAACCAACCAAACAAACAAAAAAGCCCACAACCAAACTTCAAACAAGCAGATTCTTTGAACTTTAGCTCTTAGAAGGATCTTTATGCTGCTCACATCTCCTTGCCTGAGTATCCTTGGCCATCCATCTCCTATTGTTCTGTGCCAGTGCAGTGACTCTCGGGTTTGATGCGCCCTGTCAGGACCCAGCACAGCAAACCAGTGAGAGGAGAACACGAAACTGAATTACAGGGCTTGTGCACCCGCCTGTCCTGGGCCCTTCTCTGTCCCACACCCAGGTGAAGTCACAATTTCTTGCATCGCAGGAGTTGTGAGTGAAAGGCTGGAATTATACCTGAGCTGTCTCTTCTTTACCACATTAAAAAGGTCATAAAAGGAGAGTCAGTCTAAAAATCCTGCTGCTGAAGAAAGCCTTTGCACTGAAATAAATCCCAAGCATGATATTTCTTTTTTTCAGTTTAGGAGGAGGGGAGCTGCTGGAAAAAAATGTGAGCTCAAGTATTAGCTTTCCACTTGTAAAACTTCATATATCACTAAATATATTGCCCATAGAGGACAGAAGTTGTTAAGACGGAGAAGAATTTTGAAGATGGATGAATGACAAAGACAAATGAAGATTTTTATTTTAGCAGAAGTTTCCAAGTGCTGTCTCTGGGTTGGGAGGGTACTGTTAATAAAGTACACTTGACATATAACTGTTCAAGTTCCTGAGAAACAGCTTTGCTTTAAAGTTCAGTGGAGGATCAAAAAGAGTGAATTCTCTGTTTTTCTCTATAAAAAAGAAAAAGAAAGCCCTGAAAAAGGATAGGTTTTTTTGGGAAACAGCATCTATGCCTTTTGTCTTTTCTTCTCTTTGTGGTCCGGAGACAGTGCGTTGACTGACTTCTTCAGAAAGGAGATCAGTGAAATTGTCAGTTGATTACTTCTCCTTGATTAGCATTTATAAGAGCCCTGTGATACATTATTTGCATTCCTATTTAGCCGTGATTTTTGTGGGGCAGCAATGATTAAACTTGTCACAGGGCCTGATTGACAGGGTCAGATCTTCACTTTCTACTCTTTTGAAATTAAAAACAAATGTGTCAGCTCCCTTCATGGGCCGCAGCGCTGTGAAGCTTGCTTGCCTTGTCATCGCAGATAGGTCAGGAATGTTTTAATTTTAGGGATGGATTCTGCTTGTCAAGCAGAGTGTGATGGCGTGTAGTTCTGGAGATGAGATGTGAAGGGTGTAAAACAAAGAATGGAAAGAACAAAGACAAAGACACTCACATTATTAGACAGATTTAATTAGTCTGAATGGATATTATGCTAGATGAAGCAGTGAGCTGTGAAATTAACCCTTGATTACGGATTGGCGGATCGTGCTCATAAAGGGAATCAAACCTTGGTGAATGGGAAAGAGGTGCTGTCCTACCCTCCCAGCCTCCATCCCCACGACCCCTTCCCGAGTCCAGGAGCGGGTGGAAAGCTTTGAAGGAGAAGCTGTTGTTGGTGGCATTTGGGAAGTTAGGGCAGCGTCTCCCTTTTCCCAGCCTCCGAAGCTGGCCTGCCCAAAGAGCTGGAAAAGCAGCAGGCTGCAGGGAGGGAGGCTTTTGCAGGAAGGATGGTGAGAAATGACTCCCTGTGAGCAGCACAGAGCCCAGGTCCCCTCGAGAGACACAGCCCCACCTCACTCCTGCTCCCTTCCCACCGCTGCCATGCTGCTTGGATAGTTCTGCTTGAAAACCGATTTTGTTGTGATAAGCTGTGAGTTGAGGTGAAATTACTCAGCCCTGGGTGAGGATTGAGGCGTCAGAAAGGCTGGTCTGTCCCACCTGTGACGCCCCAAAGACGGGGCAGTGTGAGGGAGCAGGGCACTGACAGCCCAGAGTGCTGTGTCTGAGCATCCAGCGCTCTGCAGAAGAGGCACTCCAGCCTTTTGTGTGCTTCTCATCAGCATTCCCAGAGCTCCGTAGCAAGCACTCCTCTAATTAGCACCACTGCAAGGGAGGAAAACAAATAGAAAATACAGTGTTACTCTCCTGTTAGTTCCTTGTCATTTCTTCCAAGTTGTTCGGCTAATGGAGTAATCAGCCTTTCTGTTAAAAAAGAGGGGAAAAAAGCCAAAGGGCATTAGGTGCACTGATCCGCCAATAGGTGTGAGGCCCCTGCTTCCCTCTGGCACATTTGGAAGGCTCTGTTTCAGTGCAGATTTGCATGCCAGAGACTGAGATTGAAAAGGAGTGAGACATGAAAACAAGTTGGATCAAAGACTGCCTGGAAATGGTGGCTGGTAACTTCCTGAGCAGCAGACTCACCTCGAGTGTCGAGCCTCTGTGGGAGCTGTGCTGCACTGTGCTGCCTCTCGCACCATTTTTGTGTATCTGATATCGAGAATTCTCATTTTTACTTAACATTTAGCAGCATTTAAGTAGTGTCTCTGCGTGGAGTGAAAAAACCCTTTGATTAAAGACCTACAGAAGATTAATGAAAGTCATTATCTTTATATGATAGCAGAGAGTTACTACCCACAGAATAAAAGGAATTTCTGCCTGCACATCTTTCCTGCCCTGGTTTCCCCATCTCTTTTCATACCCTGAAAGAGAAGAGACAGCATGGGAAGGTGATGAGGGAATAGGACATGACACAAATCCCATTGAGAAGCCTACTGCTGAATCTCTGTTGGTGTTAGAACAAGTCACTGTGCCATTCTCCAGATGAAAATTATTATTTAAGGACAAAAGCCTAGTACTTATCATGAAACCTGAAGACACAGACTAGTTCTTAGGCAGAAAAGCCTTGTCATTGAACTGGTGTTTATGTGAGCACTCACACATTAGTGTTGCTGCTTTCAGGGGCTTTTCATCAGACTCTTTATTATTACAGCCCTATTGAGCTGTTCCTTAGTTGCTGGGAACCAGCAGAACTCTCCTGAAATTAATGGTGCTACACAGTTTCACATCAGCTGAGGATCTGGCTCTTAATTTCTGGCTGTTGGTAATTATTCAGCTGAACTCCTCCAGTACAGGCCAAACCTTCTGAGAAGGATCTGCCCTACAGGCCCAACACTGAACCCTGGCTCTGTGTCTCCTCAGTCCCCTCTCTGGAAGACCAAGTGGGTGGCAGATTAATTTAATTAAACAGTTTTAAGGTGATGGTTTGACTCAGCAGTTTTTGCAGTCTCTGCTGGGTTACCTGTAGCAGGGCAGGTGTGGGCTCAGGGATGTGGACAGGCTGCTGGCCTGCGTTGTCAAAAGAGAACAAAACACACAAAATACTGGAAAATAAATTCCAGCGAGAGGGAAGTCTCTGTATCTTTTGTCTGTGTATTTAGAGCAGCGCAGGTGAGGTTTGGGTTTCTTTGTTTTGCCACTTGCCGCAGTTGTCTGTCTGTCTGTGGAGCTCGGTGGCTCACACAACCTCACCGCAGCTCACCGTGTGCTCCTCCCGCTCACTCTGCACAGAGACAGACCTCAGCCCCTGCATTCAGCTCCCAGAAAAACCATCAGCAGACAAAAGGGATCCAGAGGAGAGCTTTGGACAGAGCCATTCGGTGCAGAGACTGTGCAGTGAATGCTCCAGACAGCAGGAACAATGGGCGCTCCCGGGTGGAACGCAATGCGCCTCGCCCGGGATGCTCCCTTCGCCGTTCCCATCCTGCTGCTCCCCAGCAGAGCCGAAGGAGCAGCGCTGGCAGCACCGGCCCCATTTCCAGGGGCATTCCTGCCTCACTGCTGTGCCCTGAGGAGGAGGAACTCTGCCTAAACCAGGGAATTAACTCTGGTGTAAAACCGGAGTGAGCACGGCAGGCTCTTCCCCCAAATGTGAGCTCAGGCTCACATTTCCGCCTCCCGAATACAGCAGATATTTCCTAATTATCCCCAGGGGATGCTGGCTCACCTGGGGCTCAGGTTTGCAGCCCTGGTTCTCCTCCCTGCCTGGATTCAAGGAGCAGGAGCAGTGGCGTGCCCCCACCCTCCCTTCATTTCTCCCACGGAATTGTTCCGGCGCTAGCTTGGTGTGTCAGCTTGTAAGTCTATAAAACAGTTTTCTACCAGCTGGAAATCCAACATGCTACATGAATACATAACAGTGCCTAACCAAGAAGGTTTGTAATTCAGTAATTAGCTGTAATTAATGAACACAAAGTGAAGACTCATTTACAGTTTAAATTATCACATTAGCTCCTGTCACCCTCTATGTACACAAAACAGCAGGAATTCAATTATTTTTATTCTTCAAAGCTAATTTAAAATTTAAGGAATGCCATTACATGAAATAATAGGTAGGAAATGTAATAGAAATCGCTGAGAACAGTTGGCCATCCTTAGAATGGGAGGAAAAAAATGCTATCAGTGATGATTTGGAAATGTTATTTCGTCTGTGAGCAGATGAAGGATTGAAATCTACACTCTTTTCAGTGTATTTAAAAAGAAAACGAGTTTGGTGGTTGCTAAGTCTTTGTGCAGGAAGAGCATAATTGTGCATTGTGCATAATTGTAGAAGCAGTTGATACTGATAATGCTGTTGATAGCAACACGATGACAGCATGGAAATGCTCACACCATTATCTTTAATGGGGCTGCGCCGACTGCAGCAGCACCGAGCCCCTGGAATCCTCACCAATCTTACTTGGGAAACTTCAGCCTAGCAGGCCTTAAGTAATTGTCACTTTGCAATCTGCCTCCAGTTCCTGTGTGCACGTAGGGCTGTGTAAAACACTTTCATTGTGCTTTTAAACCCACCGCGATGCTGCTCTCTGCAGCTGCCACTGATTATTTTTTTCCCCTCAAACAGTTCAATAGCAAGAGAATTCCAAACCTATCTGATGCCACACAACTGCATTCAAGCCCTTCTTCTTTATTTTATTTTTTTTTTTTTCCTGTTCTTTATTTCTTCTTCAGTTCCCTTTTCATTTTAAATAGGCCACTGGAAGCTCCGGCGTCTAATTTTTCATAGGTGATCGACTGCTGAGTTGTGGGTTTATGTAGACAGAGGGAAGGTAGCGATAAGCCAAGAGAGAGGATTCTATTAGGGAAATGCAGCAGTAACTAATGAATCCTGCCAGTAATTGGGAAGGTGTAAGCCTCTGTAATATCCTAATGATAGTCATCCGTTGTGTGCATCCCCCGGCAGCGGCAGCGATCCCTCATCGGCTCCCTGATCTCAGACACTTAGCCATGCAAATCTTCCTGACAGGACTCTATGTCTTTGTCTCCCTAATTGGACAGTATAGAGTTGTTTATGGATATTGCAGACATTTAGACCTCAGTTGGAGGTTGTTCAAAAATCGTTAGCAAAGTTGCCTTAACAGCATTGTCAAATATTTATTCCCCTGTTTCAATATCTGTTTTTAACCCAGGCATGGTTGGAGAGAGAATTACCATTTCGAAGATAGAGCGTCTCCTTCCAGCCTCTGGTTGAGATTTTTATTAAGCCATTTTCTTGCAGGAAGAGAGAATGACAACAAAAAAATCTACCAAAAGTCCTCATTTCTTAAGGATAAAACGTGAGATTGTAGGGCAAATGTGCTGATTTTTAATACCATTTCCATAGGGAAATATTAGGAATGCTGACAAAGGCAGTTCCAATTATAAAAATTACAGGAAGCTTATGGGGCAAAAATTCCAGTTTAGTGTAAGCCAAAATAAATGGAGAATATTCTCATCCACTGCACCACTTCAAGTGAGTGCAGATTCAGGGTCTGGCTCAGCTGTATTAGAAGAAAATGTTTTTTTTTCTTTGGTCAAGAGTTGAGAGGTTTCATTCTTGTCTCTAATCATCTCTTGGTAGTGGGTGAGAAGTAAGATATAATAAATACAGCCAATGCTGTGCTTTACCAGGAGGAATTTTTTTTCTTTTAAAAATTTGATACTGGGGCATTTCGCATTTTTTGCATAACACATTTCTTGCAGAGAGTTTGGGGTTTTCTGAGCACAAGGCAAAGTCTTAGAGGCACTTCCAGGGGCCACGAACACAAAGAGGAAAACTGAGTTTAGGAGAGCAGGCTGGGGATCAGAGGCCAGGGTAGCCACAAATATTGGAATTTGGAATTTCAGCTGGATCAGGCAGCTGAATTTACAGTCCCTGGGACATGTGCCATTTCACTCA
The DNA here is from genome assembly GCF_015227805.2 of Hirundo rustica. Taxonomy (NCBI): domain Eukaryota; kingdom Metazoa; phylum Chordata; class Aves; order Passeriformes; family Hirundinidae; genus Hirundo; species Hirundo rustica. The sequence goes on from NC_053465.1 coordinate 1,860,582, forward strand.
GGTTGTCCCAAAAATAATCAAGGGGATTATTTGCCTTAATGAAAGCAATGAGATCCCTCCTTTCTGTAACTACTGAATTAATCCTACAAAGAGTCTACTTCATATGGATTACCATTGCCATCTTGTCTCCCAAGGCTGCTTATTCTAAACTGCATATATTTTATAAATATTAGATAGAAATATATATAAAACAACAAAAAATATATATGCAAGAAAATGCCTAAAATAATAATTTGGTGCTTTTTTTTTTTTTAATTTTTTTTATCCAACTCTTTACACAAATAGAGGGTGTGAAAGCTTCTGTTCATGGGAATATTTCTAGGAACAATTTCTGAAAGTATTAATTTGCGCCTGTCTGGCAACTATCTTGAAAGCTGTTTGTAGTTTTGGAAATTATTCAGCCAGGGAGCAGTAGAAATGACACATTATATCGTTGATTAATGTAGTAAAAAGCAAATTACTGAAGGGGGAATAATCAAAGCCATAGTTGCAGCAAATAGTTCCCTTATCTGATTTCTCTCGGGTTAGCCTAAAGTTTTAGGTACTTCCCACAATCAGACCCAAAAGATAAAGGAAGAAATTAAAGGAGGGCTATTTGTAAAACAAGGGAAGGAATAGATTTTCTTTTTTTTCCTTTTTGTGAAAAATTTCTGCATATTTGTTATAGTTCTTTAAGTAATGTCACATTTTTTCAGTTTTTAGGCCTTTTTATACAAAACTCCCTGTTCCCCTAAAGCACTACTGACACCATCTGTAAACCCATCAGCTTTTCCCCCCTCTCCCTAAACTGCCAAGGAAAAAGTTGTGACTACAGGAAACATTCCATCCACTGAAGGGGAGAGAAGGCCTGGATGTGGAGCTGAACGCACGGAATCGTGGAATCATTTCAGTCAGAGCCACTCAGAGCTTTGAGTGCCACCGTTCCCTGTCACTGCCAAGGCCACCATGTCCCCAAGGGCCACATGGCTGTTGAATCCCCGCAGGGATGTGGATTCCACCCCTGCCAGAGCTGAGCAACCCTTTGGGGGAGAAAGTTTTCCCGATATCCAACCTAAACCTCCCTGGAGCCCCTTGCCCTGTCACTTGTTCCTTCCCCAGTTCCTGACCCATCCACGCTCAGGATTTGCCATCCCTGAGCTCACATGGGGGACAGGGGCTACAGCAAGGTTGTCTCAGCTCTTGAATATCCCTTTTTTTGGAGTGAATCCCTGTTTCCCACAGTTTTGATGGACCTGGGGCTGCAGGGAATATCCCAGTCTCATCCCAGTTAGAGCCACTCTGCCCCTGAGGTCACCAGGTTCCCACTCCCACTGCTCCAAGGTGGGCCATCAGGATCGGGATCAGCCTCTCTTCTCCCTGTGATGCCATCCTAAAGCAAACAGGCTGTGCTTGCTAGAACCTTCTCCAGAAATTGAATGTATTGACATTTAGGGTTTTTTTGTAGACACACTCACGTATATATATTTAAAATCCCAGCTTTACAAACTTATGTTGGTGCAGCAGCCCGTGACACTGAATACAAGCTGCTGTGCAAAGCAATTGCCAAATGTTTACATAAACACATAAATAAGACAAATAAATTCATTTCCATTATTCATATTTTCTGCTCTTTCTTCTCCTTTTTATTTATGCCTTAGACAATGGCTCCTGTAAATATTCTGATTAAAAAAACACCTGCAGTGGACAGAAAGATGATCAAAAAGCCCTGATAGGGAGCAATTCATGTTTCTTCTTTACAATCACTAACGAATCTTAACTTGAACCATGTTATGTTCCCATGTGAGTGATAAGCAATGATTTATTATGAAGTGTCAGGAAATCAGAATGCCATACAGTGAGACATGAGCTAGTGGAAAATGTGTTCCCTGTTTCCCAGCCTCATTACTCAAAGATGCGGTGTCCCTCTCTCCAAGTCTAATTTACCTGGCTTTCCAAGGCACTCGGAGCGAAGGAAGCGGCTCCAGGAGGGAAATGCCTGATCCAGGCTGTGCCTTCACCCTCCAGCACCGCTGAACACCGCGGAGTGACCGGGGAAAAGGGCCTGGCAATGCAGAGCTCTCGCTGCACCAAACATTCCCAGCCCTAATGATGCTCCCCCCAAAAGCAATCGCTCAGCATTACCGCACCCTCTGCCTCATCAGCGCTGTCAGCGCCTGAAGAGGAAATAAAACAGGCGGCGCTGAGGAGACAAACGGATAAGTTTTCTTTATGTGTTAGGGTTTCTTCTACTCTCTAATGATTCCCTTCTCCCCATGATCCTAATTCAAGTAACTGGCATGTGATATATTTTGTAGACAAATCAGCAGCAGAAGAGCATGTGCGGCTCTGGCACCACGGAGCCCGTGATTTACTCGCAGCTCGCGCCCGTTCGAGGTTTAAGGTGGGAATTTGTGTTTTAAGAGCTTCCTCACAAAGACAGGAGAAAGCAGCAGATCCCACACTAATTCGCACGAGCAGCGCCCACTCCTACCCACTAACGCTCTCTGCAGAAAGGAACCCAAACAGGCAGAGTGTCAGCAATTAAACGTTTTCCTGGGTGTCTCTTTGAAGGCCCCAATCCCAAAAGCATTTGGGCTCAGTCAGATGTGGATGGAAAAAGGTGCATTTCCCCAGGGGGTGAGCGTGGTTCTGTTCTGCAGCAGCAGACATGGAAGTGGGAGCTTCCCAAGGTTTGGCTCGGGTGGCCTGAGCACTGGCACCTGAAATGATGGGCAATATTTTGTTGGAAAGGCAAAGCCTTTATTTAAAAAATATTTTAAAATAATATTTAAATAATATTTTTTGAATATTTAAAATATTTTTGTAAGTAATCTTATTGTCCAAGAGCTTGGATTTAATCACAGCAGATCGGTTAAAATCTACCAACGGTAGCATTTTCTATTTCAAACCACAATCCCCTTCTACTGTGACAAAATGGGAGAGAAGACCAACAAGTTAAACTGAACAGAATAAACTTAAGAAATTTATGTCCTGCAAATTCTTTCACATGAAAAAAAAGAATCTCATATCTAAGCATGTTACAACTAGTTCAGTCTGTCTTAAGGCAATGGTAGCTGCTGTTTTTCCTTGCAGAAGAGGTGGAAATCATCAGTAAAAAAATTAACCAGAACTCATCTTTGTCTGAAAGGCAGAGAGACTCACGAATTTCAAAAATCTTTTTTTTTTTTTTCTTTCTTTCTCTATAGAAGTGCTTTATAGAGAATCTTTGTGAAGTACAAACCAGAGAGTGGTTGTCTCCCAGCACTGACAATGTCTGCTGTTCCAGATGAGACGGTGTGTGATGTACCATCCTGAAATATTGTCAGCAAGCCTGCAAATATGAAGGCATTTTCATAGCAAGGCAGGGATGAAAGGGAAGAGCTTTGGGTTTGCTTTTTTGTTTTGCTTTGTTTCTTTGTCCTGATAAAATCTACCAGTGTGCTCTTAACTTCTCCCCTCCCGTTTTGTTCCGAGGAGAAAGGGAACAACATTCTCCTGTGAAAGTGTTCAGGAGAGAGGGAGGAGGTACAAATTCCCTCCTGGAGGGGTTTGCTGTAGCCAGGACGAGGTTTGTGTGATACTGAAGTAACTCAGAGTGCAGAGACAGATCAGCACTTCCCCGCTGTCGAGTGGCCTTTGCTGCCTCACAGTGAGTCGAGATATTTTAGTGTCATGGCTCAGAGGTGGGGCTGAGAAAAAACCCACCCACGGCAGCCTCTGGTTTGGTGATTTAGAAATTCTCTTCAGGGTTTAAAAAAAGCGGGGTATAATCTCAGGGGGAAGCACATAGGGAGGCAACTGTGGATTATGCAACTGTTGAGTGAACACTTGCAGATAATTCAGCCTTTTTAAGCACCCAGATGAATGGAGGGATCCACCTTTGAGTGACCCACGAGTTCCTCTCAACCTCCTCCCCGTGCACCTGGGCCTGGAACACGCAGCCCTTGTCCAGATGGTCGCTCCATAATTGCTTTGTCTTATCTGCTGTAAATTCACGTTTTGCAAGGTGTGTTCCAAAAGCTGTTTCTCGGCTGGGATCCTTACAGGTGGCACTTTAAAATGTAGCGAGCTCCCAATCCTACAAACCTGCTTGTCACAGAAAACGGCACAGTTTGCATGTGACCTGTAATGACAGTTGCTAGTTGAAAAGAAACCAGAAATTCAGCTTTATCTTCCACACTTTGGTTGCAGCTGCCATCAACTAAATCTCTCTCCAAGGGCAGATGGTGCCCTGTACAATGAACAATTTAATCTTTAGGAAACTTTGCCAAAAAAATCCACTTTTTTTTCCCCCCCTCCAAGAATAGGCTGTCAATAACATGTGCTCCCAAATACATTGTGATTTGATGGCTATACTTTATTTATAGGAAGAAATAGAAGTTAAATGCTGCCTGTATTTTTTTTTTTTTTTTCTCCAAGTCTGTGATTCTTCCTGTACTGAGCTTTGTGTGCAGTGGGGGGACCAGGTGAATGTCACACCTTTGTGCTCTGTGTCACTGTGTCGCCTCGAGGCTCACGCTGGGCTCAGGGCTGAAATCCTGGCCTCTCTCAACACCAGTGGCACCAATCCCCCTCTTTCCAGCAGCCCAGGATTCCATCCGATCTCTCTGGAACCACGGGGAGCTGCAGCCCCAGATTTTTGTCTGACTCATCCTCAGCTTCTCTGGGCCATCTCTCGGGGAAGAATATTTTCCCAATATTCAATCTAAACCTCCTCTCTGTCACTTTGAAGCCATTCCCCCTTGTCCTGTCACTCCAGGCCTTTGGAAATTGTCTCTTCCCATCTTTTTTTTTTTTGGCTCCCTTCAGGACTGACCTCCTTGTCCCTCCTGCTCCACTCTTGCTCCAACTCCCTGCAAAGCTCTGGATTGCCCCAAAAATCGGGAAGAAAGTATCATCCCAGGCAAGGTCTCCAGATTCTTCCACCTGGGTGTTGCAGCAGTTAATTCTGTGTTCAGGCAGAATCGCCCCAGCACAGCTGAGTTAGAGCCCGCATTTCCTTCCTCTTGCCCCACACGCTCACGAGCTCAGATCAGGAATGTTTTCCGCACTTCCCTCTCCGTGGGGCCGACGGCTGAGGGTGAAGATACAAGGACTGGTGGCTTCTGCAGGGCCGTGAGTGGTGCCGTTGGTGGGCTGTGGGACCCCTCAGCGTGCAGGACATGAGGGATTGTCCCTGCTGGCACCACATGGACCCTCTGCCTGCCTTTGGGAGGGTGCTGCGCCCTCAACAAGGTGAGAACTGAAAGATTTTGTTGCCGTGAGGGTTATTCCTATCTCTCCCAAAATGCTTTCCCATCCTATCAGAGCGTGTTTGCTGAAACAAATATGTTCTGTTTATTTATTTAATGTGCTGTTAAATGACCTTCTGGAAAGCTATTCCTGCCATGAGGCTTTAAAATGGATGGGCAGGCAGAACTCCAGGGAGCGTGCTCCTCCCAATCAGGATGAATCATTCCAGTAGTTACTGTTTAGATTGATATAATTTTAGTCATAATTATGGGTAACGAGAAGGCGTTTAGAGCCTGTAACATTGTAATTCATGGTGAGAGGAGTCCTAAATGAAATAAAATATATCCGGGTTTGCTGTTTCCCCCTTTCTAGGTACTCTGCACGTGGCACGGTTCTTTAAGGAACAGATTTTGTGCTGCCGCAAAAAATCTAGCAAAAGTAGGTCAAAAATGACATCTAGAGATAACACGTTTGGTAACCACAAAGGGCCTGTCTGTGTCTTTCTATGTGGCCTTTAAAGGGTCCTGCACTTCATTGTGATAGGTGCAGCTGCAGCCCAGAAAAGTGTTGATCCATGGGCTCCCATGGACTGCGGTGGGTGGATCACAGAGGAATATTGTCATTTTTGTTACCCCATCGCATAAACAGGAGCTGGCTAAATGATATTAGCAAAGATATGGAAATACAGAGAAGACATTATAAATACATGATGCTGCTGTCATCTTCCGGCTCTGGAGCTCCATCCCACCTCAGACTGCTCCACTGAAGAGGTGGCAGAACCCAAAAATCAAATGGTGACAGCAATCCCCAAGAAAAGGACTTCAGATATTGGAAGGACCTCACAGCACCTTCCAGGATCTGAAGAGGCCTTCAAGGAAGCTGGAAGGGGCTCTTCAGCAGGAACAGGAGTGACAGGACAAGGGAGAATGGCTTCAAACTGAAATTTAGGTGAGGTATCAGGAAGAAATCCCTCCCTGTGAGGGTGAGGGGGCCTGGGTCCCTGGAAGTCTCCAAGGCCAGGAGGAATGGGGTTTGGAGCAGCCTGGGGCAGTGGAAGGTGTGGAAAGGTGGAACAAGGTGAGCTTTAAGGTCCCTTCAACCCAACCCGTTCTGGTTTTCCGTGACTTGAGACCCATCCTAGGAGCAGGCAGCGCCAAGGCGGCCGCGTCACTCCGTTGGTGTGGCTTTTGTCCGTGGGGAAAAGGGAACAGGGGGCACTGGAGACGCACTGGGGTGTGGGAGGTGACCTGGCCGCGGCTGTGTGAGCTGGGAGCCCGGCTCACCGGGCGCTGGGCGCTCCGGGCGCTCCAGGAGCGCAGCGTGGCCGTGCCGTGGCACCGCCGGGGCCGGGCGCGCCGCGAGCTGCCGACACGCGCTCGGCAGGGCTCTGGGGCTGCAGACGAGTTCGAGAGCTCCCGTTTCAGAGGTTTCACAGCTGTGTTTTTCTGGCAACGCTCGGATGAGGAGAGGGAAGCTGTGCCATGGACAAGGAGAGGGAAGGAGGCTGTTAGGAGGAATGCTGAGTCCTGACACGTCCGCGTTAAAATAGATACGACTTTTTACATCTGTTGATGGCTTGATAATTAGTGTTAAATAAAAGCAAAGCTTCAGTATCTGCAACTGATATTCCACATACGCTGTACAAGACATCAGTATAATGAACACCCTCAGCCACGTTTTCAGAACATGATTTAAGTGATGGAGTTTTCTTTATGGCGCAGGGTGGGCTACATTGCAGCAGATGCCCAGGAAGCACCAGACCCTGCCCATCAAGTGCTGTTGGAATGTGCAGGCTGCTCTGCACTGACTGCAGGTGACAAGCTCTCCACAAACTCCCTGAATCTCTTACAGACTCGATAATGAAATACATAAACTATGACCCTTATTGATCAGGGCTCACACTAATTAATTTCCCAAAGTCCTGTCCCAGCCTGCAGTGGTATCAATAAAACTTAAAAAAAAAATCCAACAAAACCCACAAGGATGGAGACTTCAGCTGGCCAAAAGACCTTAGGGGTGAAGTACTTATCCCATGGAAATCAATGCCAAGTCCCAATTGAATTGACAGAGATGTTAGCATTAGTCAAGTACATGGACACTGAGCCTCAAAAGTTTATTTGTTGCCAGAAGAGTTTCTTGTGGACCTTCCCTCTGACCGATGTGCCTCACAAGTGTCTGCCCAGGGCTAACAGAGTCCTCAATGTTGTTCTGTGACAGGGAAGTGACCAGGAATATTGCTGTGCTGATTAAAAAGTCTCAGGGCCTTCCTCACAATGGCACAAAAAGAAGAGGAGGCCGGAGTTCTGCTTTTCGTTTTTTCAATCCAAACTTTTATAAATATTTCCCGCTGGCCCCGCAGTAACTTCAAGACTCTGTCCCAGATTTAGCACTATCAGCGACTCTAATTTGGCTTAATTATCCCAGTGGTATTCTGGAGACAGAGTTGACCTTGTGAAGGGTCACCACTCCTGCTCTCAGCTGTGTCACCGCTGTCCCTCATCACAGCCTGCGGTGCCTGTGTCCCACCCCAGGAGGGAAGCATATGCTGCAGGGCCTGGTATGATGCAAGGCAGGACTCAGGTGGGATGTCACAGGGAGTTTTCCATCCTGGAAACCTCTTGGAAGGGTAAAGCCCGATGCCTCTTCCACCCCCACTCTTGGATCGTTTGCGGAGGCGATTCCACAGTGAGAATCTGGCCGCAGCGTTGCTGTGTGTCAGCTCCAGGCCCTACAACAGCAATGCTTCTGCATTTCTTTAAGATTTGAGCAGGGCGTAAACTGGCACAGCTCTGCCCTTTTGCAGTGAAAAATAATAGCTTTGCAAAGCGAGAACTACTCTGGAGCGTTACCTCCAAAACCAAAAGGCAACATCTTAAAGTGTCAACGTGGATTGCTTTTAATATCTTTTAAGTGGGAATAATGATCCAAGGTATTCACCACAATCTCAAACTGACTTACATGCACCCTCAGTTGCCAAAAGTCGCAACGTTCAGCTGCCAAAACCTCCTCTTCCCTTCCAACAGTTTCTCCACAGCAGGTCTGGGTTGCCAATGCAAAACTCAGCATCGCTGTGAAAACTGAAAAGGTGAAGATATTGTAAACCAAACCAAATTATAAACTAACTAGCATGAAGTCAATGGGCTTTTTTGTTTTCATATGGAATTTTTTGAAAAGCTGAGTTTATTTTACTTTAAATAAAGCTGCTACTGAATTTCCAGTTGATTTAGCCAGAACACAGAGAACACACTGCAGGATTTGAGTTGTGTTTGCTGAAATATCCATGGCCTTGAACAGATAATATATTTTTCAGTAACATATTTCTCTTTGCCCACTGCAGCTCTTTTTCTCCTTTGTGCTGTCTCCAGATTGACTTTCGCTCTACTTATTGCCTGCCTCATTTCTCACCCTATTTTTCCAGTTGGTTTTTTCCTACTGCTTTCCTCAGTATCTTTCTCCCGGGTTATAAGCAAAGCAGAACCCAGCTTTGGGCTGAACTTTTAAACCCACACCTTGAAATTAAATAAAACAAGTCCCTTCTGTCTCTGAGTAGCAGTAGCTTCACGACTCGAGTCACTTAGCACTTTTAGCAGCTGCAGGATGGAAAAGGCCCGTTGGAAGATGGCTTTTAATGCTGGGGAGGTGCCACAAGAAGTAGGAATAACACAGGAACAGCGGGGTCATTAGACACTGTGTGAGTACCGAGAACTCCGGCTCTCCATGAGGATTTCTGAGCATGTCCTTGGCTGGCTGTAGGAAGGAACTCCACGTTTAAGGAACACGGGGGAGAAGCAGAGTAAGGGGCTCAGAGACCAGGCAGAGCCGCAGCACCGTCTGGAGTTCATCCACTGCTCTGTGCATGGCTGTGGAACCAGGATTCCACCCACCCCTGTGTGTCCTTGCTTGTTGTGAGCCTGTGGGTGCAGGAAACGAAGCAGGGCTCATTTGCAGACATTTCCATGGCTGAAGGTGCCCGCTCAGGGGCGTGGCAGTGATCAGACCGTGTAACTGTGGCTGTTGTTGTTGTGCTTGCAGGACGAATGCCTTAGTCCAGCTCTCCAGCCCAGCTCCGCGCCCGGCCCCGCTCGCCACCGCGGCCCTGACATTGAACTCACAGCAACCCGGACCGAGGAGCCTGCCAAAAAACTCCTGCTATTCTTCTTCATCCTCACTAACAATTTGGTAATGAAGTATTGATTTCCACTCCCCTGCTTATGGACGATATTAGATTTTCATTGATAAACTGCACTGGGGCTGTCTGGTCTCCACTGTCCCTTTTTGCTGTCACTAAAACAAAGTGCCACTGAAGTAAGATAATGACTGAGAACATTGATGTACTTATTTCGTCAATTTGTAACACTTGACAGGAAAAAAAAAAAAAAATTCTTCATAGTTTAATGTCCAAGTGTGCTACACAAGATGCAGTCACACTGGAAGCTTTACTTTTCATGGTAATGTCCATTTCCTATTTATAACCCCTTTGGGATAGTTTGTCTAAAGGAAATGTTTCTATTCTGTGCAGCTATTACTGTTGCACCTGGGTTGCCCAATCCAGTCATTGCACTAGGGATCAATACATCACAGTAAGTACAAGAATTATTAAGTTAAAACAGATTCTGAGCCAAAAAACCTCTGAACAATGTTAATCTTCTGTGCAAGTTGTTCAAATAGTTATGCTTAACCATGTTGCTGCCAAAGATTTGTTTGAAATGGATTATTTTCGGTTCGTTTTATTCCTCAGATATATATATATATATTTAAATCTCCATTACGGTTTATGACGAGACATAGGGGATGGAGGGATTTTTAAACAAAAGTACTATTGTTAGATTATTGAACATTATATAAATATAGACATATCTATATATAAATATCTCTATATAAATATCTATATATAGATATAAAAGAATAAAAGTAGAATTCTTTTCTCAGATAGGAGAGTGCAAATCTGAAGCTCTGTTGTGGTCAACAGAGTGACTTTGGATTTGTGCCACCAAAACTGGGATCAGAATCTGATGTCCGAGCCGTGTCCGGCCCGGCGATCACCGCCGGCCGTGCCTTCAAACCCACCCCGGCCTGGGAGAAGGGGGCTACAAAAATGGCAATTTCGAATTTGTGCTTGTAACTTTTTTCATTAAAACTTCGAGGGCCCAATTTTAATTTGTGGAATATTCACGTTAATAATGAGATCTAATTAAGACATCCATTAAAAGCCCGTTAAAGTTAATTTAACGTAAAAATTCCAATAGAACTGTATTAGATTTTCTCCATTAAATTAACGTTATGGATTTTTAACGGATGTCTTAATTATACATTATTATTAACGGGAATACTGTATTACACAGATTAAAATCGGGTCCCAAGTCAACTCCCAGAATCTTCCAGGATATGCCAATGTCACAAGTCCCACTGTTCCTAGTGCACTGCTTGGAAATCCAGGCGCAGCCCTGTTTGCTCTCGCTCAGAGAAAACAACCTCCAGTAGACAAATCCGTCTCTGCGCTTAACGATGAACTTCCCCTATTCTCCAAGGAAAAATAAGTCTGGATCAAGTTGTAAATCGCTATTCCGTGGCAAATGAAATATTCAAAGTATGCGAGGCACAAGTGGAGAGGAGGCTCTTTCTCAAATCAGAAAGGGCTTTGGAGTGTCTTTTCCTGTTGTTCTGTTTGCGATGTTCAAGGATGTAACTGAAGTGCAGCAGTCGCAAAATCAGACTAAATGCGTTCCCTGCGTTCCCTCTGTGCAGGAGGGCCTGGTTTTGGCACTGCTCGGGAAATTTTGACATGATCCCTAAACTCAACATGGAGGAGAAAAAAAGGCCCTTCTTATTTACCTCCTAGGGAAAGTGTTGCCCTTATGCCACATATAATAGCAAATTGCTTTTTTTATGGCATGCATAACCTAGATGGGAAAAAATATGGCGCTTGAGGGAAGGAGGGAAAAAGTAAATGAAGTTCCAGGAATGTCATTCTGAAGTAATGAGGCATGGACAGAAAATATACCCCTCACATCATCGGATTGAGATGGCAGTCGAAATAGCTTCATTGAAGTGTCAGCACTCATCCATCAATCAATCATCCACAAGGAAAAATAGCGACAGTACAACGGGGCGGCTTTTATGGGATTTACTCATGGGCATAGGGAATAGCAGCTCAAATGTAGTTCTGACATGAAAAGCAAGGTGCTGATATTATTTTTTATGATGGGAGGATCATAAAGTGAATTGAGAACAGTGAGGTCTGTCTTTGCTTAACCTATTCAACTGGAAATGAACGGAGCTCAACTGGAAACGAGCAGAGCCTTCAGATGGGTTAAGATTGAAGCCTGCACCGTGCTGAGCGCCGGCCATTGACAACAAAATTCTATTAAAGCAAAATCAATGCATTAGCATCGAGCTCCTCAGAAGCTGTTAAATTGCACAGCCCAGGCCGGAGCTATGAGGTGAAGTTGCACAAGGTGGGGCCGCTGGTGCCGACCCAAAGGCAAAAAATCGCTCCTGGGAGAAACTGCTCGTGTGGCTCCTTTCCCCGAGCTTTTGGGTGCAGGGTGAAAAACACTGTGCTGCTCGCAGCACCCGACAGGTGAAGCTCCCAGCCCCGATGCTGTCGCGGCCGGGAGTTTGGCTGTTCTTTAACAGGATTCTCCATGCTGGGGTTTGCACCTGTGGCAAGGCCAAGCTGTAGGAATTCCCACACGGGGAGCACTCGGGAGCCTCTTCCCACAAAAAGGAGGCCTGGAGTCCCCAGCCAGCCCTCAGCACCCAGAGCTGGGGTTGTTTGGGGCACCAGCTGCTCGATTTTGGCAGGAAAGGAGCATTGCTGGTGCCCTGGGAGCTCAGGGTGACCGTAGGACACACGGCCCCACCCCGGAGCTGCAAAGGTCTGGGCGGATTTTGGGAAGGCCAAACCCCCTGAGGGAGGTCAGGTTTTGCTCAGGAGCCTTCACTGCGTGGCGGCAGCTACTCTGTTTAAAAATCCGGCCGCAAACCGTCATCACACAGTGCTAAAGCTTGATCATTTTGCCTGCATCGCTGTCCTTGGGGAACATTTTAGGGACACATTTGAATTAAGTGATTTTTTTTTTCTTTTTTTTTTCTTTTTTTTTTTTTTTAAACAATACGATATAAAAAAAGGAAAATGTGCGTCTCTCCTCTCTTTTCTCTGTACGAAACTGGATGAGTTGATAGTTTTTCTGTCATATAAATCAGGTAACACAAAAAATCATTGCATCTTTTCTCTGTCGTTGCTACTCAATATCTATCGTTCTGACTTTTATTCTTATTGGAGATCATCAAAACATTAATTAAAAGCCTGGTGATCAAACAGCCGAATATTTATGATTCACGTCCTCGCTTATTAACAAGTGGCATATTGATACACCACATATCCAAGCTGTTTATGCTCCTGCACTGAAATAAAGCAGGGAGAATTGTTACCCTTACACACTGCTTTGAAAGATTTATTCAGAAACCAGAGCTCCCTTCCCGCCACCATCCGTGTCAAAATAAGCCATATCGCCTGAGAAAAATAATGTTCTATTTTAAAACAGGGAGATGTAATTAGCATCCCTTTGGGGCCTAATGTACAAGAATTTCAGTGGATCGGTCTCAGGTGTTTTTTCCAGGTTTTTGCTACTTAAGCTGAGAGGGAGAAGGACACTTAGCTTTAAAAATGGCTGTCATTAGTACAATAATAATTGTTGGGTTAAAAAAAAAAAATCTTTGAGAATCTGCTAACAAACCTGCCCAGTAATTACTTGTCAATGCAAGTTATCATGGGTTTTATTACCTACTTGTAAAAGTATTTACAAGACTGACCTCCCTAGCTTTTTTAGAGATCAGGGAGGATATAAAAAGTCATTTTAAAAATCAATAATTATATATTAGCACGATAGGGGGTGAAGCCTTCCAAGCCAGCTTTACAGGCTATTGAATCAGCTCTCATGCATTCAAATGGCAGGGATTGTTTCCCTAATTTTTGGCCTCTTTTTCTTTCCTTAATCATGTTTTGACAAAGTGCCATATTTATCGATTACTTCATACCCACAGTTCAGCTTCTAAACCAGAAGGGGATACTCCCACTGGGAAGCACCCGTGCAGGATTTGCGTGGAAAACGAGCCGCCCTTGGTGACCAGGAGAAAGGAATACGGGAGTTTTGGGTGGGAGCTGCTGAGGGGACGCTGGCTCTGCGCTGGTTCCCCACGGCCTGATCCAGACACATCCCAGACACTCAGGGTCGTGCCGTGGGTGTTATTTTGGGATGAAGCCTGCTAAGGACGCGAGGGAATGAGGAAGGCTGCCTGATTTTTGGCGGAGATTGAAGAGGTGGCTCTGGCTGGGCTGTCCCCCGTCCCCTCTCCGTATTCCATCATCACTCCGGGGCTGGTGGAGGGGGATCTCCATCACACAGGGCTTTTGTCCTCACCAACAGATATACGATGCAATTTATATTTAAAATTCTCTCTATAAAGACAGTATTGATCACAGATTCCAGATCAATACGTTGCAATTACAGCAGGCTTTACGGGCCATCTGTCCCCGAGCAGGAGCACCAACAGAGCCGCTTCCATAGATCGTCAGCAGGTGCTACTGGTACTGCCCATCCTCTCCCAGCACAGCCTGACCTGTCATCGCTGCTCCTAGGAAGCTGGGTTAGGGATTATGGAGCTGAAATTCCTGCATACTGACCGCCCCAGAGCCCCCAGACCAGCTTCTCCTCGGGTTTCACGGCAGGGTCAGTGACACTGTGGTTTTCCTCGCCTGGGTTTCCTGCTCTCCATCACAATTTGTCCCACAGGTCACAACTTTTCTTGTCCTTAGCTGGAAATGGTCAGCAAGAAGTTCCTGAATTTCACTAGAACTAAGGACATTTCCATAATGGTGCTGAAGAATCTGAGCTGGACATTGTGGGTGCAATCAGAGCCTTCTTTATGTCACAGAATCATTTCGCTTGGGACAGGTCTCCAAGATCATCGAGTCCAACCTTTGACCATTTGTGTCACTTTGGACCACAGCAAGCGTCATATTTTAAAACATAACTAAAGAATAAAGGACATATATCTAAAGGCAGATTTCAATCACATTTCATCCATGAGGTCTTGATTTGTCAGCACCTGAACTCAAGATCAGCCTGTTGGTTGATGACCCTGGGTGAGCCACCGGGTTGTTATTCCAGAAATGCTTACTGGGTTTTCTTTTTCTTTTTCATTGTTTCCTGCAGTGGAAGGCATACAAAATTTAGAATTCTTATTCTCCTGTTGTCTTCTGAAGGAAAGTGAAAGAATAAAATAATAAAAATAATGGGTTTACAATGGGACTGGAAGCTGACTCACCTTTGCACCCCACACGTGCTGTGCCACATCCCCCCCGATCCTCCCTTCAACCACCTCCCTCCCATTTCAGCCCAATGTCTAAAAAACAGAAGCCAGATTCTGTTTGCATTTCTTCCTGAGTAAATCCGGAGCCACCTTTCCAAATCCAGCAGGTTCACCCTCTGTTTACCCAGCTCCAAACGCCAGCCTCATGGTCCCAGCCTCAGATTCTAAACGCAGTTTTGAAAAGGGGTCCAGCAAACTTCAGTCTCTAGCTCCAGGCAAATTAAATCTCCTGCACTTCAGGAGGTTTTTAGTTATGGCAGGGAGGTGATTGCAAAATGTTGATATCTATATTTGTAGAAGTAGCAGCAGTTGTATCACTATAAAGCACTTTATACTGGTACAGCTCCTTTTGCTCTGCTGGACCACTTTAATACCAGTGCAAGCACTTTTATCCCAGTATCCTTCAGTCCAGTGGTGGTTTTTTGCTTTGGTTATGCCAGAAGAGACGTGAGGAGTAGATGAAGTTTCAGAAGACATTTATTTCTTGTACCAAAATGCCTGCACAATTTTTTTCTTGGAGAGTATTTTTTAAAAGTGAACTTGCTGTAGCACTGGACTTTACTGCAGAGTAATAAACTTCCAGTTCATCATCCCTCTCAGCTCATGAAATGTCTTTAGGCCTTTGTAAAAAGCCCTGTTTGAGACAACAGATTAAACACTAATCCTGGCGGATCGCACAGCTCCACTTCAGTTCACACCATCGAGCTGAGCAAACTTTTTTTTTTCCTTTCCTTTTTTGATCTAAGTAAAGGCAACAAATTCTTTCATTAGACTCCTCAGATGAGATAGCAGGGGGAAAAAACCATCAGTACTTCATGAAGAAAATGAAAATAACACCTTGCAAAAATGCATCTCCGTTGAAGGCAGGGAACGCTTTCCCCATCCCCACACGGCATCCACGTCCTCACGACTGCCTGAAATGTGGGAGATTTCTGTGGGGAGCGTTTTGGCTTAGAAACGGGTCCAGGTGACGCTTAAGAAGGGCTGTGTGAATGCAGGAGGACACGCAGGTGCACACAGACCTTTCCCTGCAGCGCCCATCAGACGCGGGCACACAGGTGGGTGTGTGTGTATGTGTGTGTGCGCACCCCTCCCGGAGCAGGCAGCGGCTCCGGGGCTGAGGCGGCAGCAGCTGGGCACCGCCGGCAGCAGGACCCTGCAGGATTGCAGGGCAGCACCTCGGCCTCGCCCCGCCGCAGGTGCTGGAATTGTGCAATACAGGTTGCAAAAGCTGACAAGCTCAACAGCTGTTATTCGGCTCAGGGTACCTCTCTGTCCTACGTCTCTGGTACAACGCGCCCCTTTGTCTTGCGCTCCTCTTCTTAATCCTTCGTTGGTCTTTTACTCTGTGTGTTTGTTTTGGGTTTCATTACCTGGAACGGGTCAGCACGGATCAGGAGGGCCCCAGCCCCGTGTCAGCCACGGAGCACCTGGTGAATTCGGATGGGTTTGCTGTGCCCCAGCGCTCGCGGTGCGTTTGTCCTTGGCAGCGTCCTCAGGTTACGCCTGTGACCCCGTGGTGCCGGGATTCTGTTTCGAAAACAATAATGAAAATAAAGAATCAACTTTTCTCTTCCCCCCCCCCCCCAAAAAAAAAAAAAAAAAAAAACCACACCAAATGTATATACTCCAAAAGGCAAAAAAAAGGCAAGATTAAACCCATTTTTTATACGAACAACGCGAACGGGACTCCCTGCCGAGGGGCCTCGCGGTGACTTTCCCTGGCGAATGTCTGGGTGCTCCTGCACTCCTTTTGTACCCAGTGCATGCTGTACAGAACATACTGCCTGTAACTTAGAGAGGAGCGGGCCAAGCTGCTCTTCCCCGGGCCCTGCAGCTTGTTTGGATGAAGAGTTGCGCCTTTGATGCATTTTTGTACTGTACATATTTGTATATATTAACTATATTGCCATGTTATGAACACAGATTTTGTTATATTCGCTTGTTTCGGTTTCCTACAAAAGAAAAAAAAAAGGGAAAAAAAGGTCCATAATGGGGAATATTATTTTTTTTTCCCATTTCTCCATAGAAAATATGCTTGTAATTTTTTGTTTGTTTGTTTGTTTTCTTGCTCATCATCTTTTAATGGCTCATAAAGGAATTCGAGAGGAGCTTGTGGAGGAACTCAGAGAAGCAAGTCTGTGTTTGCATGAGAGCTGCCCGACTTCTGGCTAGAAAGGGGGGTGGGGGGAAGAAGGGAAATCTAAGTCAAGTTTTGCTTTTAAAGCATGCTTAGTCCCACGGGAAACTCATACATGTACAATTATTCTCTTTGTATTTTATCTAATAGTGCCTGATTTTTTTTTTTTTTTTTTAATGTCTTCTTGGAGGAACAATTCATAATTGTCAAAATTTGAAACATTAGCTTAATTTTGTTTTCATGACCTCTCATTTCTTCCCCTTATTTATTTTGTTGCTGTTTATAATGGGCCCCAAGGCCATCCCTGACATTGCAGTGTTCTTCTTCCACATTAGGGATGTTTTTAAAATTACCGAGATTATTGAGCCAACAGGCTGCTTTAATCAAAACCATGTTTCACTTGGTTTGGATGATTATGGATGGTCCTAGGATGGAGAAAGCCCTTTCTGCTGGGAGGACCATACCATCTAGTGGCCCCGGAGCTCCATCACACGCAGGCATCTTCCCAAAATCCACTTTCTCCAAGCCTGCCTGGCAATTTGGCTTCCAATTATTTGCTTATTATAACGAACTTCAGCTAAACAAATTGATAATGTTAATGGCTTATTATTTTATTTTTTTTTTTTTTTCCCTTCCCTCTCCTCCCTTCGGTTGATTGCTAAATAAATTCGTATAATTTATACTAGAGGAGATTATTGCTTTTATTGTTTTGGGTTCCCCCAAACCAATTATTAACAATCAGGACTATGTATCTCATTAAATTTAAATCAGGTCAAACCTATTTATCTGAGGCCTTTTCTGATTTACAGGAAGATGACTGCAATCCAGAGCATTTAAGGTGTATTTCTGTGTATGATTTTGTAGCATTGGAATTTATTAACGGTGATTTTTTTGTTCTGTGTTTTCACCATGGTAAATACATTGTATTTAAAAAAAAAGAAAAGAAAAAAAAAAAAGAAAAAAACCCCTCAACTTTCCCACAGAAAACATTACTTTTTATGCCCAGGGATTTATTTTTATTTTTTTTTTAATATAAAATCACTGCAGTTTTAGAACTGTAATTAAAGCCCTGAATAATAGATCACACATCTTTATCTGTTATGTTTAAAAGGAAAAAAAAAAAAAAAATAGCCCAAACTGCTCACATAATCCTGAATGCCTCATTTCCATAAAAAAGGTTTCTATACATATATTATTTACATTTTTAAACATGGTAATTCTTCCCTTTGTGGCAGAAAATGTCTCTTTTCCACCGCAGCTACTGGAAAGCGACTGCTCACATCTGAAATGTTATCGTAATTTGCATCAGGAAACCCAACTGCAGACATTAAGGACTGGGGTGTGTTCAATTATGATTTTGCTGGAGGCTGTCCCTCATTTTAATGCTGCACTCATTGAACTACCTTTCTGAAATCTAGCTGATACGGCTCACCACAGACATGCTTCACAACATCATTAGCTTTGCAAATGGCTTCATTTCAGTCAACGCAGACTTCAGGGGGTTTTTTGGGTTTTTTTGGTTTGGGTTTTTTTTGGGTTTTTTTTTTTGGCCAATTGTAAAATGGAAATTTGAAAAGGGAATAAAAAAGGAAAAAAAAAAAAGAAAAAAAAAACAGATGCACTTAAAACATGAAAAGAATTATTTATATGATAAAAATATATTTAGATTTTCAAAGCACAAGACTGAACAGAAGTGCTCTTTTTATGCTTTCTGAAGATGTTACTGTTAAAAGTCTTTCTACATCAGGCTTAATAAATCTGTAATGACATTTGATGGATTGATTTTTGTGTGGGTTTTTCTTTTCTTTAGTCCCTTTTTTTTTTTTTTTTTCCCTATCCTTTTCTTTCTCTGCGGAGAAAGAACACGACTGACCTGGGGAGGCTGTGGGAGTGAGAAACCCACAGGAATGTGCCTGTTTCAGTAAAACTCACGCAGGATTTCTCGCAGGCTCCTTTCCCTTCAATAATAATCACTTAAAGCGAGAAAAAGAGGTGTGGGGGGGAAGCACCACCACCACCCTGTGCTGGTTTCTCCCAGTTTTTCCCTCTCCCAGTTTTTCCCTCTCCCTTCTCTGGCTCTGGGGTTGTTTCTGGGGTGGGGGGACACACCCATCCCACCTCCTCTGAGCCTGCAGCACCGACCTCTTCTCTTCTTTTTTAAAGTGATTTTTTAAATATTTTTTTATTTTTTATTTTTTTAAGGAATATATTGCACACATTTCAAGAAACCCCTCTAGGGTAAAATAAAAAAAAATATATATAGATGGCTAAAATAACAAATGAATCATAAAACTTCGAGATGGAAAAGGACTATTAGATCATCCAATTTGTCTTGCTGTCTGCCAATCCAGGTCTGCTCCCCCGCTCCCCTGGGCTTTGTCTCGCCTCTCTGACTGAACTCCAGCTCAGGCTCCTCTGCCCCTTCCCGGGAAGGGCTCCAGTGGCTGGGAATGTTTTATAGGGACGGGGCCAAACCCTGCCCGCAGGAGCCTCACCTGCAGCCTGCGCAGCGCCCACCCCCAACAGTTCCGCGCCCCACAGAGCTGGAATCCGCTGCCTTGGGAGGGGGATTCACTGCCCGGGGCCCCCCTGGGCTGTGGGGCCGGGACTGGGATCACCAGGGATCAGCAGGGATGAACAGGGATCCACAGGGATCAGCAGGGATCCACAGGGATCCACAGGGATCAGCAGGGACCCACCGAGACCAGCAGGGATCACCAGGGATCACCAGGGATGAGCAGGGATCCACAGACATCTGCAAGGATCCACAGAGATCACCAGGGATTAACAAGGACCCACAGAGATCCATAGGGACCCACAGATCCCCAGAGATCCCCAAAGAAAGATCCCCAGAGATCCCCACAGATCCCCAGAGATCCCCAAAGAGAGATTCCCCAGAGATCCCCAGAGATCCCCAGAGACCCCCAGAGACCCCCGTCCCCGCTGTGCCGGAGCCCTGCCGCCCCCCAGCACAGCATTCCCAAATCCTGGAGACCCCAAACCGGCTGGAGCAGCTCCCGGCAGCCTGAAGAGTCGGCTTTGATTTATTCCAAGGGTTTGAACTCGCTCGTCTCCCTTTTTTTTGTTGTTGCCTTTTTTGTTGTTTTTTTTTTTTTAATTATTGGTGATACACTCCAGCAGAAGAACAAACAAACAAACAAATAAAATCAACCCTTCAGCTTCTCAGATGGATGTTTTGGCTACGGGGCAACTTTGAAAGCTGGTTCCATTTTTTTCTTTCTTTGCTTTCATTTTTTTTTTTTTTTTTTCTTCGCTGCTCCTTAAAACTGTCTTGATTTAATAAAAGTTAAATGTTTTCATAGGAAAATCAGGCTGGGTGGTTTGTGATTCTTTTATGTACAACACGAATATTACATTATTCAACAATTCAGGAATAAATTTAATTCTGCCTGCCTTTGCTGAGTGTGCTGCAATTGAAAGGGGCTGACAGAGGGGCCGGGTGCTGAGGAGGGACCTGCTGGCTCCAGGAGGGTGATGCCTGCAGTTTGATCTTCCGTGTATTCCATGTTCTGTGCTGCCCAGGTGCAGCTCTGAGCTCACACTCAGCGTCACTCAGCTCTCTGCACACAGCAGCGACACAAAACAAATCCTGCTCCTGCTGCACACCAAGGACAACTTTCAGCCCAAAGCACAGACAAGGGTGGCTGGAGGGAGGAACAAGGATGGGAGCTCACAGCCTGGGGCTGGAACTGGACAATTAAACACCAATGTGCAAATGGACCAAAACTGATCAAAGTGTGAGACCTGGTGACCATTTGACAATTTTGTGCCCATTTTGTGCCCATTTTGTGCCCATTTTGGTTCCACCTCGGGTGTGTCTCTGGCCAGGCTCTTGTCCTGCCCAAGCTGTACCCTAAAGGCCTTTCAATAAATCTCTGCTTTATTCCCCAGCTCTGCCCAGTCTCTGTTCCAGCTCAGCCCTCCCAGGGCATCCAGGGCACCGGGGTCACAGCCCGAGGGCTCAGGGGGCACAGCCCCGGGCAGGGAGCAGAGCCTGGCACCAGGGCTGGCACACGGCACAGGGGGATGCTGTGACACCTTCCTGAGGCCCCCAGAACGGGAAGGAGGAGACAGCAGAGAGGGGATCCCATCAATCCACAGCAACATCTCCAAGGAGAGGCAGGAGGGTGGTGCCAGGCTCTCTCTGAAGTGCCAGGACAGGGTGAGGAACAACGGGCACGACCTAAACACAAGTTCCACCTCAGTCAGGACAAACTTTCTGTGGAGGGTGGCAGAGCTCGGGAACAGCTGAGGGAGGGCGTGGAGACATCCCAAACCCCCTGGATGAGCTCCCGTGTCCCCTGCTGCAGGAGGGCTGGGTGATCCCCCCTGCCCCGTTCTGTGTCACCCATGGTGGGTGCAGTGCTGCAGGAGGGCTGGGTGATCCCCTCTGCCCCGTTCTGTGTCACCCATGGTGGGTGCAGTGCTGCAGGAGGGCTGGGTGATCCCCCCTGCCCCGTTCTGTGTCACCCATGGTGGGTGCAGTGCTGCAGGAGGGCTGGGTGATCCCCTCTGCCCCGTTCTGTGTCACCCATGGTGGGTGCAGCGCTGCAGGAGGGCTGGGTGATCCCCTCTGCCCCGTTCTGTGTCACCCATGGTGGGTGCAGCGCTGCAGGAGGGCTGGGTGATCTCCCCTGCCCCGTTCTGTGTCACCCATGGTGGGTGCCGTCTCCAAGCACAGAAGCGCCGCTGGAGCTGGTGGCCCCGCACACACAGCCCCATCCCTGCCCTGCCCCATCCCTGCCCTGCCCCTCCCTGGCCCAGGACAGCTCCAGGTGGGGCCTGGCCGAGCTGCCCCGGGAGCCTCCAGGGCCAGGCTGGGACACCACAGCCGGCACAGGGGCTCTGTCACCCGGGGAAGTTCCTCGGGGAGATTTCTGCCAGGGAAGACGAATGCTTAGAGGAACAAAGCCCTCAGCATCTGTTCCCAGCTCACAGTGGCAGCTCCGGAGCAAACCAAGCTGTTCACCGGGCTCCAGACCTCAGGCTGCCCTCAGGGAAAGAGCAGCAACAAACATCACCAAAAAAACCCCCAATCCAGAATTCAGCATTAACTCCAGGCTGCAAACAGTTTCTCCCTACTACCGGGAAGATCTTTGTTCTGGGAAGGGGTCGAGCCCTGAGGATGATGATGAAGGGGATTCTCCTGGGATGCAGCACACACAGAGGGCTGGGACTCGTCCCCCTCCATCCACAGATCCAGGGGTCTGTCCCAGCAGGGACAAAGAGCCAGATGAAAACGTCCCAAATTCCCCCTGCAGGCACACGAGGCCCTGCTGCTCGTGTGCCCTGCTTCTGGTGACAGCAGCACACCTGGCACCACACGGGGTACAAAAAGGGATGTGCTCCCGTGGGATCCCATCCTTATGGGGATAGAAGGATTCCATCCGTATGGGGATAAAAGGATCCCATCTGTATGGGGATAAAAGGATCCCACCCTCATGGGGATAAAAGGATTCCACCCTCATGGGGATAAAAGATTCCACCCTCATGGGGATAAAAGGATCCCATCCGTATGGGGATGAAAGGATTCCATCCTTATGGGGATAAAAGGATTCCACCCTCATGGGGATAAAAGGATCCCATCTGTATGGGGATAAAAGGATTCCACCCTCATGGGGTCCCCACCTCCCCAGAGCCCCGGTGCCTTAACACCAGCCCTGTGCCCTGGGCAGTTTTAACCAAGCTGTGCTTGGGGAAAACACCCTTCAAATCCTGCCTTTATTCTTCTCAGCACTCCAGACCACAGCAGGCCCAGGGAGCGAGGTCCAGACCTTGTGATTTTGTGAAATTTAGGACTTTGGCAGAGTTTTCTGCAGCCTGAGTGGGAACCTGGGCTAAGGCCTGTGCCACTCCTCTGGCTGTCCTACAAAATGCCCCTGAAACCCCAAAATACGAATTCTGCTGCCTGTCTGGAGCCTTGGGCCCCTGGTGCTCTGCAGTGACCAGGCAGAGCAGGGTGCACCACTGGGCTTGGGCATTTCAGGTGCACCAAGGAAGCATTAATCACATAAAAGACAGATTTCCCAGAGAAATCCACCTTAAATGCATTTCTTTTTTTAGAGATGGATGCCAGCTTTACACTAATACCCAACTTTAATTTATAATGATGCAAATACAGCCGCAGTTGCTCAGTTACCAGTCGTTGCTCTCCACCAAGAAGCACTTTTTTTCTGTCAAACTATCGCTTATTTCTCTTTTTAAAGCACTCACAACCAAATTCACTGAATCTGGCTGAGCGTGCAGGCCAGGGGTGTGGGGCAGCTCAGGTGGGATTAAAGTGTCCTGAGACTGAGCTCTATAAATCCCGGGCCAAAAATCGTTAACAAATCTTTAAAAAAATAAAAATCCAGAGCCAAAGCCAAAGCCAAAGCATTTCGTGCACCAGTATATTCAATATTCCCCTTTAACTGACAAAGGCTGAGCGGTGTCACAAGCGTTAAAGAATTTGGTTTGCTTGTTCTTCCAAACTAATAAAACACCAATAGCTCTGGCTAAACTCATCCAGAACACATTGAGGTTAAATTAACAAAAGGAGAAGCCCCTGAGCTCAGGCAAACAGCAATAATGCCTGGTTGGAGAAGGGGAAATCACATTTTTATATGAAAAGTCCATCTGTAAGCAATTGTGCTAATGCTTTAAAGATGATCAGCTCAGGCTTTTGGAGTCAAACAGGAAAACAACCCAAAATCTTATCAGGAAAGAGATTTTTCAGCCCCAAAACAGATTCTGTCAAAATGTCAAAGGCCCAGATTTAGGTTCTGCCAAACGAGACTTTAACAAGACCCAGTTCGAAGAGAAATGCTGAGTTCAATTTCCTTTGAACCTCACGTAACAGCCAGAGGGAGAGCAGAAATCCAACCCCAAACACAGCACTGAAGGGGGAACACAAAGGAAACTGAAATTAAATAACGCCAAGTGTCATCCTCAGCCCCTCTGTGAACACAGGGAGCGAACCCAACACCAGCACGGGGCAGGTGTTCCACTAAAGGTGGAAAAACCCCAAAAACCGAGCCTGCAAATGTTCCCTGGGCAACCCAGAGCCATCAGCCGAGGGCAGGAACCATCCCAGAGACAGGAAATCTCCTGGCCTGCTGCTGGAAGAATGGGAGGCTTCAGGAGCTGTAAAGAAACAGAAGGCAAAAACAAAACAAAAAAAAAAAAAATCAAATTTGGTGAAAATGTATTTTAGCATTAATTATCATTTCACTCAGTTCTGATCTTCTCTTTTCCCAAACTATTTCTGCTCAACTTTGACATTAAAATTTCATTGGGTTTGCTCGGATCTACTTTATTTAGCAATGTTTAATTGGACTTTTGAGAACATACATATATGTATTAAAAATTCAGAACTACCCTACACTGAAATAATATTTCATGACAAAATGTGATTTTTTTTGTTTTTCTTTAAGTGCAAGCTCTTTCCTGTTTTTCCAGAATTATCAGTAAACCAAGGAGCCTGTGGTTTCCTTGGCTCTTCCCCACTCGTTCCACCGAAGGGACGAAATCACAGGGAAAAGTTCTTTGTAATTATTCAACAAGACAAAAAATCAGTAATTAGGTCATGCCTTTCAGAGAGGATTAATGAAAACGTTTTACATGCGCAGAATGAGTTTTAAATGCCGGAGTGCTCCACAATTATTTATCCGAGGGTTCTGTCCTGGCGGCGCATCCCACGGTGCAGCCGCATCCCTTCGCCAGGTGTGACACCCCGGCAGCAACGTGTGCCGGCAGCTGAATCCGCTCGGTGGCAACACGTTTCAGGAAATATCCCCGGGGAGAGGAGGGGAAAATCAGGATAAACACAAGAAATAAATAAAATAACCTTTCAGGACGGAGGGATGTGCCGCTGTGTCCCCGCCCGTGGAGCTTCCCGGGGGTGCCGCGATTCCCGATTTTATTGTTCGGGTCATCGCTTTTCCCGCGCGGGGCCGCCCCGGGTTCAGCGGCCGCTTTGGTGTTCTTTCGGATTAATTGGGAATTTACACTCGCCGGGCCCTCGGGACGAGCCGCGGCTGCGGCTCCGCTGCTTGGCCAACACCGCCACCTAATGCCGGGCTGATCCCGGGAATGCCGAGCGCCGGGGATGCCGAAAATCCGGGATGATGAACGCCGGGAATGCCGAGCGCCGGGGATGCCGAAAATCCGGGATGATGAACGCCGGGAATGCCGAAAATCGGGGATGATGAACGCCGGGAATGCCGAGCGCCGGGGATGCCGAAAATCGGGGATGATGAACGCCGGGAATGCCGAAAATCGGGGATGCTGAACGCCGGGAATGACGAGCGTCGGGAATGCTGAAAATCGGGGATGCTGAACATCGGCAATGCTGCGCCAGAGCCCTGGCACAGGGAATGGTGTCCCAGAGCCCTGCCCTGGCACAGGGAATGGCATTCCCAGAGTCCTGGCGCAGGGAATGGTGTCCCAGAGCCCTGCCCTGGCACAGGGAATGATGTTCCCAGAGCTCTGGCACAGGGAATGGTGTCCCAGAGCCCTGCCCTGGCACAGGGAATGGTGTCCCAGAGCCCTGGCACAGGGAATGGCATTCCCAGAGCCCTGGCGCAGGGAATGGTGTCCCAGAGCCCTGCCCTGGCACAGGGAATGGTGTCCCAGAGCCCTGCCCTGGCACAGGGAATGGTGTCCCATAGCCCTGCCCTGGCACAGGGAATGGCATTCCCAGAGCTCTTGCACAGGGAATGGCATTCCCAGAGCCCTGGTGCAGGGAATGGTGTCCCAGAGCCCTGGCACAGGGAATGGTGTCCCAGAGCCCTGCCCTGGCACAGGGAATGGTGTCCCAGAGCCCTGGCACAGGGAATGGTGCCCCAGAGCCCTGGCACAGGGAATGGTGTCCCATAGCCCTGCCCTGGCACAGGGAATGGTGTCCCATAGCCCTGCCCTGGCGCAGGGAATGGTGTCCCAGAGCCCTTCCCCAGCCCTGGAGCAGCCGGTGCCCCCCGAGCCCCGGGATTCTCTCGGGATGCAGCACACACGGGAACCTTTCCCCACGGCTCAGGGACATTTCGGAGGTGTTAAAAGCACCCAGGGCAGCTGCTGGAGGCTGCAGGATGGAGTTCTGCCTGCTGGGAAAGGGCACAAACTGAGGGGAAGCAAAGGGGGAAAACATCTGGAGAGGGAATATTCCCCAAATCCAGATTTCCCATCCTGAAGAAAGGGCTGGGGTGGATCGGGGTGCTTTGATTTCATACACAAACACAGGAGAACAAAAAGCCCAGACAGAACTGGTGACACAGTGAGGGATGGCCTGGGAGGACACCTCGCCTTTCCCTTTGGATCGCTCAGGAGACCCTGAAACCAGAGCCTCCTGTGCTTTGCAATGCCACGCTCATCCCAGCAGCCTCCTCCCAGGAATTCTGCTCCAGCTGCTCCCGGGTTTTGCCGTATTTCACACCTGACCCAATCCTGGCCTCTGTGTCCACCAGGAAAGAACTCCAAACTAAATAAAGTTTATCACCCCGTGTCAAAATGGGCATTCTTGCAATTAGCACGTGATTACTCAATCTGCATAATTACACGCGGTAATCATGCTGCAGCATGTTTGGAACTGCCAGATCTCATTTTCCCCAGTAATCCTGGATCACATGAATATCTTCAGTAGGAACTACTACTTTAGATGTTATGAATTAATATTAAGATGAAATTGAATTAAATGTACTGATTTTAATGTCATGAATGCACTCATAACTATTTTTTTCCCCTGAGAACCATCTGCAATTTAGAGACTTGCTAATCCTAATTAAATGCACTTTTCTCAAGTGTGTGCAAATGAACAGAGAAATCTGCTCGGGAAAGCACTTGCATATTTTCCTCTTTCACAAAGGGGGGAGAAGAAACTGTTTGGTGGTTTAATATTAGCTCTTCCTCCTAAGCGAGAACGAGTAGCTTCCTCGCAATTCCAGGACACAGAGCAGTCAGAGATGGATCTAAAGGGGCAATTTGCTAAAAGCAGAGGAGGCAGAGCCCTCAAACGAGCGCTGGTGACGCTGCTCTGAGCGTTCACACCCGAGTTCAGCGGCGCCTGCCACCGTTTTGGGCAGTGCTTGAGAGCCCAATGTTCTGCTTGAGGCAGCAAACAGAGCCTGGCACTCACAGGCGCCAAGCACACAGAATATTCTGCTCTGGTTCTTCACCTCAGTCAGCTCTGGGCGCTGCCCCTGGAGTTTGAGCTCACAGAGGCATCAGCACCTCAGTCCCAGCAATAACCAGCTCAGCGTGGCCGAGGTGAGCCCAGCCTGGGGCCAGGCCCCGAGGACAGGCAGGGCTCACGGCTGGCTGCAGGGCTCACGGCTGGCTGCAGGGCTCACGGCTGGCAGCAGGGCTCACGGCTGGCTGCAGGGCTCACCCCACCCAGCACCCAGCTGTCCCCTCCAGGAGCTCAGGAGACACCCCAGAGCCCCTCTGTGCCCCGCAGGCGCAGGCAGGAGTCACCATTTCACTTCCACACCATTTTGGCTCCCACCTTTGGAAGGTTTCACCCTCCCCCAGCTTTTATGAAATCAAGAAACCAGCCCAGCCTGGGCATCCAAGAGGCTGCAGCCCCTCATTAGTGCCCCCTAATTAGTGTCCCCTCATTAGTGCCCCCATCACTCCTTTTCTCCCACGGATGAGCTGCCTTGGACCTGTCTCCCCCAGGTGCCTTCCAAGCTGATAATTTCAGTTCTGAGATGTGGCCAGCGGTGCTGGTGAGGTCTGGCACCTCAGGAGAGTTCCAAGAACACAACAGACCTAGAAAATTTTGCAGAACATACTTGGTTTAAAAAACTTCGTAATAATTTAATACAAATTTTATGAAGTCTCACAAAAAGTACAATTAATGCCCCTCTCAAAGTTATTATCACAGAAAAATGCATTTAATAACAAAGTTTCCTTTCTTGAAGGAAAATAACTGCAAGAGAAGAAAGCAAAAGTTTCTCCCTTATTTCAAGCCAGATTTTCTGGGGAGTGACTCAGTATTTTCATGTAACTGAACATGAATTTGGATTTGGTTATTGGCAGCTTCTCCCTCTCCCCCAGCAACGCGAGGATGGTGAAAGGTCAAGTGAACATGAAATTCCAGGCAACTCCTTTTAAGCCTTAAAAGCAAGACACAGAAACCAGTTTTGCAAAACACCAAGTCTATATTTACATCCACATGTAATAATATACTCAACTAAAGTGAAATACATCATAAATTAAATGAGTAATGTGTGCCTGCTGCTTGCCGACTTCCGGTCCCAACAATTAAAATAGAACAAAATGGAATGAAATAAATACATTAAAAAAAAAAAAAAGAAAAAAAAAAAGGAAAAAAAAAAAAAAATCAACCATTTGTACCTCTATATATGCACTGTTATTTCCAAAGGAACATACAAAAACCAGTAGTATCCCAATAGTTAATACTGATGGGCAAAGTGTGGTGGTGCTGCCATGGAATGGAGTCTTCAGGTCCATTTTTCCATTCCAATCCCCCCCGCCCAAAAAAAAAAAAAAAAATAAAGCCTTGAGGGAAACTGTACCAGCATGAAGGGAGGTTAAAAACAAACAAGCCTTAGGTCTGTTTGCTGCAACACGTTAAAAAAAGCAGCCCTGCCCCTGTGGCACGGGCAGACAGCTCCAGCCACGCGCCCTCCAGGACAGGCAGAGAGAGAGATCACACACAAAAATAGATTTAACCCTTTTCCAAGTGAATTCATCTTCAAAAAATAGGCTATAAAAGTGCAAAACTAGGAAAAACAAAAATCTAGGTTATGTACATATGGCTCAGCTTACGAACAGGAAAACAGGTCAATAGTGTACAATTTCCTGATACACAGCACTTCATTCCATTGCCAGTTTACAGAGACATTAAAAACCAGTCCCTTTCACAGGAACCAAGACAACTGGAACATCTCAAGTTGCATAATGAAACAACAAAGAGTTTCTAGGTTTTGCTATTTTACATTTGCTGTAGGAAGGGGGAAGAGAAAAACGAACAGTGCAAAATATTTAATTTGTTTTGTTTTACTAAAAATATATGGAAGTCAAAGCCAGGTACAGAAGGAATTAACTCTTAACTACAACTTCATGAGAAGAAAGGAGGAAGGCAAGTCAAAATATGCAACAGTTCTGCTCCACTGGCTGGTAACTGGCCATCTTCCCTTTACAAAAATTAAACTGCATGTGCATTAGAAAAAACTCTTGTTGTCTTCACAAAAAAATAAAAGGAGACATTCTCCCATTTACAGGATATTTCTCACTCATTTTAAACACCCAGTAGATGCTAAAACATGACACCAAGAAGCTTCCAAGCACACTCAAGTAGGCTCCATCACAGCCACATCCCTTTTGAAGTCTGGAGAACTCAAATTCGTTTTTCAAGGCTGCTGTTCGAGACTTTACAGCTTTGGACAAAGGTGCAAAGGAGTTTTTTTCTCTCTAAATGTGACTGTGTGGAGCTCAGCACAGAACCAAACATCTGAAACACGGAGATTATTATTGTTTCTCAAGCAAGTCCCAGGGATTTTCTGTTTGGATGGTGGCAGAGGTGTTTTTTAAGCAGCTTCTCTGAAGAACAGCAACCAATGCCAAGAGAAGAATCCAAGCACATTTCAGGAAATCCAAAATGTCAAGTATTGCCTCATGCTTGCATTTAAAACCGTGCTGGAAAGAACCCCAGAGAAGCAGAGCCCTCCAGCACGTCCTGGTCCTCACCCAGCCAAGGCAGATCAATGTCAGCACCGTTGCTTTAATGTTCACAACATCTATAAACTGGACAGTTTCAGACAGTTTATTTGGAACTTTGTTTTAAAAAAACTAACAGTTCAACAGGGAAAAAAATAAAAAAACCAACCCAACAGATGAGAAACTTTCACTTTTATGAAAAAGGAGCATTACGCCAACAGGATTTTCAACTTCAATATTTACAGTTTACCTGAGGTGCAACGATATATAATCTTTCCAAGAGAAACTCTTTCAGCAGCGCTCAAGTATGTAAAAATAGAACTCCTACCTAATATTTGGTCAATTAATTCTAATGAAAAAATACTCAAAAGTCAAGGTCAAGATATACATTCTCCACACACCTTCATAACCCAACTGTTTTAGACTACTCTGTATGGCTATTTGGTACAAAATGTTAAAAGAACCAGTATTATAAAACTGTAGTGTTTCTATATACAGTACAATCACAGCTTAGTTCAGTAGCTTTCACCGTTTTCTCTTCCTCAGGGGATGAACTGCAGGTATAACTCCATGGAATATGCACTTGTGTCCTCAGACCTGGGGGGAAAAAAAAAAAGAGGAATAAATATTAAGTTTGTGGCATACAGCTCTAAAATAGTACAGCGCAGTTTTTGTTGTGAGGAATGTCTTGGTAACAAAGGGAATTCAGATCCTTGCTAAAGAATTGATACTGCCATGCAAGTCTGGATTGCCAGCTTTTACCTGGCAAATAAAATCTACTTGGGAATATGCTGAGCCCCAAGAAGAATTTCAGGCATGAAAGCAAGTTAACAACACAACCAGACACATCTATGCTTAGTAAGGGGCCAAAAAGAGCAGTGAGATTAGAAGAATAGCAAGAAGTAAGTGTTTTAAAAGCTGTCAGCTCCATGTCAGATAGCTCTGCTCCCAAAATCTTTCCATAAAATCATGTGTGCTGGCCCAGGTGCATTCCAGAAATAGTCCTTAACTATTCCCCTAAAGAGGGAAATGATCTGTAGCTCTGGGTTAGAAGAAAGCGAACAGATCTGTTTATTCCAGTCCCACAGAGCACTTCTGTGCTGAGCTGTGAAGGGTGCTCAGGTCTCAGATGTGCAGCACGGAGGAGATGAACTCCCAGCACCAGGGCACAGCTTTCACTCGGTTAAAGAGAGGGAAAACCACCTGGAATGACCTCTGGGTCACAGAGGAGCTGCCCAGGAGCTGCCCGGGAGCTCTCCCTTCCCTCTGGACTTGCCCAGCCCAGCGCTGTGGTTTGAGGAGCGCTCAGCAGGGGCAGAACGAGCAGGGCATTTTCAGCACCCAACACAACCCCAGGAGCCAGAACTGTGTCACACGCACCTCCTCCCACTTCTGCTTCCCCACATCTCGCTCTTCCACCCTCAAGGACTGACTCAACTTCGACTTCCTGCCTGTACTTTGACTTTCACTGAACACTTCCCACTGGAATTCTAACTAATTAATATATTTATCTAGCGCTACCCTCCCATTTCTCTTCAAAAAGGCACATCCTGTACCTAACAAACCATTACCACCACTCCAAACAATCAGCACTGCCACCAAATCAGCATTGGGTGGTTTTATAAGGAGGAGGAAATGTTTATCTCCTCAGGCTCGGACCTTCACAAGCTCTCCTCATGCTGTGCAGGAACCTTTGATGCCACCAGCACCTCATGCAACATTTAAGCCCCAATTAGTTCAGAAATTGTCTGTTTACCGCTCTGGAGTGATTCAGTTCTTCTTGTCACTGGGTCTGAAGGGTGTGCTCCCCACAAAGGGCTCGTAGCTTCTCTTCTGCAGCAGATTGCTGGGTAGGTGTTGGTATGACACTGATCTCTTTCCTAGAAGAAAGTCATTTAAGGGAAATAGCATTATTTCCTGCTCCCCTCAGGTCCACATCAGCATCCAGAATCCAAAATAACTTGACAAATCATCTCACAATCAGGCCTCAAAAATACAGATATTCCTTGATGTTCCTATTATATGACATTGAGGATCCAGAATAAGTACAAGGAGAATGAAAAGGTAATTTAACAACTTTGTGCTAAGTTTTATCCAAGTGATGTCCAGCTCCAAATTTTACTCATTTTATTTGCAAGAAAGAAATGTCTCGGTTTAACTCATCCCACAGCAGAGGCTTCACCTAAGGAGGTGTAAGCGCTTCACCTTCAATGTCTAATTCAATTCCTGTATTTGTTTGAAAACTGAATTTTTCAATGAGTATTTGAGAGGGAAACTGGGGATATTTCATTGCTGCCATCATGGATTACATGGAACTCGTGACACTTTAAAGAGTGTTAGCACACATTTACTTGCAGATCTTTTTAAGCAATTTTCAGTCCAGCATACAGGTAGTTTTGTGTTTATTTGAGGCCATTAATTCAGATTTATATATGTGAAATCAATGCCTGTTCCATATTAAGTCTTACTAGCTTAGGCAAGCAGTCAAAAACACTTCATAAAACTAAGGCAAAAAGTCCAGAATCATTACTCCCACAGGATCCAAAAAGCCCAACTGCCATCCATATTCCATGAAAGCTTCCAGTGCAGCATTGGGGAAAAAAAAAAAAAAAAAAAAAAAACACCTCGCGAGCTTTAATTAAATTAAAATGGCACAGCTAAATTAATATTTCAACAGAATCCACGGAGCCATTGGAGCGTGTCACGAGCAATTGTCTTTAATTTCCAGCCTCTGCCAAATCAATCAGCCAACAGGTTATCCTCGATAACATGTTGCCATTGCAAAGGCAACTAATTTGAGAATAAACACAAACTGAGCGGTCTCAGAATGTTTCTGTCTCTTCAGGGCAACACGGGATGGCAGAGCTTACAAGCAATAAGGGAAGGCATCATGCTTTAATCAAGTTTGCCAAGTGGAACATATTCTCCTGACAACTCGATCCGGCGTTTAACATGCGACGGAACACGTTCGGGGCACCTCAAGGATGTTGCCACGAGGCACACGGGGCCCTCAGAAAAAGGTTTTGACATCGTGGTTTATAAAATCTGCAGGGCTGGAGAGGAGGAGAGGGCAGAAAGCTGCAGGTCTGCACCTGCACGGCTCTGCAGATGGTATCACACGGCTCCGAGGAGCTGAAGTCTAGAGAAACTGTTGTGCTTAAGATTTATAACGAAAAATAAAAAGGATTTAAAGAAGCTTTTATCTTTGCTCTCCACCCACAATAAACCTCTCCTCTAACACGGAAAGGTTGCTTGGCTGTTGCCCTGCACCCTTCTCAACAACTGTCAAGGTTTGGGTTGGGTACTTCTAAGCAAATTGGTTGAAAACCCAAGAAATTAACCTTACAAACCTACATCTTCCTGCCCAGGGCTTTCACAGGAGTTGCTATGAAGCCCCAGCAGAGGAGGGCTTGTTTCACGGGTCTTTCCAATGGAGGTAACAGCCACAAAAAGTCGCTTTTCTCACCCTGAGCCAGCCCCGGGTAATGAACAATGAAATCCTCATTTCCATGACAACAATGCTGTCAAATTAGCGGCAGCCACAGTTCTGAGAGCTCTAAATAACAAAAACCAATGAAAAGTTCTTGACTTCGGGGCTGTGTCTCCAGGCTGGCACCAAGGGCAAAGCTCAGCTGGCAAAGCTCAGCACTGAGATTTCTCTGGCACAGGTGGAGCTTCCAAAAGAAGAACCAGGTGGATTTCCATGAAATAGTTGTTTAAAAATAGAGCTGCTCCCTCAGCAGCCTGCCCTGGCTCAGTGCTGACACTTCCCCATCCCTCCACACCCTCACTGATCCCTCTCTGCACCTCATCCTCACATCACCAGGAATCAAAGGACAGCAACAACTCTTGTGTTCCCGGCCGGCGCTGCGCAGAACCCAGTGCCCACTGTGCATGTCTCACACACTTCAGGGGACACAGGAACGAAAGCAGGAACGAGCCCCATTCCCACACCTCTCCAGTGACTCAGCTCTGGTGCTTTTCCTTCTCCATTCCTGCCCAGCCTGGACACAGAACTGCGACACTTTCCCTCACCTTTCCCTATAACCCTGGTCAATCCTGCATATTTAGATATAAATATAAAATACTTATATGTGATATAGTTTTGAAGCCCACAACCTTAAAACAAGCAAACAAAAACCAGAGCAGAGTGAGCAAACACTTTTTTTTTTTGCCTCATAACTAAACGTGGGCTCAGTATTTGCAGTTTGCTCTGACCTGAGGGAACACACCCCTGCTTGTTACCATCCCAAACTACTCCAGAGAGCAACTTCACTGCTTGCACAGAATGGGAGCATTCAGAGTTCAGGAACTTCACAGACTTTAAGACTACACAGCCAACACAGGCTATTCATTTTTATAATGGGATCTTCGTCTCAAAATTCAAAGTCCTGTATTTGTAGCTAAGTCCATGCTGACCTCAGCTTTAAGCCATAAATACCACCTTCTACAAATAGTCAGACAACTGCTTCAGTATCACCCGGCACCTTTTAATCTTGGCCTCCTGCTGACTTTCTGAACATGCTGATCAAGGACAAAACACAAAAAGCATGTGTTTTGTAGAAGTACCAGAGTACTCCCAATACATCACAAATCATTTATCGCTGCTAGGCCCAGAACTTTCCACGGAGCATTACTACATAATTAGAATAGCAGAGATCTGTTGTCTTGATTTAACAAAGTACCCTGTTCCTACTAAAAGTCAAACATTAAAAAAAAAAAAAAAAAAAATCAATCCATTGAAGAGCAGAACTCTAAGATTTAAATCAGTTTTATGATCTGCAATACGTCCTTTTCTGCTCTTGAAGGGAACAATTGTCCATGGCAGTTTTGGTTTTTTTAATAAAAAGTTTTATTAATATTCCAGATGGTCCAAGACTTCTGGCACATTAAGCAGAAAGGCTCATTCCATATCCTGGATTAGTCAACATGTCTGGAGTGGTCTGATGAGCAAACAACGCATGCTTGCCATCAGAAACCCACAGCAGAGGGGAAGGGGGACCTCGAGGAACTTCAGATCCCTCTTTAAAAATTCAGCCCTTCCACACCTAATTCCCCAAGCCTGCAGTTTGCTGAACCTGGATTTTAAGCCTAAAACCCAAGCTCTGACTGGACTCGGTGAAATGCTGAGCACAGCTGTACTTTCAGCGTTTCGAGACGGGCACACACTCGTTTATATCCCGCTCCCCTCCCCGTGCAGGTGTCAGCAGGAGGGAGGGACTGTACCTTCTCCTGTCGAGCTGGTGACTTGGCCATTGCTAGATCCACAAGGACCATAAAGTGACCCAGAGCTGTACGGCTCGTAGGGTTTGAGAGCAGTCAATACGTTGGGAGGGTCAACATCATCGGCACTGAGGAGCCCTTGCTTGGCTGGCAGGACAGAGGAGGCGGGTTTGGTGCGAGGGTATTCCTGAGGTAGCAGATTTGCATATCTGTTTGCGACACGAAATCTGCTCATTTCGTATCTCCTGTAATTAGCCAGCGGAGAGTCCAGGTGCTCCACAGCTACCACAGAGGGTTTCATCCGTTTGGAAGAGGTTTCTCCATAGTCCAGAGTTGCGTTGCTCCCAGATTTACTACAGAGATAGTCTCTCCCTCGGTGGCAAGCCCAGCCAGGCTCACTGAGGTGAGACTCGAGAACCCCATTCATGCTGCTGCTGACCAGACCAGACTGAGTCACTGGGGCACCCGGAGCTCTGATTTTCGATTCAGATCTTTTTACTCTGTCCAGTACTGGAGAGATACTGGAACTGGAGTGCACTTCTTGCTGAGGTTGTCTGTAGTTGTTTGCCTGAGCTCCAATATTACTTTGCTGTTTGTGAAACTTGAGGTTACTCGGGGCTGTACCGCTCGACTCGCTCACGGAGAAGAGAGGGGCTTTGTTCTGTGGAGGGGCACATTGCTTGGCTTTCCCTGCCTGCAGTGGTTTTTGCTGTGGGTTTGTGGAAGCCTTGTTTTTACTGGGATGCAGAGGCAGAGGAGGCACATCCTTGCCCAGCAGGGCCGGGGGGCAGCCCGTGCGCCGGGCCTTGGCCACGGCCTTGCTCCTGTAGCCGTTCTTGTTAACCGTGTCAGGGTTGTACTTGTGCATCAGCCTCTGGTGCATCATGAGGACCTCGGGGTAAAATGTCCTGTAGGTACAGAAGGGGCAGGTGCTGGGGGCCAGCAGGCCTCTGCTTGCAATCACTGAGCACTCCTGGGAAGCTTTACTGGATAAGTCCAGGGGCTGCTCGTGACAGTCCACGGCAGGTCTGCGTTTGTAGTTCTCAGTGCATTCTTGCATATTGTTCACATTTTTCCCACCAATAAAAGCACAGATATACTGGACATCGTCCTCTTCTGATGCCACAGAAGCCTTTCTCTCTCTTTTAGGCTGAGCTTCTTTGGTTTCCTTCTCAGCCTTTAGTTTTTCTGGGTAAAGAGCGGGCACGTTTTCAGGTATTTGATTCAAGCTGCTACAAACAGAACCTTTGTTCGATTCCCTGGAATTGTTCTTTACTTTTAAAAAGACTGTGCTGCCTATTGCATTGCTCAAGGACAGAACTTCCTTTTGCTGCTTGGCAGGTGGGCAGCTCTCAGCATCTTTGGCACCATCAAAAAGCCTCTTCAGGTTTTTGGTTTCTGGAGCAGCATCAGCAGCCAGCGACAGCGCCGTCTCCTGACCCCGCAGGGAACCTTTGCTGTCACCCTTCCCATCAGCTGCGCCGTCACCGTGCCTGTCCTTGTGGTGTCTCTCTAAATGATACCTCAGGGAAGTTTTCTGGGCTGCTGCGTACTCACAGAATTCACATTTGTACGGCTTTTCACCTGCAACACAGATTTATCAGTAAGTCAGTCTGAGATGTGAAGGCGTGATCACGAACGCAAGGGAATACTGTGGACTCTAAAACACTAAAACTGATTTTTCTCTCCCTTTCCACACACTCCTAAGTCCCAAACTCTCATCTAAAACACTTCAACAACGGTATCATAATGCTTCTACTAACGACAGTGACATCTTCTGGCTGTGCTGGGCCTGGCTGTGGATGGAGATGGGAGCTGACAACGTGTCTGGCAGAGATAAGCAAGGAGGGGAACTCCGGGTCAGCCCCAACAAGTTGCAGCCCTTGATCATCCCACAAGTGTCCAATTCTCAACACAAACGGGACAGCTCGGCTGCAAACAGAGCTGCTTCCCAGGAACGCACGGGCAGGAGGAGGAAGGGTTTGTCTGGCTATGCAAAACAAGGAGCCGAGTTGAAAAAAGAGATCAGCTTTTCCCCAGGTAGCAGCAGCTGGCAGACAACCAACTTAACACTTGAGGAATTGGCTGGTTTGTAAATTAAAACCAAGCCCTAAACTTTTGCTACGCTGCTAAAAGTAGAAAAAATTAAAACTTTAAAATACATGGTTCTAACAATACTTAATGTAATTAGCATTATTAAAAAACATTTATACATATGTAAATAATTCAAATACATTTTAATTGCAATTATTTCTTTTTGTTTAGAATTAGAGAAAACTTTGTTCTTAGTATCAGTGATTTTGAAAGCAGATTCTGTTTTCCATATGGAAAATCAAACATTCCACCCAAGTGGATTCAGCAGATTTCCCTCCCCACCCCAAAAGGTGTAGCCCCCATTTACCTGTATGAGTTCTGAGATGAATATTGAGGTAATAATTGGAGCGAAAATACTTTCCACAGTAGCTGCATTCTCTGGAGGTTCCAAGGGTTTTAACTTTTGTTCTTTCCAAACTGTCTTCATTTTTATCTTTGGGAGAAAATACAGGCATATTAAGAAGAGCAAATCCTAATTTGCAGTCTTATTTAAAACAGTAACTTCTTAAATGAAGATAAGCAAAAAATTATGAACTGCTGTCAAAATCTATTTGTTTTGCTGCACTCTGAGTAACAAAGGCACAAGAGCTAAAAAGGTTTCTGTCCAGAACACTGCTGTTTGTGATAGGGACTAAAGAGCCCAGAGAACAAACAATACGCAAAACAAGAAGACAAAAAAAATTCCCTTTATTGACTAACAGGACGTTGATGGAGAATGGCCCATCTCAAACACTCACACAGGCTATGAACTGTATTATTTCATTAAAGGAGATGTTTGAATTAGTGTGAGGGGGATGATTCAGACTAAAAATGTGCTCCATGCAGCCGAGCACAGAGAGGTGGGGAAGGATGGCAAACATGCCTTTTAAATTAATCCTAACACTGGTATTATTTAGGTGCTAATCAATGGAATGTCTGTAGAGAGACACTCCTTAGACTTGATGAAGAGTATTTCCCGTAAGCTCCTTCGATTTGATGAGGAGTACTTCACTGTATTAACACGGAGTGAGGAAATGCCAGGGTGCCCCAGTGGGTGCCCCGGCTACTCCGGGAACAACTGCAGGGATGACCAAGTGGTTCCAGGGCAGTGCAGAGGCAGGAGATGCCACAGGAGGGCGGCAGGGACAGCAGAACAGCCGAGGATTCACCCAAACAGCAGCAGCAGCGACTGCGCTGCAGCTCCACTGAAACCCCACACAACTCCACTGAACACCCAAGGCAAGGCTGACTGGACACCAGGAGGAGGAGGAGGGAGATCTTTGGTGAGACTAAGAAGTCGGATACGTAACAGACTTAAAAGAGTTCTTTGAGGTTCCAGCCTGCTGGAACGTTTGTCTCCTGGAAATGCCGCGCATGGCTCAGCCCTGGCGAGTTAAACAAACAGCCCATGTCTCCGGAGGTGTGACTCAGCAGCTCACACCAAAATCTGCTCTGCTTTAGGATAAGGCGCTGAGAAACAAAATAAGCAACTTCACATTAGGTCATCACTTCGTTCCTTTGTTCCTGCAGGCAAAATAAAGGGCTGCACATTACCAGAAATGGCGAAGTCAGCCCTGTGTGGGTGCCAGGACATTCTGTACGTCGTGTCTTGCCCTGAGATTATGCAAGTGTCTGTTCTTTAAAGCCGGCTAGGAGCATGTCACACAGAGAAGGGGAGATTAGCTGCGAGACTTTCTGCCAGGCCTTCTGTCCCCTGACATGCAATCTTTTTCAATTAAGGAATCATTCAGTATCACTTGCTTTTCTAAGACACTGTGACATGCAGAATTAATCCTGGGTAATGTACAGATGGAGCCCATCCACGCTGTCAGCAATCCTTCCAGGCAGAGGAGTTAAATGTACACCTCCCTTACTTACAGGTCCACGTATTAACAGCCTGTGCCATTACACAAATGATTCAAACATGCTAGTGCTGACATTTAGGCTTTCAAATTACTATTCAAAACAAACACTGAACTTGCAGTTAGGCAGAAAAAAAGTTCTAAATTATTCTTTACTTCTCAGAGCCTTAAAACCTGCTGGTGGCAAGCACTGAACATTTTTTGTCCTCACAAGATAAAGGAGGAAAGAAACTGAAACTACAATTATTTCTTATAAAATACTCTCTGTAAAAACACGCGCTGGACGAGAAGGGATATGGACCACTCCAAAGCACCCTGTTAAGTTAAAGACAAGGGGTGAACAGTGATTTTTTCTGATTGTTATGTCAAACTCATTGCTATGAAATCTACTTCAGTGACTCCAGTAACTGCAAGAAGCCCCAACACAACTTCAAAGACCTCAACATGGCAGCATCCCAACCTTCCTCACCCTCTCATTTTTCTCTGTTCCCCTTCCCCCACCATAACATTTCCCTATCTAGTTTTTTAACATTTCCTATCACATTCTGAAAAGGTAACAGAAAAGCATGACGCATTCTTTGGCTGGAAGGAGTTCCTAAACAACTCTCAGCAACAGCCACTTCAAACTGAAGCGCTCCCAGTGCTGCTCACCTAAATTAATTGTTTCTGGAAGCCCATCTTCAGAGCCATCCTCAGAGCCTCCTTCCATCCTCTCTGCTGCCCCGTTCTCCTCCAGGTTCGCAATGATGTCGGCACAGTAGGTCCTGGCAGCAGTGGACGTCTCTCCATCACCCCGCCGGTCCCTCTTGTGCACTCTGGAGTGAAGGACCAGCTGGTGGTATGTCCTGAAGGCTTTCCCACACTCCGAGCAGTGGGTTGGCTTCTCTTTGTTCTGGGATGATTTAGAATCAATCTCCATAGAAGGCACTTCACCAGCAGGGTGTTTCAGTTTGTCCTGGGTTAAGTTACCATTCCCTGTGAAACTGCTGTTTTTGTTTACCTTTGACTTCCCCGTAGTTTCAGCCTGGCTACCTTTATTTGCATTCCAAATTTCACAGAGTTCTTCTTTATCTGAAGATGACTCATCGTTGTCTGTACTTCCTTCTTGCCCTGGTTCTTTAATCTGCCCGTGGCCAACTGCAATTTTACCTTTGGTAGCCAGCTGCCATGCTTGATACGTGGTGAAAGGATCCAGCTCAGCGATCCACTTGGCAAGTTTCTGCAGTTTGTCCTTTTCTGGAACCGAATTTGGTCTCAAGTTCAAGAATTGGAAAAATTCCTGGTTTTGAGATGTTTCTTCTGCATTGACTTCAGCAGTCACTTGGGGGCTTTCACCGTTGAGAACTGATTCTTTGGTGTGCACTTTACTGTGCTCAATTAGAGTCTCTTTATTGTGAAATAGGAAACCACAAACCATACAAATTTTGTAAGGTGACGTTACATTTTCAGTTACATGCTCCTGCACCACCTCGTTTATTGTTACGGGGCCTTCAGCACCTTGTTGGTGCTTGTTTCTAGAACCAGGTTTTCCAGTGTGCGTTCTCATGTGATTTTTGAGGAACCACGGCTCTTTAAATCTTCGCCCGCAAACGTTACACCAATAGGTAAAAGAATCTTTATGCTTTTTCATGTGCGCCTCGATGTCAAAAGCTTTATCGAACGTCTGCCCGCAAACTTTACAGCTGAGCTCCTCGCTGTCCTGCTCGTTGCTCGGCGAAGGAGAGCTGGTTCTTACCTGACATTTATCCAGAGGACTGAGATACTCTGCCTCCACCCTGAGCACGGCCGGCTCGCACAGCGTGGGCCTGTGCTGAGTCAACACGTGCTTCCCCAGCTCCTCGGGGTGCTTGAAGGTCTCGTCGCAGAACATGCAGTCCAGGGGCATGCAGCCCTCGGCCTGCAGCAGGAACTTCTCCTGCAGGCTTTTGTAGGAGATGGTGTTGGTTCCTTTTATCGTCATGGAGGCGTCGCTGGTCTCCATCTGGGCACCCACGGCGCTGGCTATTCCCTCGGGTCCGTCCATGTATGCCAGGAGAGGCTGCGTGGGCATCTTTCCTCCCTTCTGCTCCCTTTTACATCTCTCAGTGGCAGCCTGCACTTCTCTGGGGGTGCCCCCCAGTCACAGTAAGGACACTTGTAGAGCTCTCCAACATGCGCCTGCAAGTCTGCTCAGCTGGAAAGCCTCTGTCAGGAAAATGGGGTTTTAATTTTTTTTTTTTCCACCAGCAAAAAATTACTTCTTCTTCAGCTTTATGTGCTTTCACAAATCCCAGCAAATGTATCCAAAGGTTTGCTCAGTGACGGGATGAGGTGGGTTTTTTTTTTTTTAATTGTTTCTTCAGATTTTTCAAGTCTACAGATACAGTCAGTTGCACTTAGTTTTGTTGCACAAACATTTCAGATAGTTGCATTGGGTAAAATACACTCAAGGCCAAGTTCAGTGCCACAAAGAAGTCCAGCACCTGGGGAAGAGAGAAAAGAGTTAGTCAGACCTTTCAAAAGTGAAGTGTTGTCTCCCAAATAATGAAAATATTAGAGCTTAAGAACCATGAAGCGCTTTAGAACAAAACGCATTTTTAAGAGCCAACGAGGGATAGGTGAAGGCACCTGGGTCATTTCCCTACCTGCCACAGTTGAAATAGTTTGGTTCTGTTTACAGCTGTTATTTCTTTGCAAGACTTTGTCTGTCCCTTCAAAACCTGCTCTTACCCAGTTATATAAAGCTGCTGAAACCATATTTCAGTGCACTCCTGAATTCATAACAAAAGAATAGCCCACGTAACCTTTCCTTGAACCTGTAAAACCACAGCAGACTCACTTGATTGTCCTCTAAAGACTGTTAGACAAAACGGGTTTGGGTTTTTTTTTTAAAAAAAAAGCCCCAGACAGCTTGGAATCAGCTTTTATAGTTCTGGTACACAGGGAGTGTCAGCACAAATCTTTGTATTAAGAACCATTCACCAGTCCCACTACTCAAAGCTTTCCCTATCACCCACAAATTTACACTGTCTGTGACAGTTTTGGTCAAAAAGAACATCTCAAAATTTTGTATGAACTAATGATACTATTTCTTGAACCACAGTTTAGTATTTAAATCATCCAAGAGGCCAACAATTACATTATAAAACCAAAATTCTTCTACTTTCAAAGTGGCACAAAACAAAAAATTATTTATTGATTATACTCACAATGGAAGGGTTAAGATTCCACAAGATTAAAAAGGGTTTTAATATGGTCAATCACAACTCCAATGTAAATATCCGAGTCTACTGAGTTACAATGCCTGCTAGCAGCGACTCATGGGCCACCACTTCAGGCTGACAATTTAAAGTTTTGAGGAGTTCAGGACTCCAGTTGATGAAATTTCTGGGTAAAGGGAATGTCCAGCAAACTAATACGAGACAAATATAAACTGCAGAAGAATCATTCTGAGACATTTCCAAATAAAGTAATAAGTAATGAAAAGAATTCATTCAAAATCTGACTCAAACTTTGGCAAATTATTTCCTAAAAGCCAGCTGGCCAGTGACCACATGACTTGAATTATTACGCCCCAAACACATTATCCTCTATAACTCTTGGAGCAGAAAACAGCATGGACACAGCTGGGGTTTAAAATTCACCTCAATTTCCACCTCTGCCTTGCTTTCTATGGAAAGAAATGAAGCATTTTGTTTTATTTGACCCAAAGAAAGGACAACAGCTCAAGCAGAGCCCTGACAGCAGTTCAGGCTGTCAGGTTTCCACGATAAAGATGGGATTATAAATTGACTCTCAGCTATTTCTGATCAGAGCTGGCTGGACAGAAGAAGCGCTCTTAAGCCATTAAATCTTAAACCATTTCAGCAGAAATCAGCCCAGCTGAGGAAGGAAACCTCAGCACACACTGGCAGGAGTCATGGATCCAACATCTCAAACACTTCATCCACTTCCTGCAGCCTTGCCCTGAGAACACTCCTTGCTTTTCATTTCAAAAGTCAGCACCTCCTTTCCCATCACGCAGACCACAAGATCCTGGGGCCTAATGAACATGAGTAAAAATAGAAAATAAAATAGGAAATAAAACACCACCACACCAGAATGCCAGTAACAGGAGAAAATTATTGTTACCGGCTGTTTGTCTTTCATTTTTTTTCTGTTTCTCCAAAGCTCAAAGTCTCTTCACTGCCCAGTCCTCTAACCCTTACACAATCAGCACAATTAATATCAAGAATTTTCTAGGGGTTTTTATCCCAAGTTGTTTCAGGCCTGGGCCAAAGATTTATGCCAGGTTAAAACACCAATGCAGGATCTTGCAGGGTAAGGTGGAGTGTAAGAGGGAACAAATTACTGCTGATGGCGACAGAACCTGCATTTTCTGCAGCCAGAGTCTCTTTTCTAACTACGCCCTTTATCCCCGTTTTCAGTTTTATCACTAGCACGATTAACACTTCCTCTCTGCAGAACAACTCAAAAATCTCCTCTAATAGGCAGGTCCAGGCTGTGGGGTGACAATTCTGCTTCTACTGCAGCCTTTTCCTTTCTCCCTTCCCCACTCAGCTCAGACCTTCCCCATTCCTGAGAGCAAGGTGAAGGAGCCAGAACCAAGTTTGAAGCGCAAGTATTCAAAAAGCTTTTTCCCTTTTGTAAAACATCAGGAAAAAAAACCGTATCAAAGGCTGCTGGTTAGCATGTTTTATACTTCATGTTCCAACTTGCCTTTTTGTTCTATTTCTACTGGAGTTTTAAGAGGTATTTTTTTACCCAACATGCTACAGCAAAGCTCAGTGAGTATCTGCCTGAAAATAACCTAAGTTTCAAATTAAAAAAAAAAAAAATCCAGGCAAGATTAAAAAAGTGGAACAAACTGAAGAGCTGAGTGCAGTTGCTTTCAGAGCCATAGGGAAGTAAAAATCACGCTGCAGAGAGGCCAGAGGCATTTCTGGGGCATGAAGGCAGATCCAAAGGGCAGTGCCCCAAGTCCCACAAAGTGAACTGCTGGGATTC
Organism: Hirundo rustica; assembly: GCF_015227805.2. NCBI lineage: Eukaryota > Metazoa > Chordata > Aves > Passeriformes > Hirundinidae > Hirundo > Hirundo rustica. The sequence continues at coordinate 1,904,130 of NC_053465.1, forward strand.
ATCAGCCACTACTTCCTTGCTCATGTCTACAAATAGAAAAAGCCAATTAAGGTTTGTTACGCTCCCACTTTGTGGCACTACAACAAATACACAATGGAGCAACAAGAATGAAGTCACTGGAGAAAGGAAACAGCTGAGAAGCAGCAAAATCCACCCCCAGAGCGCATTGTGGCGTTCTGGGTGAGGTGAGGGGGAAGAGAGCTCCTTCTACCACGGGCAACCACACGTGGCCCTACCCAAATCCAACCTAGGCTAAAACCTAGGACAGCCACAGGCTGTCCAGGACAGCCACAGCTCCAGGATTTTTTAGAATTTGAGTGAGAGGCAAAGATCACTTCTAGGGAAGGCTCCAGGTTGGTCACTGATGGGTGAAAAATCCACCTCAATCAATCAATAACATTTGTTCTTGCAAGTCTTTGGAAACAGGGCTGCTTCAATCCCATCTCAGCTGTCTGGCAAATAAAACCTGCCCTCACAACCACACAAATACAGAGTGCACAATCAACACCTGAGCCATGAGAGGAGTTCAGCAGGAGCCTGGAGCCAGTTTTGGTGGCTATCAATAGGTTTGAAGCGCTTTAGAGACTTCATCAGAGCACTCTGCACCCTCCACCAAGCTGTGCCGGCTGCTCAGTGCTCTCACTGCTTTTCATAGAGGCTCTGAACAGTTCTAAGGACCAGCCACAGCTCATCCTCTAGGCAGCACTGCAAACAGAGCAAGATATTCCTGTTTCAGGAATCTGAAATGCCTCTCTGCAGCTCTTGGATACACAGGAGAGAGCACCTACAGATGGGGAAAAAAAACTGCAGGTAGCATTCCTGAAGGGAGGCACAGATGCAACTCGACAGGAATGTATTTCAACGGGGAAGAAGAAAGAATACAAGCACTGGAGTCAGGAGGGGAGACAGAAAGCTCCAGTCTTATTCTGTATCTGGTGCTTACACACCTCACTCTGATTAGACCCGTGGCTTTTACAAGCAGGCAGGATTTTACGCTCTCCTGTTCAGACAAGCCAACACACGCCAGAACTACAACCCAAATATCCCCACCAGGATTCTATCCATTAGTAACTAACCTTTCTTCCTACTGAAGATAACAACATGCCTTGGATTTGAGGACCAAAAACGCTGATTAATTACATTCCTGTTATTCAAAACCCTGTAGGCAGCAGGAAAACTGTCCAGAGTTGCCTCAATTCTGACGTTTCCTTGGGAAAGTGGACAACCTGCAACGCTGTGACTATGGCTGAAGGTCTGTGCAGGAGCTCCACAAATGAAACACAGCACCTGAGCTGCTTCTGCCTTCTTTCACTTTCAGAAGACAAAAGGACACAGCAGTGTCAGAGACACTGAGTGAAGGAACAGAACAAAACAGGAAATCCTTCCTTCCAACAGCTGAAAAGCGATAAACTCGCTACAGATGAACTCAAGGTTGAAAATAAAGAATGACTAATAAAGAATGACTTATCCCTCACAAAGCAAGTCAAGAAATGCCACTTGTGACTTCCCTGCCCATCTGTGAACGCCCCCTGTCCCTCCTGCCCAGCCCAGGCCCCACAGGTCCCAGGGGTGCTCCGAGGGGAGTGAGCAGGGCAGGAGGAACTGGACTTTCCCTGGAGTGACCGCTTTGTTCTCAGGGTGCCACCTGCTGCACTTGATGCAACCACAAAGCTATTTCAGCTGAGAAGAAAGAATGAAACCACTGGAGAAGTTTTAGCCTGAGCATTCAGCCAACTTCAGCTCACGAGTGAGCCATCCTTGGCGGAGTACTTCAGCAGGTTCACAGCGACACCCATTACATTTATAAACACCACAAAACACCCATAAAGATTCCACTGGACAGATGATGAGAACATCTTGTTTTCATTGCACTTGCCACACAACCTAAGAACCACACCAAAACCCTGCTGCATATAAATGCACTACTAAAACAGAGAAAAGTTTAATTAAGTGCCTGTAGAGAAATTTAATTTATTTTTATTAAATTACACAACCCGAGACAACATATTACAGTCCTGAAGATTTCTTTGGGAAATGACCTATCAGGAGTAATTTTATTGCATTTCTACTTCCTGCATTTCAAAATTTCCATGAATATGTAATAAAAACTCTAGACACACCTTTCGGAGAATAGCAAAGTCTAACCATTGAATTTCCCATTTTAAACACGTTACAGAGGCACTGGGAATAAAAGTTGCATGGCAAGTCTCAGGATAAACAACTATTCTTTGCTAATTCTGTGCTGCAAAACTGTTGTTAAAAGCAACCTGGAACAATTACAGAAGTTAAAGCAGTTGCAGCAACACTTTCTGAAAAAGAGAAGTGAGAAAACTCGAAGAGTTACAGCTAATTCCAGGACACTAAAGTTACTTTTCTCCTCTAGCAGATAAAAACCCAGACATAACTACCTCAACAAACTCAGATTCTCAAATTCAAGGCCAGCAGCAAAATTATCACTGCTGAGCTGACCAGCTTCTTCCAGCTGCTGCAAATCAACCACTTTAATTTTTACTGGGTCTATTGGACTTGAGAAATGTATATGCTGCTCTCATTCCCACTTAAAAAAAAAAACCCTACAGTTTTCCTCACGTTTCAAGAAGTTTCAGGATATTAAGAGTCATTTTACATGAACTGTTCTTTCCTCTTGGTGTGTTTATGCCCCAGAACAGATTGCTGGTTAATAGATTTTACACTGCTGATTGCTTATTGGAAATTACAAGTTTAACACCTTTTGTTCATTCCGATTTCAAAGATCTACTGTAGTTGTTCCAGTCCTGCCTAAGGACCACAGATAAAACAAACCAGTTAACATCATTTTTAACAACACCTCACTGGGACCACAAATAAAACCTTATGCATGTTATCTATTTTATCTGGGCACAGCTGCATTCAGGTGTTAACACTGATCACAGGCAGAGCAGCTCATGCATAAATAAATACAACTTCAAATCTTCAAATAAAACCTGAGCTGAGGCTGAACTTAAACTTATTCAGAATGGTTTTTTTTTAATATACATATACATCATCGCATAAAGCTAAGGCAGCTGCACTACACCTGCAAAGTTAAGCACCAATAGCACCCCAAAAAGGATCCTAACAATATTTAGGAGCTCCAGATTTTGGGATGCCCCTCCAGTGTCCCGGCTGAGCGTGGTGTCTGCACAAGCCACCAGTGACCCCAGCTCCGTGCTGGGAGCAGTTCTGCTCTACCCTGGCATCGCCAAGCTCCCACACTCAGTCAGAAAGTGAAGCCAAGTGTCATCGTGAAGTTCTCACTCACCAACTGTCCCAAAAGGTGAGTCAGATTCCCAAAATCCACGGCGTGAAATTTCGGGTTTGTCTGCAGGTAGCGGGGGTTTATGGCAACAGCGGAACTTCCCCTCTGCGCTTCAGCAGAAACGCGCGCGTGTCACACTCCGGGCCAGGAGGGGGTTTCCTCCACGAGGCACAAATGCCTCTGCCACCCCAATCTGAGGGAGGGATAATCCCTAATTTTAAGGAAGATGATGCAGCATTTGCCCCCCAGACCGTGACCTTGTTTCTCAAAGAAGACAAGCGTCCACTGCCTACGACTCAAGTGACAACACTGGAAAGTTATCAAAGTCAGCCCAAACAAAACCTGATTTTGCAGACCAGCACAGAAGCCAAGAATTATTCCTCACTACTGGGCCCTCTGCTGCTTTCTAGGGAGGGAAAGAGCTACTCCCATCTTTAACAGTAGATCATTTCACACAGCTTCCAGAGTATTCTGTGCTAGTGGAGGAGCACGTGAGTGATCCCAGTGCTGCTCCCGGTCCACACTGAGCCTTTTATACCAACTGTGCAAGCACAAAACTGTTTTTAATACTTTGTTAACAGTTCAGCCTGATAAAGAACTAACACGAGCACTTGTAAAGGAAATGGAGATTCAGGGGGAGGAAGGGGAGGAAGAGAGTTGTTTGTTTCAGTTGCAGGAAAGATCAAAACGAAGATGTTCAGGTTGAAAAGAGAACATAAAAGATGACCCTAAACTGGAATTTCCACTCCCTCCATCTGCAAATTTAAGAGTCCTCCTCGTTAGTCTTCATCCTGCAGGCTTGAAGATTTCAAAGTTATCCTAAACTTAAACTCTTAGGAGGGTTTTCATGGCTTATCCTTTTTATCCTAAGAGAGACGCTCGGTTACAGCCCCTTCTAACAACACCACAGAGATTTCCAACACAAAGATCCTAAAACAATTCACAAGAACACAACCAGAGTGAGACATACACAGAATCCAAGACTGTTATTATCCAAGCATTTCTGCACACACTTCAGAAAGATTTTGCATTGAAAGCCCTTTTGTAGTCAGATAAAACAGACACACATGCGAGTCATTTTCCCCCCTGAAGTCTCGCAAACAGGATTTTAATCACCAGTGGAAAATAACTCATGGTTAATAATGAACAATATTAGGAAAACTCCCTCCCCCCATCTCAGACATCTATACTAATAAAAACAAAGGATATCCTCTTTCTCTAAAAAACCTTTTCCTGTGGAGTCCCTTTTTCTTGAAGGCTATATGTCTACCAGGGTTTTGGCAGAGGATGGATGAGCTGAGTGTGTCTCCTCAGAGAACTGAATGCCTCTTCTATCAAAAGATGTAATTAGGCTTTTTAAAGCAAGGAACGTATAAGCTTGCAGCATTTTGCACATGTTCTTCCTCCACTGAGCAAGAGCAAATATAAAAGAGGCTAATTCTTGGCATTAGAGGAGGAAGCACTACAAGTATTGACTTTTAAAGTTCAGAAGGACTGTTGAAACTGCCAGATTTTTTTCTTTTCCCTCTGATTACGAGAGAATTTCGCAGGAACCACAAAACCAAAAGTGTACTTTAGACAACAGAAGTGGTCAATACCTGTTGTAGAAAAATTGCAAGACACAAGAATAATCCTATTTTAAATAAGTCTGTGACACATTTCACCACTGCTGCAGGATGATGCAACTTCATTAAATCAAGAAGTTACATGCACTTAAACTGGCAATGACCCCTTACCTTACAAAACAGTTTATTGTTCTCTCCACAGCAGGTAAAGGCTCTCGGTGGAATGAGTGATACATTTTTATTGTTGAGTCAGTCTCACCTTACACAGACTGCCTTGTATGTTTAGTCTTGGTTTTCATTTAAAAGAAGGTATTTTCAGAGACCTTAAAAGCAAATTTGCCTTCTTTACTTCTTTGGCAGAGGGATGTAAGGTCTCTTCAACAGCCACAACTACAAAGAAGTGGTAAATTCAGTTTACCAAATTAGACTTAAATCCTTATTACTCAAGAGCCAGGAGTTCCTCTGTAGCAATTACAGGCCAGTTGCATCCCTTTGAGCAGCATAGGTGAAATAACAGGAAAAGAGATTATTTTACTGCTCCTGAATTTGAGAGAAGTGGTCACTTCCAAGGAGTTCCCTTTGTTAAAGGCCATTAATGTGCCCCAGTGCTCTCACCTGGCTTCAAGTCTGAATCCAGCTCTTACCCAGCACAGCCCAAACTGCTGCCCCTTGGAGGAACAGAGCAGTATCTGACCCCTGTCCTCTGCAGGGCTCTTGGAAGTTGTCACTCTCAAACACAACCACAATTAGGTGCTTGCAAAAGTCAGTCCTGAAAGATGGAAGAAGATACAGAGTCCAGGGAAAACACATTTACTCGTAGTTCAGTGATCCCCTGGAGCAGCACCTGAAGGTACTAAAACAGAAAAGTGCTAGAAACAGACACTTCCAAGAGCTGCCTCCTTTCCCCCATGCAGGTGAGAGACCTCCCAGAGACTGATGGAGAGTTTTTAACTCCCCAGCCTCCCATTATCCCTCCCCAGTGGGCTGCAAGGATGGATCCAACAGCCTGGGCTGCACAGGGCCAAGCTGGCCCATGAAGCAGAGGCAGCATCTGCAAGAACCTGAGCTTTCTAACAGGCAATTTCAGACCCCAATTTTACCAGCATAAGAACAAAAAGAAAGTTAGAAACAAACAGGAAAGGTGAACAGAAACTGAGGCTTCTCTGGGCCACCTTTACATCCATTTTTCCTTACACTGCACCAAACATCAGCCCTTGGTGTCAATCTAAGCAATTCTAAATTTGCTTCTTCCTGAGTACCAAAAGAGAGGCTGAGAGAAGCCCCAGGATTTCGCCCATCCAGTTCTCTACTATCACAATAAAATGTAAGCAGGACACAAAGGCCTCAGCTTCCCTGATGCAGCTCAGAGGCAAACTACACTCCCTTTATTACAGTGAGAAATGCAAGTGTACCTATTGCGCATAAACAAACTCAGACTTTGATACTTTTAGTTACATAAAATCTGCAGCACATAGAAAAGCACCATCCAGTCAATTATTCACTTCTGCTCAGATGGCTTTCTGCTCCAATCTTGAAGTCACCCTGATCTACATAGATTTCCCTGCGCGTTCTAACCACATTTCCTCTGGTACTCTTTTGAAATCCTCAAGGCAGCCTGATAAGCAATTCCATCTCATTGTGTTTCCAAACATGTATGTCACCTATATTTTCAATTTCAAACTCATTTCTCCTAGCATGTACACTGTTTTACTTTGAAACTGCAAAGTCTGCTCTTATCACACTGCTTAAAAAAAAAAAAATAAGGAGGAAGAATCAAGAGTGCTAGATTTATGATAAGCTATAAACTATGCTCTGACCCAAGTCATATGATTGTAACAGTAGAAGTTTTAATGTATTTTTCCCATTGACATACACCCACGTTTGGCACAAACAAGCTTCATCAGCAACAAAAGGAGATTATTTGGCAATTTCACTGAAAAGAAAAAAAAAACCAACAAACAAACATGTTGATTTCTAAAAGCAAATTATTTCGAGAGAGCAACTTTCTGTTTGGAAGCACATAAAAACCTAGGTGAGTTTAGACTGCAAAAAAGGCTTTTTTAAATCCTAAAATACAACATGTGTTGAGAATCTTACATAGCTGGGTCATATCCTTTTCCTTACTTTTGTATTCAGTTGCAAATCTCTTGTGGAATGAGTCACATCTCTCTCAAAGCACGCATACAGTAGTCAGCAGAATCCCCTCAGCGCATTCATGCACCAGGAAGAAAAACTTTTTTGTTCCTAAAGTCACCTTAAGAAAAGAGGGGGGGAGGTCACCAGAAATGGCCCGAAGTCGGTGAAAAGTTAAAAGCAATTTGCAAATAATGCAGATATGAGATGTGGGCAGGCTCTGAGGGGGGCTGAAGAGGCAGAGTGGCCCCAGCGAGAGCCGAGCTGGCACATGGCAGCCCCGCCACAGCCCAAAGGCTCCGTCCGGCTGGATTTAAAGACAAGACCTCAACAGTTAAGTATTACAACATTTGAAGTGAGATAAATAAGCATAAGACACAGGCAAATATCCTCGGTTATTTAATCATCCTGAAAGCAGCATGGAAGTGTGAGGCTGAGTTCAAAGGTCAAACTCTTCTTTCAGCTTCTTGCAAAGAAAAGAAAGCTCAGCCCATTTTACCTTGGGGAAAGGGGGGCTGCTCCTTCCATATGCCAGCATTTCATAACACAGGAAAGAGGGAGCGTATTTACATATACACTGGATGGAATCTTTTCCTAGGACAATGCATTCCAAATCAAGATTCAGGTTAGAAAGAGCTGGGACGACAAAAAAAAAAGTCCCAAAGAACAAAGGGAAGTTGAAATTTACTTAACGTTTCCCCAGAGCTTGTTAATTGCAAGCTCTCAGATTTTTTTTTTTTTTTTTTGGTAACTAAAAGTTTACTGTAATCACTGTTTTGAAAGTCTAAGTGAAAGCCACAGTTCCCTTTTAAAATAATTTTCCCCTGATCACAGCAATAACTTAGCACTTTGTGTAAAATGTGGTATTAATCTATCAGCATAGTTCTAAATGAAAATACAGTGGTAAGAGGAGATACTGCTGAAGGTTAGAAATAAGTGCTCAAAAAGGAATTTTTGGAGTGTGATCTAATGAAAGGGGAAACCAGGACCAAGTAGCCTTTTGTGTAAGACGGTCTGATAAAAAGGTGCTAAAGTTTATTATCTTCCTCTCTTTCTAGCTAGCCCCTACCCTAAATCGTGCTCTCCCCACCCCTCCACCAAAACAAAGCATAATCAAGAAAACATTATTCACTCAAAGAGGAGAAGAAAGAAATCCTCTAATGCAAAGCCTGGAAGCCATTCTCTAAAGACTACTTAATATGAAACTTTGTTTACAAGATACCAATATAGCCTCCTTACCACACTCAAAACCAGCAAACATCCACTTATTTAAAGAAATGCTTTTTCTATTTTGATCAACAAGGACGTCGGTATTAATTTCAATTTTAAATTCGGCCCCAACAGTGCCATAAGAATGTTGTAAACTCATCTATGATATGCACTGTTTGAGAATGTTTAAACAAAGGAAGTAGGAAAAAGCCTTAAAATACACAGCAAAAGTTAATGGCTTCATTTTTTAAATATATCCTGATTGCAGCATGGCAAAATTATTCTCTTATGCTCACACTCAGCCTTCAGAAAGAAAAAAAGTGCAGTCAGTGGAGTAATTTGTCCCACTGGAAATTCTGTATAAAACATCTACCTAAAATAAACAAGGCTTCGCAGCAAGAATCGTCAGTTGCCATTAAGGACACACCTTAAAGTTCTTACCACACAGTAACTAAACAAGTACAAACTAGTGGGGACTGTTTGCTACTTTTGTCTTAAAAGTTAATGAGATCAATGCCCTGCTCAGTATCAGATCCTCAGATCATTTTCTGCAAAATGGAGCAGACAAACAACCCCCCAAAAAACCCACGAACTTTGAGTGGCTGATGTGTTATCAGCAAGCCTGAGCTCCTTGGAAAGACGAACAGAAATATTCACATTTAAACCTGACACCCCTTTATAGTAAAAGGTAAAACGCTGAACTGCTCAGAATCTGGAGCTCTGGTACTGGAAGGCAGCTGTTGTTCCCCTGCCTTTTCTTTTGTTGTGCTTAATCTCATGTCAAGTCATTCAACCAGCTCCAAAGCGATGAAGACATAATTGAACAACCTTAACTAAAAACTGATCTACTGTTCCCTCAACTGCCATATACGTTGTTTAAAGATTAAAAAAGGCTAACTTATGAAAAAGAATCCACAGAATTTAAATCAGCAACTCTGGTGCATGCAGAAGAGTTGCTTGGCTGAGGGCCAAGCCAATCAATAAGCGCTGTAATAACCATGGTTCTAAAGTTATTTGTTTTTCATATTCACCACCCTGAAAAACTTAAAAGGCAAAACTTGAAAACTCAAGATACTGATTTCAGGAAGGAGCTGTGAGATTGAAATTCCAAGTATTTTGCTCAGCATGACGAGATTGCTGATTATAAAAAAAAAAACACGTTGCAGAAAGATCAGTGATCACAAAGCCACATTCCTGCTACAGATCTTAAAATATTGACTCAGTTACAGAACTAGTAAAGGGGAAGAAGAAAAAAAAAAAAAAAAAAACCACCCTCCTCCACCCTCTCCCTCTTCCCTCCCCCTCTGCCAAAGAATGCAGTTTATCCTACTTATTTGCAACTGTCCTTTTCTATTATCCAAGGCAAGGCTGAAAGCTCAGTGCGGACATCCCAAATTAAAGTCTCAGTCGTATTCCCAAACCCCCAGTTAATAAGAGCTCCTAAGAGCAATAAAACATGGCGTTAAAGCATTTGCAAGCCATTGTCATAGTCCTGTGCTCTGCTACCTTTGCAGCCACAGAACCAGCCCCCACCAAGCATGGAAGCGTTGGTCAGCAAGTCAATGCCTGCTATTCAACTTGTAGTTAGGCGTTTTATTTCTGTGTCTTCCAGATCATATCACTCCTGCATTTCACGGCCTAATAAAATGTGAAGAATGATATGCTCCCTTCTCTCCCCCCGCTCCCTTCCCTCCCTGCATCTGAAACTGCGTTATTTCCCTCTCTTCTTTTTCACACATTCTTACAAAAAACTTCCCTTTTCACATACTTCTATAAGAAAAATATTTCACTGCAGCTATACTTCAGTTCCTATTTCTATTTTCGATTTTCACTAGGTTCTTCTGCTCCTGCCTCCCCCTCAAACCCACTGGTAGAAACTGATGTAGTTTTAAAGCTCTCAAGGTCATTCCAAAAATGAAAAAAAAAAAAAAAAGTTGCCTTAAAAAAAAAACTTTAAACACACAACCCCCTTAAACTAAACCCTTTTCACATTCAAACGCCTTTCATCAGCAGATCAATAACCCAACAGAAAGATTTTTGTTCCCCACCACTTCAAAACTATTACACTTCAATTCAAATACTTACTGGGAGTCACACAGCACATTTTATGGGATGGCTCATTAGAGAACATACAGACCTTACTTTGGGTGCAGGTTTTCTGCGTGGGAGACAAACAAACAAAAAAAGCCTCCCACCCCAAAACAGAAAGTCCAGGGGGCATCACGGAACAGGAATGAAATCCAATCTCTGGATATTCTAGAATTTTATTGTCCTCGCCTGGCAACCTCTTTTGTTGCTTAAGAAGTCAGTTGTTGAGGCTTATTTATTTATTTTCTAAACTTCCTATTCCCCTTTAAAAAAAGGAAAAAAAAAAAAAAAAAGGGAAAAAAAGAAGAAACACGATGCTAAAGAAATGATCGGGAACGCTTTGGTCTTTGAAACACAAAGGTAAATGAAACAAAAACTGGCAAAACGGATCAATAAACTTTTCATTAACAACCTCCCCCCCCCCCCCCCCCTCCGCCCCACGAGCCACTTACTACAAATCCTTCTTCCAGGAACATCTTTGACTCACAAAGAAATAGTCTCTTGTCGCCGCACACCCCCACCCCGGCCGAGCACGGCCCCCGGGCCCGGCGCGGCGCCTCGGGGAGGCCCGGCGACCCCCCAGGTGTTGGATGGCAGCGCGGCCCCGTCCGGGGGCGGCAGGGGAGGGGGCGGCGGCAGCGCCGGCGCGGGGCCAGCGCCAACTTTGCGGTGGGAGGGAGCCGGGGAAGGGCTCCGGCCGCCGCCGCCGCTCCGCCCGCCCCGCGCTGGGGAGGGGGCGGCGGGAGGGGCCGCTACCTGCGGCCGCGGGCGGGGCCGCGCACACCTGGACCTTCCTCCGCCCCCCCGGCCCCGCGCCGCCCTTCCTCCTCCTCCTGTCCCCCACGGCCGCCGGGACGGCGCGGGGACACCGGGGGGCTCTAAGCCCCGCTTCGAACCGGGGCGGGGGCTGCGCCCCCAACCCTTCGGACATCGCGGCGGCGCCGGCCCCTCCCCGCGCTCGCTCGCACAACCGGCCCCTCACGGCAGAGGCCGCCCGAGGGACGGGGCTGCGCCCGCCGCAGGTGCCCCCGGGGGGGACGGGGGAAGGCGAGGAGGAGGAGGAGGGGGCCCGGAGCCCCCGGCAGGTGCCCCCCAGCCCTGCCTCACCTGAGCCGAGGCGCCGCGGGGGAGCGGCCGCGCCGCGCTCGGGGCACTGTTTGTAAACGGCTCCGCGGCAGCTGTTGCTCGGGCAGCCCCGGGCCACGCCCCCGCCCCGGACACGCCCCGCTATCGGACACGCCCACGGCGGGGCCGGGCCCTCAATGGCTGCGCGCCCGGCGCCCGTCAATCAAGGCTGGACTCGCCTCCGGGACACGCCCCCACGGCCGCGCCCAGCGATGGCCACGCCCCGTCCCCTCGGAGGGGACACCGAGTGATGGACACCGAGTGATGGACACCGAGTGATGGACGCGGAGCGAGGCGCAGCCGCTTCCACCCAAACACCAGGAGAAACGTGTGCCCACGAAGGTTGGCACAGCCTGGGACTGCCCCGGGGAGCGCGTGGAGTCTCCCTGTCTGAAGACATCCCAAACCCACCTGGATGAGTTCCTGTGTCACCTGCTCCGGGTGGGCTGGGTGACCTCCTGAGGTTCCTTCCAGTCCCAGTTATTCTGTGATTCTCTGGGGGCTGTTCCCTCTGGGCCATCTCTCCCTGTGCCATGGTGGGCCGGGCTCAGCCCTTCGTGACGCAGGATTTCGGCGCTGGGCATCGCCTGAATGACAAACTGAGCCGGTGTCACCCAGACACAAGTGCAATTACAGCCAATACACCTCATGAGCATTGCCCTTGGACATCCTTGCGTGGTTGCTGGGGACACGATGACCCCAACTCTTTGTGCTGTGGCTGGAGCCCCGATGATGCCGAGTGCTCAGTGATGGGCCTGGCGCACATCAGGGCAGCCCAAGGAGGAGGGGGACAGAATACACAGATTTACTGTGGAAATTGCCCCAAAAAGGCCAAGGGTTCATCTATTTTTTTTTTCTTTTTTTTTTTTAACACCCAGCTGCTCTCTCTTTTCCAGAGGGATGGACACTCAGAGGAATTCAGTACAGCAGGCAAAGACTTAAAATACATTTCCGAGTGCCCCACTTGGCACTGAGGAGGTTTTTAGGAGTTAAATGCAATCTGTAATGCTGTTAGCAAAGTGCTTAATCTCTGCTAGACTCTGAGGTTAGCACCTCCCTCAAGTAAATGGGATAAGAAGGAGGTGAGTTTCATGTGCTCTCTGCTTTTTCCCCCAAAGACACACCGAGACCTGCTAAAGTCAGTTTAGTTTACATCACTACGTTTACATCACACCCAGGGGCTTGTTTCCTCCGATATAAAAATCATCCTGCCTGAATGGAGGACATTTCTAAAATAATTGCAGCTAAAATCATGTTTGGGTTTGGTTTTTTAATGTGTTTTTTTTAAAAGTTCTTCTCAGAATGTTGTCCCAGTCTAAAATGAGCAATCCTTTCCAGGCTGAAATCTAGGTCGCTTATGTGGCAAATAAAGATTAATCAAAACCACTACACAGAATGTGTAATATATACAAGGCAATATACTTACCAGGTAATTCTGGAAGGGGAAATAATCTTTATCGGCAAATTTGAATGTTGCCTCACACTGACTAGAAGCAGATTTATTTTCATTAAGTGGTCAAACCTGATAAGACCAAAATTTTAAAGTACAGATATTTAAGTCCTGGCCCTTCAAATGATCATATGGGTTGATGGGGCAGCCTCATTAATTTCCTGAAGGCTGAAAATCTCTGTCCATCATCTGTGTGAACCATGAGGAAAAGGGATTTATCTTGTGCTCCTCCACAGATCTCCAGGTGTTAAATCCTGGCCTTCCCACTCCCCTGGATGGTTTTGAATTGACACAGGAGAGCTTATTGCACAATCCCTGCTAGTTTAATGTGATTTTTTTTTTTCTTTTTCTTTTTCTATTTCAGTAGGATGTATCGGAGCCGGGTGTTTATTCGTGCATGCAAAATATTCCTTTGTCTTTCAAGAGCACTGCATTTCTTTGGAGCTCGCTGCGCACCCCCTTGCGCTGAGTGACCGAACCCGATCCCACAAGCGCTCCGAAGTCTGAAGCACAGGAGCAGTTTAAGTATTGATTATCTCCAAATGGCAGCGCGGCCGGGAGAACAAAGAAGAGTTTTGCTGGAAATGGGTGTGGGAGTGACCAGTTCTTGCCACACCAAATGACTCTTAACAGTCTGTGAAAAAATGTATTCTTTTCGTTATCCCTGACCAGGGAGACCTTGAACGACTTTGTATTGGAAAGTTAAAAACAAATTCAAGGCACACAAACTAATAAAAATATTAGAATTGTATTTTTGCTCTCAACTCGGTGTCCTTGTTGACTCCTCGAGTCAGGTGTTGTGGTTTTTCTTGTTCTCATGACACACTAAAACCAATTATTTGCCCCCTCCCCCTTTAATGTTTTAAAAATTTTACTTTTCCATGTGAAATCTACTGACCTGCTTGATCACAAGGGCTGTTCCCTTGAACCAGGGCTCTGGATAACTGTAAACATGACTTAGCAGAGAACACAGGAGCCACATGGTTTTTATCCACCGAGATATGGGACCTCTGTGGAAAACATTAAAAAAAAAATAAAAAGACTGCTTCAGGAAAAAAAAAAAAAAAAAGAGAGGCTCAGAATATTTTAAAGCTCTTCTTCTTTGCTCAAAATGCATCATATAATATCACATTGCAGGAGTGAAATGAAAACATCCAATTTATTTTTCCAGATTAGCCACGGTGACCTCTGTGATTTATGCCCGTGGCGCTGGAAACGTTTGAGATGAGGCAAGGCCAACTTGAAAAAAATAAATCCTGGATTTTCTTCTCCCTGCGTTTTGCCCCGTGTTGAGGACATTTGCTGCCTTTCTGGAGAGGCTTCCCCAGTCGATATTTTATGTATGAGGCAAAAGCTTCTACACCAAACGCCCTGGCAGCGCTGTGTTCACTGCTCTGCGCTATATGTTACTCCACAGTCTTGCAATATTCAACCTAGCCCCAAACTAGACTTTGGAACCAGGCAGCACGCCCAAAATTGTGATAATCTCCTCCAGAAGAACAGAAAGAAATAAAATAGCACTGCTGAAAGCTGAAAAGTTTCATTGCGGCCCCCAAACTCCTACTTAAATGTCTGAGTTCTTTTAAATTACATTATGTACAATTACATTATGCAAAAATCCAGGCTGGAAGTTTTGTGATCTGGCTCAAGTCCTGCTCTTCTCAGAGCACACAGAGGGAAAGCCTCGCTGTCAGGGAGAATGAAAACAGAGCTGGGCAGGCAGCAGGAAGCCTTCACCTAAATTTAAAATCTTTCGAGGGTTGCTGGGGGTGTTTGTCTCAGACAACTGACCTGAGCAGCAAAACGCCTGGGCTGTCCCTGGCAGCAGGAGATCAGCCAAGTTTCATTCTTCTGCACAGGCACTCTCTCATTTTAGATTCATATTTAGGCAGCTATTAAATCTGGCCTGTCATGTGGTTAAGGCACAAATAAATGGGATTTAGGGGAGCTGGGCTCAGTCCCAGCTGTGCCACAGACTTCCTCTGTGATCTTGGGCAAGTCTTCTCCCAGGGCTCCCAAAATTTGTTCATTTTGGGGGGGGGTTTAAAGCCCCTGCTCTAGCAGTCAAGTCATTACATGAAATTCTCTATTTGCTGGCATGAATAGATAAATAAAGTAAATACACAGTGTTTAGGCTTTTAAGGAGATAAGCTTGAAACCACGATCAGAGTGTGACCTAATGGCTCGAGAAGCCCTTTTTAGAACAGTTTGGGCTGTTGGGCCACGGGCTGGGAGATAAAATTCTGCACCCTCTATTTCTGCACAACAACATCTCTTTGCACAACCGGGATCGTGTTGCTCCTTCGCTTACAAAACAAATTGTTTGTGCAACGCTCGGACGAGAGCGAGGCCAGCAAATGGCATCGCCTGCGAGCCGCTTTATCGGCGCTTTGCGGCTCGGTCTGTTGTCGCGTTTCTTCGCACAAATCGCCTCTTTCAGCGCGATTTGAGAGCAGATCCCGCGCCCGGACCGCGCAGTCGGGGCGGCTGCGGCGGCGCGTGTTTACAGGAAACGCCTGTGCAGGGGTTGCGCCGGCAGGCCCGGCTCAGATTTGGCTGCCACGGGGCTCCTTCGCTGCCTGGGGCTGGGATGAGCCGCGAGGGTGACAAAGGGGGACCCGCGACGCGGCGTCCTGCGCGGGGCCATGCGTGGCGGGGCCGCCCTCCCCCAGGAACACGCCCGGCTCCGGCCTTAGCGCCTGGCTCTGGCCCCAGCCCACGCTGTGTCCCTGGGCAGCATCAGCCCCCGCTGCCCTCCAGCCCAAACTGTTCTCTAAGGACGCCCTCCGCGGTATTTGGGTGCTGCTCGGAGGTGTTTTGATGCCCCGCTCAAAGTTGCTGTCTGAGCAGCACGCCGAACGTAGAACAGTTTGTTTTTGTAGTGATAAAGGAGTCGCGGGGGGGTTCTGTCCCTGTTTTATACATCCTGTCTGTGTAAACTCACAGATTTCAGATCCTGTGAGCGCACTGACAGTCCAGCTATGAAAGATTTTCTGTTTGACCTTGATTTTGTTTTGCTTTCGCCGCGTATGAACTTTAACAGACTTCGAGCGTGACGTCCTTTCTTTTTTCCTTATCACAGCGCACTAGCGTAGGAAAATACAAGTAAACAGAAGCTTCTTCAACAGCACACAGATTTCTCAAAGAAAACATCTCACTTTTTTCCTCTTGTCGCTCAACCTGCAGTTCTGTTCCTGTACTTTGTTCTGCAAATGGATCCTTTTCAAAATGACAGCACAGCACCATGTGAATGTTCTCTTTTCTTGTAACTCATGGGGTGAAAGATCTCTGGGATCTTCCTGGTGTTTATTCAAGCCCAGGTTTATTGTCTGATAGGCTCTATCACGACAGAGTAACAGCGGCGTTGCTGCTGCTCAGTGACAGAGAGAGAATAAAGATTTGCATGGAGAAGTAAAATCTTTTCTGAGATGTGGCTGGAGGAGAGAGAAGAGCTCTTCAGCATGCAATGCTTCTTCTGAAAGGGCTGAAAACAGAAATGAGCTTCACATGCATCTGTGCAGGGCAGAGAGGGAAGAGAAATGCATTGGTGAAACAAACTCTATGAAAAAGGCTGCTCAGGAAGATAAACAGCCCGGGATGATGAAGTCATACCCTCTGCCCAGAACGGCTCAGTTATCAGCACCACAGGCCTTAAACTTTTGTTGTAAATTTCCAAATTGTCCTTCGCAGTATCACATGGCTTTTACTCTGAATATCAAGAGTTACATCTAGAGACTGGCTGTTAATCCTCTCCCTTCCTTGATTAGTTTGAGCTTCCAGCCTTCTCACTCTCAGTTTATAAACTGCTTCTTTCTATGGTTTGGATATGGCAAAATAAAAGCACATCCACTCATGCTAATTAGAACCTGACACCATTCTTCAATTAAAAACAAGTCTAATATTAAAAGCCCAACCCTGTGCTGACTACTCGCATACAGAGGTAGGTGTGCACTGAACTGGTTCTAAACTTGAAACCTAAATGTATTGTTTGGATAGGATGACATGCTTAAATTCTCTATTTGTTAATATGATTTTCCTCACTCCATTAGAGAGCTCAGTGCAAGCTTGTTATGAAATAAGCTGAAAAACTTTGTGTAACAGACTTGTGAGCTCTGTAATGTGCTGGATTCTTGGTGCAGATAAAGCAGAATTTTACAGCCATTTTCCACTTCTGACACTTGTGCTGTATGTGTAATTCAAATGTCACCTTTTTTCCACTTCTCCTTTTTGTGGCCATTTTCTATTCTGCCTTCAGTTATAGAAGTATTTCTCCCCTTTGTCTTGATCTTAAATCAGAATTTCAAGCACACCAATTGTATTTGTTACAGGGTCTGCCATCAAAAGAATGGAAATAGATTCTAATAATGGAAACGGAGCCTCACAAAATGTTTCCTAACTGAAGAAGGCATTTCTAGATTAATTCCTTTACTTCCTATGGCACATCCCAAGTGTATTCAGAGACCAAAACTGCTTTTAAGGGTGGCGGTTGCTGCTCCTTGTAATTGTGATGTGGAGGCAGATCCTGAAGAACTTCTCATGGGCAAGGAAGCAAAATTATCTGCCTCGAGATAACAGGGAGACTGAGGCACCCCTGCACATTAATTCAGAGTTAAGGAGGTGCTCATTTTGTAAAGGTTTTGCTGTGAGATTTCCCAGACTCTGTCAGGTGTAACCCCTCGGAAAAACGTGGCACTTAGGTTAATTTTTGAGCCATACTTTTGCAAAAGTATTTACCTCAGAGTGTGCCCTCACTGGACTACTATAGCATTTAATTCCCCAAATTATAGAGAAGAGAGAAGAGGATACAAGAAGTGAGTTTGTGATTCTTTTCACGACTTTCACACTGTTAAAAATTATAATTACCTCTCATAAACTGAAAGTGCTGATAACATTAATAATGGATGGTGCGATTCTTGCACGTGTGTTTATTAATTTATAAACTCCACAGAGCCTCCGAATGAAAGGTTTTTTATAAATAGCTAATATTGATCAATACTGACATGGAATTACCATTCTTGGAGGGCTGCAACTGTTTGGGGGTTTTTTGTTGTTGCTTTTTGTGGGGGGTTTTTTTGGTTTTTTTTTTTTTTTTTTTTTTTTCCCCTTCATCCTAATCTGCTACCAGAAAGAATTCCCTGAGCTCGCGGCTTTGTTATCATCATTTGTTTCTTCCTATTGTACTCGCACTTCCTCCTTGTATCAGAAATGCAGGAAGAAAAACCTGGGGCTTCTGGGCTCTGAATGCAGCAGAGCTGCTGTGGCACAAAATGTGCATTTGAAAGGTGCTAAAAGAGAGCAGGGATTGTTTGCAGCCAGGAATTAGCATGACAGTGGACAAAGGCCGGGGTGTGCCAGAGCTCCCTGGTTTGCAGTGCCAATGGGGATGGTTTTCCCTGCCCGGCCAGACAGAGCTGCCTCATGTTCCCACGCGCAGGGGATTGGGAATTACTCCTCAGCACCAGAAGATATCATTTACTTCCAAGCACGTTCTCCTTTTCCCTTTTCACCACTGACGAGTAACCCGACCCCTGTCCTTGAATTTCTTGCGTTTATTTGGTTTATATTTTTCTGCTTCCCTCTTCTTGCAAAAATAAGGTTTTACAACTGCAGGAGGGTGCTGGGGCAGACAGGTGAGGAACATTGCCATGTCTGGGCTGGGTGGAACGGGGAGGGGAACACAAACCCCCACAGTTCCCAGATCTAAGAAAGCTTTCAAGTAATTTCAATACCGAGCCCAAAGTGCAGCCTCTTTGTGCCACTTGTGCCAAAACTTCCCAAACAATCCCGCCAGGGAATTTTGGTCAATACCCAACATCACACACAGCAATTCCTGAGAGGCAGAAAAAAACAGAAAACCTGCCAGATTATTTAATTAATGTATGAAATGCTGAGCTCCTGCTTCCCCTCTGCACCTTCGCTCCCAGTCCTGGCACTGCTGGGGTGCAGGAGGATGAGGATGAGGATGAGGATGAGGATGAGGATGAGGATGAGGATGAGGATGAGGATGAGGATGAGGATGAGGATGGAAGGCTGGAGCTAGAGCAGAGCTTCAGCTGGTGCATGTCAATATCACACTCCTGCCTTTAATGCAGCCACAATAATTTCCAGCAGCTGGGCTTTCATCCCAGCGTTTTAGTGGCTTAAGGAGAGTTTTGACTCGAAACCCTCCTGTTGTGCTGGGGTGATGGGCACTGTGCTGCAGGGACGTTGCAGCCCCCTGAAACCTGTCCATCAACAAGCCAGAGTTCCACTCACACGTGCAAATTCAAAATGTGGCATTGGTGCTTTGCACAATGCAAGCATTGTGTGGGGGACACAGGAATATCTTCCTGCAGGCTGCTTAGGTCAGGGTACTATTCAAAGCAAAGAATCAGATTTTGCTCCATTTTTGCCATTGTTAGATTATTTCCTGTATGGCTTTTTTTTTTTTTTTTTTCTTACAAAGAAATTAGCTCTTACTTCACAAAGAAGTTTCTGAGAGCATTTCTTTTTAAATTAACGTAATGAATCTTTTGTCCGGTTAAAAAGCACATTTTCAAACAAGACAGTGACACACCCAACTGAGGACACTCTTAGCTTAAACTACTGACAAGAGACAAAGAGGAAGGTGATTTGTTCTGTGGAAACAAAAGCAGAAATCAGACGATCAAACACGAAATGGCAAATGTAAAACACTTTCAGTTTATCCATCTGAGATGGTGTCAGGTTAAATAGAAGAAAAAATTGATATGGGTCGTTTTAATAGGAGAGCGTTCTCCCAGAATTACAGGATATTCTAGTTTTGTAGTAATGAAGTTTCTGTAACAGTTTGGGCGAGGACAGCTGGTTCCTGTGGTTGGGAAAGCAGAATGTTTGGGGTAGAACGTGGACACGGGCAGTGGGGAGCTGTGGGATTGCCCACCTCTCTCCCAGCTATCCCACCACAGCTTCTGGTGCTGACAAAATCCTTGCCCAACAGGTGCAGCCGTGGCTTTATCAAGGACTTCTGGTGACACTACAAACCCTGCACGTGAAAAAAGCCCTTTCTGCTGCACGCTTCCTGCTGCTGCCGGGGCACTTGGCTCAGGGCTGGTGTCTTTGTCGGGCTCAGAGGTGAATTAAAGCCCAGAAGAATGTGCAACCTGCTGATGCTGTGTCCTCTGGTGTTGTGCGTGTAGCAGACATTGAAAGGTGATAGTGAACGTGACTGTTTCATGCAGAAAAGCTCCACAATTTTGCTGGTGTGGAGACCAATAGGTGGATTTTCAAGAGAAATTAGGAACTCGAGGAGTATTGAAATGTGCGTGGAGGTGGATGGCTGCTTTAGGCACGCAATTATTCTAATTCGGGTATGTAAACCAGATAATTGTACATGGAAGCAGCTAATTGAGCAAATTTTAATTTGCTTTTACCTGCGCAGACACTCAGGAGAGATGGGAAGAGCTCACTAGGAGTACAGGAGTACGTGCCCTGTGCATTTCTGCTGCAGGCAGATCTTCTGTCTCCTGCTGTGGATCCCACACAGAACTGCCCCTGGGTCCGACACAGAACTGCCCCTGGATCCTGTACAAAACTGTCTCTGGATCCTGTACAGAACTGCCTCTGGATCCTGTACAGAACTGCCTCTGGATCCCACACAGAACTGCCTCTGGATCCTGTACAGAATGTACAGAACTGCCCCTGGATCAGACACAGAACTGCCTCTTCCCTTCCCTTCCCTTCCCTTCCCTTCCCTTCCCTTCCCTTCCCTTCCCTTCCCTTCCCTTCCCTTCCCTTCCCTTCCCTTCCCTTCCCTTCCCTTCCCTTTCCCATTCCCATTCCCATTCCCATTCCCATTCCCTTTCCCATTTTCCCACACTCATTTTCAGCCCCGTGCCCAAAGGCAGAAAGAAGGAAGGAAGGGCAGGATGTGCTTTCTGCGATCATCAGGAGGATTTGTTTTGCTTTCTGGAAGCTGCAGCCAATGTGGAGCCGAGGGACGGAGCGAGCACCGGGAGATCCCAGAATATCTCCGCAGCGTTTTACTCCACTCTCAGATTCCCATCCCATAGCAACATGCTGACAAATCAAGAGCTGCCATCCCATATCCAGTGCTCCAGCTGTCAGCCTGGAGCAGTGCATCCCCTTGCTGGAGCACAGCCTTCCCTTTGTTTCAGCTTCAGAAATAAAATCGTAAATTTGTAAAATAAAGGGGGCAGAATCCTTTTCTAGGGCAGTAAAATCACTAATCCTTTTTACAGGTTCATAACTGCATTAAGTGCTTTGAACAAGGAGGCACACGGTGAATGTTAATGGATTTGTGGTAACAGTGCACCTTGGATTTAATATAATAACCAGTTACATTAAATCAGCAGACTCACTAAACTCACCTATACTTAATTTTATAAATATTTTCATTGACTTAAATTACTCTGAGTAAGAAATGTTTGTCACGTGAACAGCCTTTGTTTCTACCTGACCATTTTTTCAAGGGCGGAAAAAGACTTTTCTGAAGATAGCTCTGCTTAAATCCCATTTTTGATGCCGGCTCAGAGAGGGTGGAGCACGGTGTTAATGTCCTCGACTTCCGTGTCTGACACAGGAACAGGTCCAAGGTGATGTGATTTTGTGGGGCTTTTAAAAAACACATTTTGTAGGAATGAGTGCCTTACAGAGTCCCACTGTTCATAATTTAATTAAAAGTCAGAGTCTGCCACAGGAACAAAAGAGACATTGATGTGTTCAGGTCTCCACTTTACACAGCAAGACAGACCCACACCCAGTTCATAGATGGAGAAAGGGCTTGGAAAGGCACAGGATTTTCACCAAGACACAGGTGTGGGACACAACCACTGAAGACAGGGAATAAAACCTTTAAAGAATACCGTACAATGGCCATGTGACAGATGATGAACCAAATCCATGGATCTGGCAGTAATTAGCCCAAGGAGAGGGAGAATGGGAAGATGCAAACCCCTGGGATTAGCAGGGCTGCCCCCAGCTTGGATATTTGCACACACCTCCTTTTTAATTCACCAAAATGGTGAAAGTAATTTTTTGTCCTTTCTTTCCTCACTCAAGAAAGATCCGAGGGCTGACTTTGCCCCTCAGCTGGGATTTCTGGCTAAAGGAGCAGCACAACTTGAATTTCTGTGCAGTAATGTTGGGTCGATTTCCACACACCCCGAATTCCCTGATCTGTGGAGGGATGTGGAGATCTTGTGCCGCTTTCTGGGGAATGTTGGATGTGTTTTGAGCACACGGTGCAGGCAGTTGGTCCTGCAGCAAGTCTGATGCAGCCCAGGTACCTCGGGTTTGTTGTGGAGTTTGTTCCCTGGGCCATCCCACAGCACTTGTGCTTGAGTTTCTGTGCAGGGAATCCCAGAAATCCATCAGCCCCGGATCAGCTCCTCAGAGCCAAGGAGGGGCTGCCTGGCAGGAATGTATGGATTCCTGGCTTTGGAGACAGTACCTGTCACCCCCAATGCCAAACCCCACAGGGAAATAGCAGAAATTTCCTTTAACCACTCTGCTTCATTTCCCCCCTGTTCATTGTCCTGGTTTGTTCAGACTGAACATATCCAACCCCTTCATGCAGCAATATCCCAATATCCAGGGAACCCCAGGCAGGCTGTTTTCCTCGGGAAAGGCTGCACAGGCTTGCTGGCCACAGTTTGGGCCACGGCAGTCAGATGCAGACAAGCTGAATCCAGAGTTTTTATCAAAATGAAACAAAGCAATCCAAATGCCATGAAATATTAAATAAACTCTTATCTGGGATTCTCCCGTGGTTTGCAAGCCAAAGGTTCTCAAGGATATTGCATTATTATTAAAAAAAAAATCCTAGAACTTGTTATTTAATTTTACAGGAGCAGCTCATTTACAACACAACAAAAATTGTCTGTAGCATTCCCAAAGTCCGCTCCAAGGATGTGTCTTGAACTGAAATATTTGTTAATACGGGACTTCAGCCAGTCTGCACATGAAATTAATCCCAACGAAAATGTAAACCCAAGTATTATTGATATAACATCATACAAAGAAATAGGAGACAGTACGTGCAGAAAAAGCAAGAAATCACTCAGGAAAATATCTGTTGCTTCAAGGCTGAAGCTGTGGTGAATTCCTAGAATTAAACTATCTTGTCAATAGACAAGGGGTAAGCAGCTCTAAAGCAGGTGTTAAAAGCAGTCACAGGAATTCAGGGCACTTCACTCCAGGAGCAGAGGAGAATTCAGATGTCCTTTGTATTCCTCTGGCTCGCTTGGGCTCGCTTGTAGAATTTTCTTCCCCTGTACCTTTTAATTTACTAAACGATTCGAGAGAATCCAACTCACCTACGTTTAATTAGCTTTATAAATCAAAGGTGACAATTCTTTAGTAACCCGTATTATTCCCCGGCGTGGCAAGCTGGAAAAATGCTGACAAACTTATTTATTGACCTGTTGCGCTTTGCGAGGGCAGCCGGTGCTGTATCGACCCGGCCACCCCAAATCCCGCAGCAGGGGCAGCGGCATCCCAGGTTCTCCACACCATCGCTGTTCCGTGCTCTCCCGACACGAGCGGTATCCCTCACCCCTGAAAATGCAAATGCCCCCATCCCCCTCCTCTTTGGGGAAGGATCTTTATTGTTGGGAATTAAAGGAGAGGAGAGCAGAGCAGCCACCTTCACGTTTCCTCGGCGTAGTTCGCCTCTTTCATCAGCAGTGCTCGTTCGGAACTTCGCTTTGCCAACTTCAATTATTTCCTCGCCGAGCTCCCCCCACGGCCAGCGCTGCCCAAATTCCCTTTGTGTCACCCGGGATCCTGCAATCCCTCGTGGGAAAACCTCCAGTGGAAATCCGCGGGCTTCTCTTCGCGTTCCCTCGGGTCTCCCTCCTGTGACACGTGGATTTAAGGCAGATTTAAATAATAATAATAATAATAATAATAATAATAATAATAATAATAATAATAATAATACTTAAAAGTCTGAACGCACAAAAGTCTTTGGGAGATCAGCGCTGCCATTTGTAGTTCGTGGCGAAACGAAACAAATAAATGAAGACTTCAGCGTTTGACCTACTGGGATCCCTCACTTGACAATCACTCACGAGGCAGGGTGACAAGGTCACGTTCCTTATTCTTTATTCATTTAACCGTTTGATAATTATAAGTAGCAATGGAAGGCAAGCAATCCTCGCAGTTAATAATCTTCCCAGACCCCAGGGTACGGGGCTGGAAAATGGAGGGAACAATGGGGAAAAGTTAAAAATTGTTTCCATTATCTATTACCATCAGGTAAAGGGGGGAGGAAAAAAAAGCGTATCTTTGGAAATCCATGTTCGTTTACATTTCTAGCAAAACCCGCCCTGAGCATATCAGCCAGCTAAAAATATATATATATATATAGAGAGAGAGAGAGAGAGAGAGAACACGCTGAAAATAGTTTGGAATATTGTTATGATCTAGCTGATGTTCTCATTTCCCCATGTGCATTTTTATGCAAATGCTGTTAGTTTCACCACCTCCAGCCATCCTGAATTCCCACCGAACCTTGGCAGAGCTGAAGATCTTCATCAGCACACAATTTTATTGTATAAACGCACAATTATTTCAGGTATCAAAGCACCCAGGCCAGCAGGTTTGGGTGCAATGACGAAGACCACGATCAGAAACCACTTTCCCTCCCCAAGACCACATTTAAGTGCGTGACCAACTTGAAGCATTCCCTAAGTGTGGGCTCCACCAGGGATGCATTCCTGAACCCAAATCAATCTCTCCAAAATAGCTGCAGGTGAAAAATTCTTCATCCGTGCTTGCCGTGCACGCAGGGAAGGATGCCTGGTCATACAAGCACAGGCCTGTGCTGCCGATTATTTCAGGCCAAAAATGGAAGCATTTCGGGGTTTTTAATGTGTTCTGCAGTTTCAAAGCTGCCTCTGGAAAAGCAGGATATTCTCCTGACTGTTATGTGGGCTGGATGTGTAATGCTCAGAAAGGCCAGCAATTAAAAGAATAAAGAAATAAATAATAATAATAAAAAAAAAACCAAACCAAAAACAACAACAGAAAAACCCTTTCAAAACTAAGTATAATTTTTGTACTTTAGACTGATATTTTTTTTCTAGGCCATTTCCTCATGAAGCCTGTCTCCGACTAATATGTAAATTCTCAAAAAGAAGAATGTTTGGATAACCTCGTGGTTTGAAAACAAGCAAAGCGAGGCGAGACCCACGCTGGGCACCCACAGATGGATAATATTTTGTTTTTTTCCTTGTGAACGTCCTTTGTCTTGAAGCTGGTGTGAAAATCTAGACGAGGGCCCCACATGATTGATCGCCGCAAGCATCAGAAGGAAATGATTCACCACAACACTGTAACTGAAACTGCTTCGACACCTGATTGCAAACTTCACACTGGGGGCCTAATTAACTGCTGTACCTGCTGGAGATGGCAGGAGCCTGGGCACAGCCCAGCCGGCAGAATTCCAGCTGTGAATACCCACTGCTCTGCCACAAAGGTACATGCCATTCAGAACCGGAGAAAGAAGTTAAAAATACAGATTTATTTTTTTTTTTAATGATGATATGAAATTATAATATCATTAATGTATTGTTTAAAAAAAAAAAAAAAAGTGTATCCTCAATATCTGCCTAAAGCTAAATGTACACAGTTTTTTTCTTTCTATTTTCAGCTTTAGGGTTTTCCTGCTCCTTGCCAGGAACTTCAGTTCAGGTACGTTGTGAACATTTGTGAAGCATTTTCGGTATTAAGAACATAAGGGTCATATTGTCTGAATTTAGATATAAACCAGTACATGAAATTTCATCCAGCTCCTCGTGCATCGTGCTCAGAGCTGAGCCAACGTCTCAGCAGATTTGTCAGCAGAAACACAGTCTGCAAACAGAGTGATGTATTCCCAGCAAAGCACTTAGAGACTGATGAGAAAGAATGGCTGCGAGACTTTTTAGGGAAATTAAATCTATTAAATAATTGTTTTAACCTTACAATAGTGATATGGCTGCAAATGAATCTACTGAAATATGGGGCTGATAGCCAACATCCAGCTATGGGCTGTTGTTTTCCACTACATTCGACAAATAAAAAAAAAAATCTTCTCTTGTGCTTCCTGTTCCCACCACTCGGTTCAAATTGAAAACTATTTTTGAATACACTTTCAAGCAATGAAAAAATGGAAGTCTCACAGTTTGGCAAGAGTGTGGAACGGTTTGGCAATAGCCAAGAGCCTCCTTTGTTCTCATTTTCTGGAGGAGTGTGAGTTTGCCCTGATGAGATGGAGAAGTCGATGAACTCTTCAGGAAAAGGAACATAAAACCCCACAAATGTCACAGTGACATCAGTTTGGGGCTATTAAAACAAAGCTCCTGAAGCACCTGGAATAATTCCTTGCTCATCCATGTTATTTTCCCTGCTAATCCCGCGTATCCAGAGAGCTCCATCCCTTGGGATTTTCTGAGGGAAGATTTGGGTATTTTTGGAGCCGCCCGGTGAAGGATGGTGGCTGGAAATCCAGGTTCAAACAGCCATCGATGGCCTCTCCTCTCCCAACCCCTCCGCATAAATTATAGTTTGCATTGCAAATTTGCGCTAAACTGCTGAAATCTGGAGCTGTTTCCCAACAGGCATTCGGCTGCATATTTTCCATGTAAATGAGGCTTGGACTGCACCAGGTTTTCTGTATTTTACCTTCCGAATTCGCAGCCACCCCGAGCTCAGCAGCAACTGCTCCTTTCCAAGTGGGGAATTCGTGTTACGTGTGCAGGCAGTTGGTAATTTCATCTCTGCGTTCCCAGTGTTAATCAGGAATTTACCCCCTATTCTCAGTGCTTCCTCAAGATTAAAAAAAAAAAAAAGTGCCAATGTGAGGTAGGACTCTTCCGGAACACTCTGCTTCACAATTCTGGGTCACACTTCCCAGCTATCTGTAATCAGATATTAATTTTCTGCTTCATCCTCTGGGAAGAAAAGCTAAAAAAAAAAAAAAAAAAAAAAATCTAATACTTATTAAAACATCACAACCTTAAGAAATAAAGTTCTTCTCTAAAAATAGAGCAAGGAGGAAATGCCTCCTAACACTGAAAACTTTCAGCATTTTTGACCTGCAAGCTCTGGAGAGGTCAAATCCTGGTGGTTTTTTCTGGATCTCCTCTCCTGGATTCCCTCACCAGGTTCTAGCAAAGTTGACCACACTGATGCCTGCCAGGTGCAACAATTCCTGCAGCCACTAAATTAAGAGACCAGTTCCATCAATAGGTGACAATTTTCCATCAGAATTCCTCTGGGTTAGATTCACATGCAGTCCTTTTCCCCCAGTAGGCTCTGCTGCTGCTGTTGGTAAATGTTACATGACTCAGATGAAATGAAAAATAAAATCAATCAAACACGAAGCCAATAGCTTAGTAGTCAATAAAAGAAAGGGGAAAAAAAAGAAGAAGAAAAAAAAGATACTTGGACAAAAGTTTTCTGAAAAAC
The DNA here is from genome assembly GCF_015227805.2 of Hirundo rustica. Taxonomy (NCBI): domain Eukaryota; kingdom Metazoa; phylum Chordata; class Aves; order Passeriformes; family Hirundinidae; genus Hirundo; species Hirundo rustica. Next base: position 1,931,410 of record NC_053465.1, read on the forward strand.
TATTATAATTTCTCAGTATGTTTTTTTTTGTTTGTGGGGTTTTTTTGTTTGTTTGTTTGTTTGTTTGTTTGTTTGTTTGTTTTTAAGTCTCCACTATTTCTTAAAAGCTGTGCTGAAGGGAAAACGAGTGAAGATATCCACAAAATTATTGAGTGTTACTCTTCCTTTGGGTGGAGAAATACAAAAGAACTTCTCAGTGCCCTGATTTGACCCCACAGAGATCAAAGGACACAGGTTAAACACAGTGTCAATATTGAGAGGGGGTTTCAGCGCCCGAGCACGGGCAGGTCTCAGTGGAGTTACTCGATTCTGAAGCTCTCAAACTCAGTGTATGAAACCCTTGGCTTCTGATGGCAGAGGAATATAAAATAAGGGGAGCTGAGAACAGCGAGTGCCCAGCCTGGGAAGCAGAGTGAGAAACATCAGGAGCTGCCAGAGGAGCAGCTCCAAAAACCAGAGCAGCGCTCTGAGCACCGGGATCCTCCCGGGGAGAGGGAACAGCCGAGGCAGAGCCCAGCACAGACCCGGGCAGGGCACCAGGCTGGAGCTGCCTGTGCCCTGGGAGCAAGGAGAACGTGGATACTGCACCAAAACTTACACCTGGGGCGGGGCACACCTGCCTGCACACAGAACAGGCTGATGGAGGGATGTGCTCCTCGTCCCTGCAGGGATGTCACCAGCCTCCTCCTGCCCTCCACTCTTCTCTCCATCCCTGAAGGGATGTCACCAGCCATGTCCTGCCTGCCACCAGCCTCCTCCTGCCCTCCCAAACTCCTCTTTGTCCCTGCAGGGATGTCACCAGCCTCCTCCTGCCCTCCATTCTTCTCTCCATCTCTGTAGGGATGTCACCAGCCTCCTCCTGCCCTCCCAAACTCTTCTCCATCCCTGTAGGGATGTCACCAGCCTCCTCCTGCCCTCCTAAACTCTTCTCCATCCCTGAAGGGATGTCACCAGCCTCCTCCTGCCCTCCATTCTTCTCTCCATCCCTGAAGGGATGTCACCAGCCTCCTCCTGCCCTCCCAAACTCTTCTCCATCCCCGTAGGGATGTCACCAGCCTCCTCCTGCCCTCCCAGCCCCTCCTGCAGCTGCAGCTGCCCTGTCTCCACCTGCACAGCACCACCCAAGTGTCCCTGGGCTTTGTTCAGCCCATCAGATGGTTCCTGTCCCCCGTGTCCCTCAGCCCCAGCCCCTCTCCAGGATTTGGGATTTTGCACTGACTGACACCACACAGAGCCCCTCCCCTGTTTGTGGGGCACCTCTGTGCAGATCCCAGCCCAGTCCCAACTCCTCTCTCGTGTTTCCCACCCAGTCCAACCCCGAGCAGAGACCAAATAAATGGGAGCCCACTTAATGAGCTTTTCAAAACCGTACCGCGAATTCTTCACCGAGGGAAGCGCAGCCACTCCTGGAGCCGAGTGCAACAGCTCATAAATAACAGGCAAAAATTCCCTGCAACAGCAGAGGAAATTCTGGGTGACTGCAGCGTAATTTGTCACTCGTGGGCTAATGGAGATTGGGTTGTGACACACTCCTGCTTTTCTGCCTGTGTTTGAATGAGCATCTTTGTTTTCCATGAGTCCTCTCGCCTAAAATTGGTGTTCTCTCTAAGAGAGGGTGACCACAGGAAAACACAAAAGATAAAATATTTAAAACGAAACCACAAAAGGACACTGCTGCCTCTCAAAATGTCGTTCTAAATATACACAAGGCAAAGTGCAGAAAAATCAAAGAAAATCGCAAAGAGCAGGTGGAGCAATGTCAAATTATTTGTGCTGCTCAGCTGGCAGGTGTGCCAGGGTCAATAATTTATAAATAAGTGAATAAAGAATTATTTTATCTGTCCATTTCTCATATGAGTGTTTTCTTGCTACTAATGTTTAACTGTGCCTATTGGGACTTAAACACTCAACATTTCCCAAAATCAGAAGGAAAACATTTCCAGAAAGGATAGGAGGAATCAGATATTTTCTGTATATCCTCACTGCAGAACTGTTTGTACATCTCTTTATTTTATAAATAATATTTCAAAGGCGACAGAAGTGATGTTTTGCATAGTGTGTCAACTCCAGGAATTTCACCAAGCCTTATAATATTGGGTTGTTTTTTTTTTTTTTAAGAATCAGTTCTGGGAGACAGAAATGTTCTCATGTGTTTCCATGAGAACTGCAAGTACTTTCTGGAAGTTAATTCTTTATTTCTCTTGGTCTTTCTGAATGAAAACAAAAGCTTGAAAATACGAACCCAGAATACCCAAAGTCTCAAAAATCCCAAATAAGACTGGGGCAGTATTTTTAAGCCCCGAGGCTTTGGAAAGTCACTCCCGTGACTATTCCTACCACCGCTGTCTGGCAGCACAGCCCTGGCAGGGTGACACCAATAATGCAGAGAGGCAGCAGCGTTTTCAAATCTCTGCACGTGTGCTCTGGCAGCCCCAGCGTCTGCAGGTGGGGATTTGAGCAGAGGAGAAACTCCTCTCCTTGAAACCCATCTTTGCAGGGGATTAGGGTGGGCGATCAAAGGCAGAGCCCTTTCCTCAGCACAGGCACACGCACAATTGCAGGGGGCTTTGATTTCAGATATCAAGGTGTCTTATATCTTTTTTATAAATTTTTTTTCACTCTCCAAATATAATTAATCACTGGAAAACTGAATGCAACAAAACAGCTCAGACAGGCTTGGCAGCGCATCTGTTCTTTTTCTTTTTTCTTTTTTTTTTTTTTAATCTAAATAAAACAGAGCAAAAATCTCACTCAGTATCTTGACAAAACACGCTTCATCTTCGTGTGTGTGAGATCTTTCCTCCTGCAGAGAAACCTCTTCCTGCCTCCCTCATTCTCTTCTGGTATCACCTAGACATCAGCATATTCGTATCACCTACTTTTGAATCTCCTCTCCCCCCTCTGCAATGGATTTTCTTTTCCCCTCTGCTGTGGATTTTCTTGTTCCCCTTTGCAAAATGCTCTGCTGACATCACGTTGAAATGAACTAAAATCTTTTAGGTGACAGAGGAGAGGCAACTGAGGCAGGCTTAGATAATCCCTAACAGCAGTTTTTCTGGAGCTGTGTAGGTGAGAGGATAGTGGGTATTTGTGGATGCATTCTGCAATTTGATTTAACAAAATCGTGATTGATCGAGGCCTACGAGTCGATTATAAAATCCCAGATGGCTTCAGTGGGGTTGTACCCATGAACATCAAGTTATGAAACACCCCAGGAGTGGGACCAAAGCTAAAAGCTGCTGCCCACCCTCGGTGCAAGAGGGGTGAAGGCATCCAGAAGGACACTCCACTGAGCAGGAGTTTCCCTAAGCAGAGCCCTTGTGAGGACTGCTGGAGGTAAGAACGGTGTGACAGGGACACCTAAGGGGAAATACAGGAGTTTGGAGCCGTGAGGACTGAGGGAAGAACCCCTGTGAGGGAACTTCACTTCAGATGGTGCCTGAGGCTGTGAGAGTGGTCACAGTGCTCTGCTGCAGCCTCCCCATCCCATCCCACCCCATCCCATCCCATCCCACCCCATCCCATCCCATCCCATCCCATCCCATCCCATCCCATCCCATCCCATCCCATCCCATCCCATCCCATCCCATCCCATCCCATCCCATCCCATCCCATCCCATCCCATCCCATCCCATCCCATCTCCATCCCGTCTCCATCCCATCCCATCTCCATCCCATCCCATCCCAATCCCATCCCATCCCATCCCATCCCATGGATCCCATCCCATCCCATCCCATCTCCATCCCATCCCATCCCATCCCATCCCATCCCATCCCATCCCATCCCATCCCATCCCATCCCATCCTATCCCATCCCATCCCATCCCATGGATCCCATCCCATCCCATCCCATCCCATCTCCATCCCATCCCATCCCATCCCATCCCATCCCATCCCATCCCATCCCATCCCATCCCATCCCATCCCATCCCATCCCATCCCATCCCATCCCATCCCATCCCATCCCATCCCATCCCATCCCATCCCATCCCATCCCATCCCATCCCATCCCATCCCATCCCATCTCCATCCCATCCCATCCCATCCCATCCCATCCCATGGATCCCATCCCATCCCATCCCATCCCAATCCCATCCCTGTACTCCTGCCTTGTCCTTCACATTTCCAAGCATTCCTGCAGCCTTGGGATGGAGCCTGATGGGCGGGGGCTGTCACAGGCTGATGTTTCCAAACTGACAGGAGGAGGTTTAGGTGGGATATTGGGCAGGAATTGCTCCCTGGGAGGGTGGGCAGGCCCTGGCACAGAGAAGCTGTGGCTGCTCCATCCCTGGCAGTGTCCCAGGTTAGGCTGGATGGGGCTGGGAGCACCCTGGGACAGCGGAAGGTGTCCCTGGCCATGGCAGGGGTGGCACTGGGTGGGATTTAAGATCCCTCCCAACCCAAACCGTTCCACGATATGTGTCTGCCCTGAGCAGGATGCCCAGAGCTGTCCAGGAGCTGCAGCCAGGGCTGCACCGAGCCTCTCCCAGGCTGACCTGCAGGAGGGATGGACAGACAGCTGGACCAGCACCTCTGATGCTGCCTGGGACAGAGGCAAAGACGCTGCCTGCCCTCAGTTCCCTGCGACTCCACCGCAGACTTTCACTTCTCTCCAGCAGAGCTCCTCTCTTATAAGGAGGTTTCCCTCCGCTGTAATTAGATTCCACGGATTTAATCCCCAGGGAATGCAGCAATTACCATATACCTGACAAGTGCTAAATGCTGCATTCCGGGGGGATTATCACCTCCGGCTGGACGCGGAGAAAAGGGGAGGCCAGGAGAAAATGTCCCCTTCCTCAGGGGCTGGGGAGTGGGATGGAAAGAGGCTGATTTAGTGCAGCTGCTGGCTGGGCTGGGGAGAACGGGACACCGGGGGAAGGCATTCCTGAGAGGGACCAGACAAAATGTTTATCTCTCACAAAAAGAGCACGGGGAACGCCGCACATCTGGGCCGGGTCCTGCGGTGCTCGCTCCAGCTGTTTACCGAGGGGTTTTTATTAACGCTGCTGCCACGCGGAGCAAATGCACTGCAGAATAAGTGAGATTAAGGCAATTGGTTCAATAGACTTCAGGAATAAATGGCGTTAAATGGAAATCGCGTGCACCAGGAAGAGGCAAAGGAGAGGCGTTGGTGCAGGGTTTATGCGCCCCGTGATGCACGATTTATTACAGCTTGTTTAAAAAAGCACGGGCTTGTTTATAAAGCTCTTTCTATTCTTTTGGATTATCTCGGTTATTTACGAGATGCACGGCGATGCTCCGAGGGCATCCTTCAGTGCTGATAAACTCCTCGGGATCAGCAGATAAAAGGAGGAATTTACCGGCGCGATAATGGCAGTGTTTACCCCTACATCCACTCCGTTGCTATGAAGGTTTAGCAAATTGGAATTAAAGGCAGATTTCTCCGTGGTCTAACCATAATACATTTGATTGGAGTTAAAGCTTATCAAAGTAAAAGCATTTGATTTTGCAATGAACACCCCGCTGTGGCAAAAATTGGTAGGATCGGCTCGGTGTTCCGTGGCAATGACAACGTTGTGTCCCCAAGAGCTCCGTGCCCTTGGGAGGAGGCACAACCTGGAACGGTTTGGATGGAAAGGGACCTCAAAACTCACCCAGTGCCACGGGCAGGGACACCTGCCCCTGTCCCAGGCTGCTCCAGCCTGGCCTCGGGCACTGCCAGGGATCCAGGGGCAGCCACTGCTGCTCTGGGCACCCTGTGCCAGCGGAGAATGTCTTCCTAATATCCAATCTAAACCTTCTGCCTGTCGGTTTGGATCCATTCCTACTTGTCCTGTCATTACATGCTCTTAAAAAAAGCCCTTTTCCATCTTATCACCCAGCAGTGTCATCGATTCATGTCTGTGGCATCCTCTATAATGTTTTTATGTTATGTGGAGAAAACCCAGCCCTCTGTATACAGTTGTTTATGTTCCAAGGGCATGTATGGGTGCCAGAATGGTGTTTTTAAGATTTCAGGATATTAAGCCAAGCTTTTTGTTGGTTTTTTCCTGCGATCCAAGGTCACAACTATATCCATTTAACGCGGGCTGGATCCATAAAGGTCATGTGGCACCATCTGCATTCTTCATCACACTCCAGCCCATTGTATGACTGAAATAAAGCAGGAGCAGGGCGTGGTGTTTCTGCATTTCCTAACTCGTTAGTGAGTCCTTTAAGATGACTCCTGTCTTTCAGTACCACGGTAAACCAGTTTCAACAGAGAGAAAATAATTATTAATTGGCTAACATCAATGATAGACCGCTCAGATTTCTTGAAAATCTCACTCCCAGGACAAATCCCTTGACAGCAGCAGCATCTCTTCTGAAAACTGCATTCAGAGGAGTTAATGCCATTCCTGCCCGTGTTCCTAGGGACATCTCCCTGCTCCGTCTGCTCTGGACACTGCCTGCTCCTTCTCCTCTCTGTGACACCAGCTCGTTCTGACCCCAGCACGGGGCTGCTGAGGGCACTGGCAGGATTTAGATGCTCCACAGGGAGAATGGGCTGGGGGCTGATGTTCGTGCTGGCAGAGGCGTTCCTACCTGGTTTGGGCACCCTGGAATCCCAACCCAGCCGAGCCACAGCTCCTCTCTGCTCTCCTCGGTCCGTTCCCACCCCCATTTGTGACAAACTCAGCCTGGCCTTGGCCAAGCTGTGGTCCTTTATTCCTGCAGCGACAAATTCCAGGGCAGGCCACGCTGGTGAACAGCTTTGCTGTAATTTGGGGTTTATTTGGGTTGTCCTGGAGCAGGAGCCTGGCGGTTCCCTGGCTCCCTGCGTTCCCCATCAGCTCCCTGCTGTCAGCAGGGCACAGCCACATCTGCCGCTCTCAAACCCCAGCTCTGCCTCTCCCCACATCCATCATTTGTTGGAATCAGCCTGAACCCTTTCACTACTCCGCCAAAATGAGGATTCACTTAGTGGCTAAGGAGAGACATTAAAAAAAAAAAAAAAAAAATTGCTAGGAAGAGCCTATTGACAATTTAATACTCTCGGTGGCTCTGGGCTGACATTAAAACTGTTGCAACCAAACCCAAGTGGTTAATGACACTTAAAAACCTGTCCCCGTCCCCACAAGCTGTCACAGGGCTTTGTCTTCCAATGGGGGGAAGAAACTCAATGCCCAGGCAGTGAATGAGGCACATGCATGTGATCAGAGCATGCAAAACGCATCGGAACAAAACACACACTGAGGTCAAAGCAGCAGAAAAATGAAAGCGTTTTGTGTTCCTCATTTGCCTGACTCACTGAATCCCCGGCCAGGGACGTGCCTGAGCCAGACTTGGCTCCTCTGCTCCTCAAACTCGGAGGTTGCATGTTCCACTCGGCACCTGTTCTGCAGTAATTCGGAATTAATGTCCCGGCCAGAGCCTCAAAGGGACGAACAAGAATGCGAGCTGAAAACTAGTTGCTTCTAATTGTCATGAAAACAAATGTCAAAAGGACATGTGTTTCTACTTAGCTAACTCTGCCTGCAAAGTCTGAAGCTGTTTTGTGTTAGTTTCTACCATTTAAATTAAATGTTTTGTCTTTGACATACTTGATGTGGCTTTAAGAAGCTGTGCTCCCCCCACCTCATCCCCCTTATGAATCTTAATGTTTGCCTGGATTTGTTTGTAACATCAGACAAAAGACTGGCAGGCTGTGCCAGAGTGACACAGATTTTATGTCGAAACAACGCAAAGCCAAAAAAAAAAAAAAAAAAAAGGAAAAAAAAAATCAATTAGGGGGTCATTAAAACCCAAAGTTTTCAATGAAAGAAATACTGTAATGGAACAGTAATACTTTGGGGGTTAGGAGTTCTTTTAATTCCTGAAAGAGCTATTTTGCACTGCCCCTCCTCCACGTGGTGCCTGTGAATCTGCTGTGTTGCAGAATGAGTCAGCTCTGGAACATCCCGGCTCCACAGCTGTGCATTAGCATTTGGGAAGAGGATCACTGCGAGTTCATCTTGGACATGTGCAGCGCCGACTTTTCCAACCGTGCGGAGAAGGGCTCGGAACGCCACACGTGTGCGTGAGCTCCTGCCCTCCAGCAGCTCTCAGCCGCTCCCCAGCGGGAGTTTTCCGTGGATTTCCTTGGGGAAACGGCATGGCCTGTCATGGAGATGGAATAAGCGTAGCAGGGGTTGTTAAAAAATTAAAGTTTAGTGTTTGATGTCGTAAAATGTGGATGGTGGCTTTTTCTTTTGGATTTTCCTCCCTATTCCTCGTTCCTGGAGGCCGTCTCCTCACAAAAGGAACACTGCAGCTTTGTTTCCTGAGGAATGGAATTCCAGCTTCGGTTCTTTCCGTAACAAGTGCATTATTAGAAAGGAAAAAAACCAAATCCTGCCAATCACAGCCCTTCCCTGGAGCGGGGCAGTGGGGTTCTGTGCACACGTTAAATCAGCATTTCCCAAGGGCGAGCCTGACACCCAGCTGGGTTCACGACCTGGAAGTGCAGGGGAAATGGGCACACGAGGCTGGGACTGGAATCACAGCCTGAGAGCTTGGGAGGTGCTGGTGTGCATAAAACCTCAGCAGGGACAGCCACACTCGGTGTTCCCATGTACACAAATCCCATAGGAGGGACAGCCACACTCGGTGTTCCCATGTACACAAATCCCAAGGAGGGACAGCACACTCGGTGTTCCCATGTACACAAATCCCAAGCAGGGACAGCCACACTCGGTGTTCCCAGGTACACAAATCCCATAGGAGGGACAGCCACACTCGGTGTTCCCAGGTACACAAATCCCATAGCAGGGACAGCCACACTCCGTGTTCCATGTACACAAATCCCATAGGAGGGACAGCCACACTCGGTGTTCCCAGGTACACAAATCCCATAGGAGGGACAGCCACACTCGGTGTTCCATGTACACAAATCCCATAGGAGGGACAGCCACACTCGGTGTTCCCAGGTACACAAATCCCATAGCAGGGACAGCCACACTCGGTGTTCCATGTACACAAATCCCAAGCAGGGACAGCCACACTCGGTGTTCCATGTACACAAATCCCTCAGCAGGGACAGCCACACTCGGTGTTCCATGTACACAAATCCCAAGCAGGGACAGCCACACTCGGTGTTCCATGTACACAAATCCCAAGGAGGGACAGCCACACTCGGTGTTCCATGTACACAAATCCCAAGGAGGGACAGCCACACTCGGTGTTCCCAGGTACACAAATCCCATAGGAGGGACAGCCACACTCGGTGTTCCATGTACACAAATCCCAAGGAGGGACAGCCACACTCGGTGTTCCCAGGTACACAAATCCCATAGGAGGGACAGCCACACTCCGTGTTCCATGTACACAAATCCCAAGCAGGGACAGCCACACTCGGTGTTCCATGTACACAAATCCCAAGGAGGGACAGCCACACTCGGTGTTCCCAGGTACACAAATCCCATAGGAGGGACAGCCACACTCGGTGTTCCCAGGTACACAAATCCCAAGGAGGGACAGCCACACTCGGTGTTCCCAGGTACACAAATCCCAAGGAGGGACAGCCACACTCGGTGTTCCCAGGTACATAAATCCCAAGGAGGGACAGCCACACTCGGTGTTCCCAGGTACACAAATCCCAAGGAGGGACAGCCACACTCGGTGTTCCCAGGTACACAAATCCCAAGGAGGGACAGCCACACTCGGTGTTCCCAGGAGGATTCAGTCCCAGCTTGGGGCAGAGAATGGGAGCAGCACCAAGATTAGAATCAGGTCTCTAGAAGGAGCATCCAGGGAGCCTGGGGATTGAAGCAGAGCTGGGACAGAGGTTCTGGGTCTGGGTTTGGCTCTGGTGCAGCCCTTTGGGGACCCACAGGCACTGCTGGGCCAGTCAGGGCACCAGGAGCACCCAGCCCTGGCCACTCGAGCTGTGGGGATTTGGGGCAGGGAAGGGAGGGATGTGTCCACAGGGCCAGCTCACATCTGGCCTGCATCTGTCCCTCTGGAAGCTTAGGCTCAAAAACCCCTCCATTTCTGAAACCTGTGTTGTGCCCCAGAAGCACGAGTCCCTTAGGATGAGCTTTCAAAGGAGATAGTTGCCATAAAAATATGCTGCACTGAATGGGGGAATGAAGGTTTGCACCAGTGGGGAATATGCAAATTACCCTTTTAAGGAGGGATCATTAAGGTCTCCAAATGTATTAAGATGTCCTACACCCAGTTTGCATCTGGGAGCCAGGAACCTGCTCCAGGCTGAGCTGGGAGCTCCCAAAACACTCCTGGCAAACACAAGTTCTCATCTCGGTTTGCTCAATAAACATATTTGTGCAAAAGCCCCCCAAGGAACCTGCGGGAAGAGTGGGAAGATCCCATTTTGAATGTGAGGGGACAGAACGACTTCAATACCTGCTACAATTATTAATAATTAATATAATTAAGTCTCTTAAAGCCTGGCCTATGCCACCTCCCTTGAAGGACCGACACCAGCCCGTTCTGCACTGGAGATTTTAACTTCAGCGGGAATTTCACATCCTTAATTTGAAACCGACCAAGCGCTCATGAGCGCGGCGCGAAACCGAGCTCAGAGCACCCCGTCGCTGGAGCACCCCGCTGGACACGCTCAGCCTGGCTGGGGATGGAGGGGCAGAGGTGCCCACAACACCATCTCCACCAGACCCCCCGTGAAATCCGCGCCGGCTCTGCGGTGAATGCCTGCGGCAGGCTCGCTCCACCCGAGGGAAAGGGGAGGATTTGGTGGTGGAGGCTGCAGAAAACAATGATTTCCTGCACACCTTCTCTTACCCTGGTTTTTCTGAGTTTCTTTATTAGCCTTTTTGATTTTCATAAATGGAGTCAGATCTTTTAGTTACTGTAGAATATTAGAGCAGTTTTCTACCTTTCCCACAGAAGTAATATAAACAAATCCTTTGTCTTTCGTTCTCTGTCCTTTGTTTATTCTTTTACTTTTTATACATTTGTGGGTCCAGCAGAAGATTGGCTTTTTGGGGTTTCCACCCCTCAGCCTCAGTGGCCAGACCAATTGTCAGTTACAATTGTTTTCAGGTTAGAAATGTGCAAACAAAGGACAGAGAATGAAAAACAAAGGATTTGTTTATATTACTTCTGTGGGAAAGGTAGAAAACTGCTCTAATATTCTACAGTAACTAAAAGATCTGACTCCATTTATGAAAATCAAAAGGCTAATAAAGAAACTCAGAAAAACCAGGGTAACACACCTTCCGTGGCGTGAGTGGTGCTGCAGGTGTCAGGTGGATTTATTGGGATCTGCAGGGGATGTATTTGTCTCGCAGAGGCAAGAGGATTTAACTCACACATCTAATTTGTCATGAGGGCTCGGGAGCCATTTTAAAAGTGGAACAAGTGCCTCTGTGGTCTTTTTTGCAGTGTCTTCTTTTTCCACTCCTCCTCGTGCCTCCTTGAATCTGGCACTTCTCCCAAAACGCACGCCACGTTCAGGAGAGGGAAAACACTAACCCTGTATAATTTGAATAAATGAGCTCTACATATATCGCCACTTACAGTTCAAATTATGCAAAAAATCCAAGATAAATGAGGCTGAGCATAAAAGGCCCTTAGTGTGCAATTATAAATACTAAAATGGTGTATTTTTCCAAAACAAGAACCTTTTTTTTTCCTTTACATTTGCATACTCTGTCGACTTTTGACCCGCAATAAAAATGTAGCACAAGTCGGTGAGTGACTGAGTCAGAACAGGACCTTCTGTTTGCATCACTCCTGCTGCCTTCTGGAGTTTCAGTCCTCAGCAATTGGCTCAGATTTATGGTCATGGACGGAGCTGCTCCGGCGGGTGACCAAAAGCTCTTGTTCTGAACCATGGAAACTCTTAGATTTAAACTCCTGGGCTTCAGGATGTGTGCAGAAATTCCATGGGTGGAGTCCTAGATAATCATAAGTAAGGATCAATCCTGGAGATGCTTTTGGCTTGGCTGTGTTTTCCAAGCACAGCTGGACCAAGCAGGCAGGACGGCTCCTGGCCCTGGAGCAGCTCAGGGAAAGAGGGAACAACACCGGGATAAAACCAGGACTAAAGTTTTTACTGAGCCTTTACTCAGTTAGTTTCTGTTCTCTTCTGTTTCTGTTTCTATCCTAATCTCTAAACTGCGTGGAATATTGCTAGAACAGTAGGATGCAGTTGTGTCCCAGGGAAGTTGATGCAGACTTTCCCAGCTGATAATCTGCTCAGACAGGAATGATGAATCCTGCAGGATTTCAAAGCATCCCAGTACAGTTCACAACTTTTACATTGGAAATTACTTGGATGATCAAATCCCAGTTCTTTTTGCCTCGGTTCACAGAATCCCAGAGTGGTTTGGGTTGGAAGGGACCTTAAAGCTCATCTGGTTACAACCCCCTGCCATGGCAGGGACAGCTCCCACTGTCCCAGAGTGCTCCAAGACCTGTCCAGCCTGGCCTTGGGCACTGCCAGGGATCCAGGGGCAGCCACAGCTGCTCTGGGCACCCTGAGCCAGGCCCTGACCTCCCTCCAAGGGAGGAATTCCTTCCCAATAACGAAAATAATGCAAATCCAGCGCTCGGAGCAGACGGGAGGAGCTGAGGTGTGACTGCACCTGGAGACAGCTGCAGGAGGGGAGACAGCAGCAGAGCTGGGGATGGAGCTGTAGCAGAGCTGGGGATGGAGCTGTAGCAGAGCTGGGGATGGAGCTGTAGCAGAGCTGGCTCCCAGCTCCCTGCTCTGGAATCACCCAGCTCCTTCTAACACATTAATAACACCAAAAGATGAAGGCTACAGGTGAGATGGAAATCCGGCGTTTCTCCGATCTGCCTTGTTTCGGTAAATCATGCAAATGGCCCTCCTGACCTCAGAGGGACCTTTTCTACAGCACAGGTCCCTGTGGGCTCAACAGTAGCACCACCAGATCTGCTTCCAGTTTATATTTAAACGGAAAAAAATAGAGATGTCTTGTTCGAGCCGAGCCTGAGAACCACAGAGATGAAAGGGGGAAGGGGAAATGCTGCTGCAGCAGCAGCTGAGCACTGCTGAGCAGATTTTCAGCCCAGCCAGGGCTGCTTCAGCCCTAGAAGCCCATTTTGCTGGCCCAGGGTGAATGTTGGGTCAGAGAACTGTCCCAACAGAGCTGCCCAAGGGTTTTCTTTGAGCAGCCACCTGGCCCTGGGGGCAGAAATCCCCATCCTGGGCTCCAGCCTGGCCGAGCTGCCCTCTGCTGCATCCACCCCCTCTGGAAATGAGGGATGAGGGGTGGCACGGGGCGAGGGGAGCGTGCTGCTCCTCAGGGCTGTGCCAGCTCTCTCCTTCCCTGAGGACAGAGCCCAGGAGCACAGGAGAGGAGCAGGAGCAGCAAGGGCAGATCCCTGATAAGGCAAAGTCGGAGTGGAGCGACCCTTGCCGTTGCCGGGCCAATCACATCTCTGGTTCATTTCCACAATTACAGAAGGGGTCAAGTGGATCCTCCGTTTTAATGAGTTGCCTAAAATCTGGCAGCTTGTTGTTAATTTGTAAGTGTTGTGTATTTTGGAGCTCATCTTCCTCCCCCTTGGCGTGGTAATAAACCAGCAGTTCCCTGTGCAAACGCTGCCTCTTCTGAAATGTTGGTTAATTTAACTTCTTTTTGTTATTATACATTGTGGTTGTTGCCGTCTCTGCCTGTACACTGGTTTCATTCTCTGTATTCTCATTTTAACTGATTGTAACCGGGTGGGAAAGTGCAGGACCTCTGGTTGAAATTCAAAAGAAAATAAATGGATTTTTTTATGGCCTGAAGAATCTATTCATTACTAAATCATTTATCTTTGCAGAAGGAGTGCCTATATTCAACATGCCTTCCTATTTCCCTAATTTTATTTCTCTCTAAGTACGCTCTGTGCTTGAAAATAAATCTCCATTGAACTTCCACGGAGCGGCTTCGCTGCTGAAAATCCCGACAAGAGCCTAATTAACAAAATCAAGCGCATCTCAGAGGTTGTGTATAAAGCCTGGGCATTGCTGTGTCTTCCCTAAAAATGAAGCTGGGATGAAAATGTAAACCAGGAGCGTCCTGGAGGGATTCTCAAAGGCACATTGCAGCGAGCAGCAGAGCGCACACGCACGACCTTTAAACACACTGCTCGTGCTTTTTGGCTTCCTTCAAAGATTTCTTAAGGGGACGAGAGTCATTAAGCAGGAGGGGAGGGAGGAGAGGCATTAAGAGTGTTTAAATTGCTTTTTCTTAATTCCAAATTGTCTTCCTCTGGTGAATCCCAACTTTATTGATTCTCTTGCATCTCAGGGCGGTGCAATTACATTCTTACCTTGAACAAAGGCTGAACTTTGGACAGTGTTTGGAAGGGTTTACAAATAAAGTAAACAGTTCTGCTGCATAAAACATATGTATGCGAGCAGGACTTCCTCCTTCCCAGAGGAGCCACGTTCATGTAATTTCGTTTGTAAGCTTCCTCAGCTGCTGTTTGAAAATGTTTCCTTTCTGTTTGCAATAAACAGAAGGTAAAAATTCACAGCTCCCCCCTCCCCAGTTGTTAAACTTTGGCGATTCTGTTAAAGTTCCACCAAACGCTGCCTTTAGCAGCTCAGATATTAAATATTGGCTTTCAGTTTCAACTTGAACTGCTGCCTTTGTTCAGGCTGGATTAAGCCCAAATGGGTTATCTAGTTTAGTTATTGCTGGATGGTTCTAGTGGGGCTTAACTGGGTGTTTTTATATTTGAGTGTGGAAACCAGGAAGGGGGGGGGGGGGGTGTGGATTTGCTAATTTTACTTCTCCATCAAAAAAAAAAAAAAAAAAAAAAAAATCACAACGTTTTTCCATGCCCAGGTTAAAAATTAACAAATCAGAATGTTGGACTTCTAACCCCCCCCAGTCAGACAATGCGAAGTTGGGACGGATTTGAACCGCAGGATTGGAAACTGGGAATGTGCCACGTCCAGGTGTGACTCCTCAAAGATGCCACATTTATTGGGGGTGACTCCTGCCCTGGGATCTGTCACCTCCCATCCCTGGATCACCCAGGGCACAGGGAAGGGTTCACAAACGTTTGCAAAGCGCTTTTTTCTCTCTCTGCTCAGCGCTGTGCCCCATCTCGGCGCTGTCTGTGGGCAGAGACATCGGCCTGGCGGGAGGGAGGTTGTGTCTATAAAGGGAAATTCGGTATTTACTGTTTATTATCCTCTCACACTCTCATTATCCAGGCCCAAAAAAGAGCTCTGTCATCCGAGCCGGCTCCGTGGGGACCGATTGTACGTCCCCAAGAATGGATAGTGCAGGGGAGAAGCTTGGGAACAATCAGCTGGTTGAGCTGGATTTGAATAAATAGTTAACTGGGAGCTGCTGATTTGGGTTCTGCATCTGCATGTGAGCAAAGGCAAGAACAGCAGTGCCCTGTGTGCAGCCCTGGGAGCCGGGCAGAGGCTCCACCAGCTCCTGCCTTATGGTTTATTGTGCTGTGGTAGGCCAAACACCCGGGAATGCCGTTCCCAAGTGTTCACAGGGCAGGAGACTCTTCACCCTCACCACCCCCAGCTGGCCCAGGAATCACAGTGCTCTTTGGAAATACAATTATTTGTTTGTTTTTAAGCTCTTTGGCTGCGTAGAGATCTTACTTTTAATTTTAGCTTCCCTATAACACCTGCAGAAACATTTTTTTTTTAAAAAGATATCTAAGGAATGTAAAATTTTTATACTGAACTGCGGATAAATGGGATCAGGATCCCCGGATAAACGGGGATTGGGACAGAAAAATAAAAATGAAATCCAGGGATTTGTCAAGCATTACAGAACGGGCAGGTGGAGGGAGAGCATCTCGTGCAGCTTGGGCAGGAGCTGTGCTGGCGCTGCCGGGGCTGGTCAGCAGGATTCTAAAGAAAGCAAAGGGCGCTGGGGGAACACCAGAAGGCAGGAGTTTGGGGTTCCTGCTCTCCCTGCACGGCCCTGGGCTCCCTCTGCTTTCTGGAGTTCCCTGGGTGAGTAACAGGAGACTCTGGCAGGGACCAAACCCTCCTGTGGGTGTGAGTTCTGCGGCTCTGCCCCAAGCTGAAGGAAACTCCCCGGTGACATCCCGGCCCAGCCCAGGCGATGAGCGCTCAGACCATGGGGATGCGATGCCAAAACCTCTCCAAAAGGGGCTGAGCTCCCTCTGCAGAGCTGCTCCGAGCTGGCCTCTGGCCAAAGGTCACTCTGGGTGTCGCAGGGACAGGTGCTGCGCACGCAGCGCAGGTTTCTGTGGGTTTTTGGGGGTTTTTTTGGGAAAATCCCAAAAGGCAGAAGAGGGCACAGGGTTTTAGGGCGCAGGAACAGCAGGATGCTGTTTTTAGGCACATTGAGACCACCAAAACCGGAGGAGCCTGGTGCCGGGTGCCCCTGCGGGCCAGCAGGTCAAAAGCAGCGCTGGCCTTGCGGCAGTGCCACCCTTCCTCCTCCCCCAGCCCTAGTTAAGCCTCTCCCTTTCTCCCTCCTCCCCTTGCGGTCGTTCCCAAATTTGCTGACCTCCTGTAATTCCCAATTTGACAAGCCGCCTCCTTTTATTATATTTTTTCCCCCTTTTTTTTCCTTTATTTGGTTTTTTTTTTTTGGCTATTTCTGCCCTAGTGAGCTGCCGGTGGAGCGGCCGGCCTTCAGCAGCCTCCGCTCCCAGGGATGTCACAGACACAGAGGAAACCCAGCTTTGTCTTCCTGCAAATAAATGCCTGCAAAGACAGCAAAAGCACGGGAGGGGAAGCCGCTTTCTTTTTGTTCCAGACGATTTTCGCCAAGAGCGCGCGCGCGCACGCACAGAAGGGGAAAAAATAAAGGGGAAAAAAAGAGAAAAGGCACCTTGGGGGAAAAAAAAAAAAATATGAACTTGTTAGTAAGAGATGAGTTATTGGCCTTGCATTTCAGGGGAAAACAAAGATTCTTGGATGCCTGCTGTTTGTACAGCTCGGATATTTCCTGCTGGAGCATGCGCTGGGTGAGAGGGAGCAGCCAATGGCAGGAATTACTCGAACGCTGAGGTGTTGTTTTGGGTTTTCGAAGTGAAAAGTGTTGTTTGTTTTGGAGATTGTTTTGAAGTGATTTTTTTTTTTTTTTTTTTTTTTCTCCTGGAACAAGGAGAGCTCTGCTTTTGCTTTACTCATATCCTTGTTTTCCTGCTAACGCTCATCCCTTTTCCCCACGTTAGTTGCTTGGTGACTGGTGTTAATCTCCACATTCAGCAGCATTTTTACAACCACCCTGATACAGAAACAAAATTAGTCAGAAAATATCTGGGAGATTTTTTTTTCCCCTACCTCATTTCTTCTTTCTTTATTTTTTTTTCCTTTGTTTTTCCCCTACTGTGTAAAATTTAACCAACCAACAAACTCTGTGGCGGGGCCAGCCTGGACCAACAAAATATTCTCTTCATCTTGCTGAAATTTACTTGGGGGAAAAAAGTGCAAGCCAATAAATTTACGCTAATTTCAAAAATAATCCAAGTTTTTTCCAGGATCCTGGGGAGCAATCTTTGAAGCTAGCAGGGTTTTTGCAGCCAGTACTTCAGCTCTTTGAGCCGTGCATGCAGCCAGTCCTTCAGGAGGGAGGCAGCTGCCATCCCAGGGGGAAATGTCTCCCTTTGGATGGTTTTCCATGGCCGAGGTAGGGGAGCACAGGACTGACTGCGTTCGTGGTCACTGCCCTGCTCCTGAGCTTGGGTGGCACCACAGGAACCCCAAGCAAACCCGCAGCCAGGACATTTCCCTTTCATCCAGGCCTGGATGGCCCTGGAGTTTCCATGGGAGTTGGGCTGGGATGGGATGGGATGGGATTGTTGGGATGGGATGGGATGGGATCAATGGGATGGGATGGGATGGGATGGGATGGGATGGGATGGGATGGGATGGGATGGATGGGATGGGATCAATGGGATGGGATCCATGGGATGGGATGGGATGGGATGGGATGGGATGGGATGGGATCAATGGGATGGGATGGGATGGGATGGGATCAATGGGATGGGATGGGATGGGGTGGGGTGGGATGGGATGGGATGGGATGGGATCAATGGGATGGGATGGGATGGGATCAATGGGATGGGATGGGATGGGATGGTTTTTATGGAGGAAAATGCACTTTTCTCTCAAGCAGTGTCCTTTTCCCTGCAGAACAGATCTGCCCCAGCCCTGGCAAGGGAGCTCGCTTGGACCTTGTAATTACTCATGTCCTGGCTTCATTTTCCCCCTTATCAACTTGTCCAGGAGATAAGAACAATGAGCAGAGAAAGGAGGAATGCTGATTCCGTGCTGCCCCCTCAGCAGCGCTGATTTAATGATCAGGGAGCCAATGACAACTGCCTGCATCCCTGCAAACCCAAATACATCCTGGGCTGTGCTCTGCCTTTGAACCCTTGCCCAGTTTCTGCTCAGATTCTTCTGGTAAAAGGAACAGATTTTTGTATTGGTTCCAATCTGCTTTGATTTATTGGTGAAAATGGCTTTTTAATTCCAAAACGTAAGCACACTGTATTTTACAGCCCTGTGAGTCTGCAAACTGCAAATAATGCAACCCCTTGGTGTCGTAAAGCCACAAAATGAAGCACTAAATCCTACACAGAGCCTCGGAATGCTGCAGAATTCTTGTGCTGCACCAAGCTCCTCCCAGCTTTTCTCCTGACATTGCCCCAGAACCTGCTAAAACTCAGAAATCAAAGGCCAGAACAGCTCTGAAACTCAGGGAAATTGTGGCAAGGGTTTTGTTGGCTTGGTTTTTTTTTGTTTTTGTTTTTTTTCCCTGCTCCTGAGGAAAATTTTTCATGGATGTTTTTAACAAGTAGGGGAATAACTTAATGTCCTTAATTCACACAGTTGGAACTTGTAGCACAAGCCAGAATTGGAGTATTGGCCTTTTGGAACACGCCTAAAAGTCTGGTCTATCACGAGATAAAGGTGGATAAAGAGGTGATGCTGCTCTGCTGGCCAGCCTGTACAAAGGCAAATTTCACTGTTTATTCTAATTGCTGGAAGAAATTCCTCCCCGTGAGGGTGGGGAGGCCCTGAGAAGCTGTGGCTGCCCCTGGATCCCTGGAAGTGCCCAAGCTGGAGCAACCTGGGATGGATTCTGTGATTCCCAAAGCTCAGGTGGGATGAAATCCAGGTAAATCAGGACAAAATGCAGAGCATTCACCGGGCTGCCTGTTTATATGGACGCTTATTCCAGGGTTTTCACATCACACCTCCAGCTGCGGCGCAGGGAATACCCCCGAGTGTAAACACAAATCCAAATTCAGCTCTTTGTTTCTTGGCAAAACATCCATTTAAAGTCAAGTTTTCCTGCAGTGTTTTGATTTGCTCGTTCAACAGGATTGACTAAAGTGTTTTGGAAAACTTGCTTCAAAAAAAATTTAAGATTTTTGCCAGCTGATCATAATCTGCAGCATTTGATGCTTGAAACGTGGCTGGCAGCTGGTTCACTAAATCACCAACGTGGCAGGGCAGCTGGGAAATGTGAACCACGGGGGTTCAAGAGACAAAAAGGCAAAAGAGCCAGAATTTATAATTTTAAATGTAATTTTGCCACAGATCTGCAGGTCCTGACTTCGAAATTTTCGAATCCTTGAGTTGGCAGTGCTGGAGCAAAGTCCTGTAAATCTCCTTGCGGTCTGTTTGCCTCATCCAAAGTCCTTTAAAATCCAATGGGACTGATTTCATTGAATTTCTGGGTTTGGGGGAAAGATTAAAACCCTGAAGATGCAGAAAAAAACATCCAAAATGGACAATGGGAGAAGGCTTCCCCCATCCAAACCAGGCATGGCATTTACCTGGGGTGCCAGCGCTGTCCTGAGCAGGGATCCTGAGCTGGGGTTAAAGTGCACAAATCTCTGACACAAATACAAATGTGGGCCAGTTTTGGAAACTTTGAACTTCTTCTCCAAACATTTGTTCTCCAACTCAATGGCACATATGTTCCCAGAAAGCAAAAGGGAGCCGGGATCCGAGCGGAGCCAAAGGGAACGAGTTCAAAAATCCCAGCAAATATTAACAGAACGTATTTATTTATTTATTTGCAGTTCCTGTCTGTCTCGAGCATTAGCAGCAATAGTCAGAAGAAACTTCAAGCGCAGCCAGCTCCTGATATCATATCTGCTTATCCTAATGTTTATTTTTTCCCATCCTTTCCAGCTTAGATTAATCACCCTCTCGTAGAAACGCAAAACCGACTTGAAATTATGCTCCGCCAAGGAAGCAACTATCCAAGGCACTTCTGTTACCTGCGCTTCGCTTTGTTCTGGCTGGAGTGAAAACAAACCAGGAAAAGGAGCCAAGCTTTTAAAAACCACCTTGTGCAGGAACAAGAGTGAGGGGTTCCCCCAGCAGTGGCTGCTTTCGTAGCTGGGTGCTTTGCATACTGCCAGCGTTTCAAATCTGGCCTCAAGTAGGAAGAGTTTTGCTTTTTTTCAATCTCCCTGCCGTGTTTGGTGCATAATCTCCTGCTGAACGCAGCTTTATATCGATTGGTCATAGTGCTGCTCGCAAACTTGCTGCTCGCTGGCATCTGTTAGGTTTCATTAATCCCCCCTAATTAACTCGTGGCAGCCCCGATTCTCCCAGATTCCAGGGTTTGCCAGGGCCTCTTCCCTGCCTCACCAGAGGTGCTCAGCACAGCTCTGCACCCTGGGAGGGTCACCCTGGGTTCCAGGGGGTTTGATGAGTCCTGGAGCTCTCTAATTGGGTTTTTTTGGACCTGATCTGAGATCTGCACAAAACCAGATGGGATTGATCCCCCCGACCCCCCAGGTGTGCAGGGTCTGAGCCTGGTGATCACCCAGCAGTGCTGCTACGAATAACTGAGCACTGACCACTGGGGAGAGGCTTCCCTCCCTCCCAATCAGCCCTTTTTACATCAAATGGGTCAGGCTTTTATGGACCCATGGATGGGCCCAACAGCTGCACTGTTATAAAAACACAGCTCTGCCTAAGGGGAGCGTCAGGGAAACCCTCAGGAGGGTTTTCCACTGAGCTGCCCTAAAGAATTCCTCCTGGGCTCATCTTGGGGCTCGCTCTGTCCTCACACTAACCCCCCACAAGGACTTTGGCTCCCCCAGAACACAGAACCCCAGTGGTGTTGGGGTGTCCAGGAGCCCCCAGAGCCCTCTGTGATTCCCTGGCCAGGCACTGCAGCTTCCCAGAGAAACCAAAGCTGATTGTCTGTGGCTGAGCAGCTCCCACGGCTGGATAATTCATGTCTGAGCACCACAAATTCATGTCTGAGTACCCCAAAACATCCCAGGTGTGAACCTGCAGCAGCAGCATCCTCACGCCAGCGCAGCCCTGCTCTGACTGAGTTAGTCAGGTTTGCTGACAGCTAATTGCAACTATTCACGGAGCTGGATTGAAAAAGAGCGGAGGGGATCCTCTGCGGCCGTAAATACCCGTGGCTTCCCTGACTACCAGGGAGTTCTACCTGTTGGCAGCAGCCCAGGCAGCCAAAGAGCCCCAGGAGAGGAAATGCTTCCACAGAAGAGCTGGGTGGGACCCAGCCCTGCGCAGCAAACTGAGCCCTGAGCGACTCTGCAGGGAGCTGTGCCAGGATTGAGGCCAGCCCTGGTCACACTGTGGCCCCGACAAGGCAGGTGGGGGATCTGGAGGAAACGAAATAAACTCTCTTTTGGGAATCCCATTTCCAGCAAAAGGAGCTGGAATATTCCAACAGAGCCAGGTGCTGCTGCCCTGGGGGTCGGAGGGTGAGGGGGGAAAGGGAGGAGGTGGCAGGAGGGTGACCCTGCACGGAGTGAGCCAAGGAGGGATGCCACAGGCACCTTGTACCCCCCAAAATGTCCCCAGCGAGTGTCTGCCGCACCACCCCTCACCACAGACACCTCCTGTGCCTGTTCTTCCGTCCACAAACAGCCTGGAGCTCTCCTTTGGGTGCAGCACCTGCTGGGGAGCTTGGACATGTCCCTCCGGTGGCTCCAGCTGGAGCTGGCACGGGAAGAGGGACACTGACTCCTTACAGTGTCACCAACAGGTAAAAAACCCTCCCTCCTGGCATCTCTGGGGCTGCCAGGTATTCCAGCGTGGCTCTGCTGGGCCAGAGCAGCCGGTTTATTTCAGTTTATTTCAGTTTATTTCAGTTTATTTCAGTTTATTTCAGTTTATTTCCGTTTTTTTCAGTTTATTTCAGTTTATTTCAGTTTATTCCTGAAAACCCCGATTTTTTGCACAAGGCTGTGTCCTGTCTAATGCCAGCACGGCTTCGCTGTAATGATTAAGCCTCAAGTTTTCTCACATCTGTGAGGAATGCTTAGACGTTCAAGTTTAAAAATAAAAATATCACTCTGGGCAGGATTTGAACATTTTTTTGAGGGAGTGTGGGATGATGGGTGGGTGGATTAGATAGTAATCAGTTGAATAAACTCAGCTGAGCTTTGAAAGTTAAACTTCAAGCTCTACAGGAAGATTTGCATGGTGGGACATAAAAAAAAAAGAGTTTAATTGTGCCTGGCATGATCTGGGTTTATTAAGGTGTACCAGTATAAGTGCACTTTTGTGCAATCATTTTTATGAGATATCCGAGTGCTTTAAAAACACGTAAATGACTTAATAATGTGCCTGAAAATCCAGTTGATAGACAGGAAACCACGGCACAGAAGGGCTGGGCTCGGTGGGACTGTGAGGGAGCAAATTCCGCTTCGGGGAATGGAGTGAATGAAATTTGTCCTGCTGGTTATTGCCAGGGCAGGAGGAGGAGGCAGAATCTCCTTCCCAACAGAAAATGTCATTAGGGAACACAAATACCCTCTAACAAAAAGTAATATTTTGATGTGCTGAGGCATGTTTGCCTTTGTTACCCGTTTTGCAGACAAGTTCTGCATTTGTGCATTCAGATGCTGCTGCTATTTTTAGCTCTCTTTTATCCTCCACCCTTTTCTGCCTCTCGCCACACATAAAGACTCAAAGAAACATCTTTCCAGAGCATGTAAAGAAGCAACTAATGATATGCTATCGAGGAAGAAGCGTTCTCCTGGAGGAGAGTTTCCTTTCAGAGGCACTAAAACAAAACCTCTATTCACTTCTTGCTCATTGCTTCATATCATTGCCTCTTTTTTTAAATTAATTTTTATTTTTTATTTTAACCACGCTGAAAGCTGCACATTCTGACACCAGACGTGCTCCAGTATTTCCACATCCAGCCCGGCGTTTATTCCCGAATCATGGGAAGAGATCCTTCCCCACCCAAGTGCTCAGAGCACAATTCACCGGGTCGCTCCTAGGGAGGAATTTCTTTGTTCCAAAGGTTTTTGGTCTTGGAGCTCCACAGATGCTCCACAGTTCATTTCCCCCCCTCCATGAATATGAATTTATTGCTGAGGATGCGTCCCTGCCGCTGATGCATAATCGGGCCGGTTCAATCTTCCGCTGGAGACAAAATATTCCAGGAATCTTAAACATTCCCTAGAAAAGACAGGCTGAGAGAGCTTTTCCAACGGCAGCGAAAGGGCGGGGTGCGCTAATTTACAGAAAAATAAATTAGAAAAGAAATAAACATCTTATTGGTGCTGCCTGCAAGCGCTGCGTTTCCCCCCTGGCACAGCCTTTGCTGCGGGGGGCCAGGTGATGTTCGCAGCTCCCCAGATCTGGCAGGGCTGCTCCAAATGTTGCAAGGCTCTGCTACAAGCCCTCGCTCGTGTGAACTTGCTGGGTTTTGGAAGCAAATTTGCGAGCGAGTGGAGCTCGTATCCCCTCTCTGTCAATAATTCCTCGTCGCGCCCCACAAAAAGTCGCGGCTCTCCTTGTTCCCCGCCCCCCGAATGCGAAATCGCGGTAAATCAGTCAACAGCGCTGTTTAGCATATAAAGCAGGGAACTTCAAAGCCGGGCAGCCTTTTCTCTGCACCTATGAAATTCCAGACCACGCTCCGAAATCCAGGGAAATCTCCTCGTCCTTTCTCCTCACCATTCCGAGAGCCTCGGCGATGCATATTAAAGGACTGCTGTCAGCTCACATTGTTTAAAAACCGACTGATTAAAAAAACATTTGGGGGAAGCACCCCCTGCACGCTGTGAGAAACACTCCCCTGGAGCTCCAGAGAGCCGAGCCCCAGCAGCTGAGAATCCCTGCCCAGCCTGAAATAGGGGATATTTCTTAATTTTCTCAATTGTATTTCAATATTTTCCCCTCTTCTGCCAGAATTTTCCTTAAGATTACTGAAAGGAAGCATTCCCACATCTGTTCTTTCTCCTTCTTCCATTCTTCCTTTCTTCCTTTCTTCCTTTCTTCCTTTCTTCCTTCCTCCCTTCCTCCCTTCCTCCCTTCCTTTCTCTCTTTCCCTGGACTTGCTTCGGACATTTGGAATCCTCACTGGAGCTGTTTTTCCTGCAAAATGCAGAGGAAGAGTTGCCCCTGCTCTTAGACTATAATATGCTGATATTCATCTCATATAAGACAACACAATAATATATTATAATATATTAATTAATAATACAATGATAATGTAGTAGGCATTATTCTCCTTCTGTCACAATAAAGGAAGTAATCCCAAATAAACAGAACCCCAATGTCTTGCCCAGGTTAAATGGTGTTTTTTTATCAGTATATTTTCTGGGGAGGGTTGTCTGAATGTTTTCTTCAGCTGGAGCACTCACAAGTCATCCCCAGGCCTTTTCCATCCCCTCCCCTCTTTCCTGCCGGGCTTCACCACTCTGATTTCTATAGATCCAAATGTCTGTGAGATCCATAAGGTTGTGTCATAACCCAGATCATCCAAATCACCCTTTAAAGCAAATTTCTCTCCTGAAATCCTCACACTGTGCCCTGCATCCCCCAGTGCTGCCAGGAGCCCACCCCGGAGGAGGAGGCGGCCCGTCCTGGACTCGGAGATGGTTCCTTTCTGCAGCTGAAATTAATTTCTCTACACAGCATCAGCGTGAGCTCCGTGCTCTACCCAGCCACTGCTGAACCCTGGTGATGCTGGATTCCTGCACTCTTATTTTAACCGGTTCATTATCATAACGAGTTCCCTCCTGAGCGTTCCAGAGGCGCAGGAGGCGGAGGTAGCAGGAGTTCCTGCGGTCACACCCCAGGCTCCTGCCAGCTGCCCCAGTCTGGGCTTTATGCCTCCATTCCACTAAGAGGCCTCCCATTCGGGAATGCTGCCCTTTCCCGGGACCTCCCGTGCAGCTTTCCCCGGGCCCGAGCCACCGTCCCTGGCATCCGAAGGGACATTCCCACCGGCCCCGTGTGGGCTGAGAGGAGTCACCATTGCGGGGATTCGCTGCAGCGCACCTTCTTTTGATAAAACGTTCATTTAATTAATACCAACATCCCTCCAAAAGCAGATGTTTAACAGGACCCGAGCTCTTTCGCTGACCAATGAACCCAGCCTGGTTCTGCCTTCACACAGATTCACTCAGAGTGTGATGTTAATTGTGGTCATCGCTGTTAACAATTCCCACTGTTCATAATTCCTGGGTTACACACAGCCCGCGTCCTGAGCCGGCCCGGGGGGGGACTGGGCAGAGCACTCCCAGAACTGTTATTTTTATTCAGCACTACTACGGGTATCAGCCGAACCTGGTCTGGAGGAAGGTGTCGCTGCCCAGGGGCGCTGGAATGGGATGATTTTTAATCCCTTCCAGCCCAAGGCGTTTGGCGGTTCTGTGGTCGTGTCCCAGGTGCGCAGCGATGTTTGCACATCGGTGAGCGAAAGCGGGACCCGCAAGCGTCAGCGACGCCGGCTTTACAGAATCGGGGTATTTAAAGGTGCAGACTGATGCAGCAATCAGAGCGGTCTCAGTCCGTCCTTTCTCATGCCTCTCAGCCATTAGGCCGGCTTAAGTGCAGCTTAAATTGCGCTTTACCCGCTGCATATTTGAGTGATGCAACACAAAGGGAGATGGAGATGGCGATAAGAGCAGCCGCACTGCACCTCGGGCCCGGGCTGCAGAGCTCGCATCTTTACAGTTTACAGAATCTTTACAGTTCTCAGAACCCCAATTACCCAATTCAAGCGCGGCTTCGATGTGCCAACACAGGCTGCAATTGTGTGCAGCTGCAACAAAACACGGCCTGCGGGCTGGGGCTGCAGCAGGGGCAGAATTCACATGGATTCCCTCTGAATTCACACGGAATCACACGGGATTCACTCGGAATTCACAAGGAATTCACAAGGAATCCACACAGAATTCACACAGAATCGCAGAATCACCGGGTTGGATGAGACCTCCAAAACCATCGAGTCCGACCCAGCCCCAACACCTCAACTAAACCCTGGCACCCAGTGCCACATCCAGTGTGTCCTTAAACACCTCCAGGGCTGGTGACTGCACCACCTCCCCGGGCAGAGCATTCCAGTGTTTCATCACTCTTTCTGTAAAACCTTTCCCTGATTCCCAGCCTGTGTTTCCCCTGGCCCAGCCTGGGGCTGTGTCCTGTGGTTCTGTCAGTGCTGCCTGCAGAGAGCCCGACCCCAGCCCAGCACAGGCACCTCTCAGGGAGCTGGAGAGAGTGACAAGGTCACCTCTGAGTGTCCTTTGCTCCAGGCTGAACAACCCCAGCTCCCTCAGCTGTTCCTCACAGGGTTTGTGTCCCAAGCCCCTCACCAGCCTCGCTGCCTCCTCTGGACTCAGCAAAGGAATTCCTGTCCCCAGAGCCCTGCCAGCACGGCACGGGGTGACACAGAGCACAGCCTCGGCTCCCACATCCACCTGAGGTGGGCTTGGGAAAGCAGCTCCAGCTGCAGGAGAGCATCCCCAGGAGCTGGCAGCAATGTGCCCGGCACCAGCACGGACCGAGCGTTCCTTCGTGTGTTCGGATCTGCAGGAGTTGTGCTGGCAGCTGTTGCCCAAAACCCAGCCAAAATGTGCATTTCCAGATTCTCCAGAGCCAACGGTGGGTCTGCAGGCACAGAGTGTTATTTGTCTGTGCTGGACCAGGCTGGCTGGTGATTCACCCTGTGCATCTCTCCCCAGAGTGCTGCTGGTGCTGCGTGCGGGAGGAAGACACGAGCTGTGACTCACGGTGTCTGTGGGGAAAGGTGGGGACAGCTCATGTCTGTCTGTCTGTCTGTCTGTCTGTGACTGAGTGGGGACACGGCTTCAGCAGCACTCACTGACAGGGGCGTCGTAGCCAAAACACAGAATTTCAATCCAGAATTTCAATTCCATCCTGCTGCCTGCCAACTTCTCTCATTTCACCAGGAACCAACATCTGTTTGTGACCCGTTCATCTTCTTCCTCAGCTCCTCTTGGATTTGCTTTAAAAGAACTCTCAATTTAAAAACTCAGGTTTGTTTGGCTTTGTTGTTTGTTTGTTTGTTTTTTTCACCATCTTAAAGATGAAGATTTTATTCTCTATCCCACTATCTTGATGGGTTTTGTTCGAAGTAATAAATGTTTGCATTAGCAGATGGTGATGTTTTATCCTTCATCATAGGTCTGAGTCAATGTTGTCAAACCCAGAGGAATTAAGGGAAGTCAGGCACACAAGGAAACCTTGTGGCCTGTGACAAATCAATACCTTGCCTAATCTCCATTAACACTGGGATTTCTGCTCTAAGCCAATAGTAAGAATTCCTGGTCTCCCTTCTGATTTTGATGCTGAATTACAAAGACAGGGCCCTGATTGTTATGGTTCCTGGTTTTTAGGAGGAAATTGGATATGAAATGGCTCCTGCCCGCTGAGCCCACTGGGTGCTGCCACAAACATCCCAGCAGTGCCTTTTCAGGTGGGTGCTGCCCCTGGGCAATCCCATGCCAGAGGAATCCAAATTGGAGCCTCAAAGTGCTGCCCAATCCCCCCAGCCCTGGGTTGTTCTGCACCTCCTCACTCAGCAGTCCCTGCTCCCCAGACTGCTCTGGCACTGGCGTCCCTGTCCTCCCTCCTCTTGCTTTTCAGGCTCCCCTGTTCAGTGCAAGGATTTTATCACCAATATCTCGCCACCTTTTCAGCTGAATCGGGACAGGCCCACAGCTTGTGCAAGCTTGTGCTTTTTCCTGCGTCAACAGCAATTGAAAGCATTTCCTCTGCATTGTGGTTAATTGCAGTGGCCATCTGGATTAAATGCAGAAGCCAAATCTGCATTAATAACTCTTTCCACCTGGGATAACCCATCTGCACGACCCAAGCAGGCAGTTTCAGGAGCGTCAGTTCCAGTTTTTCTCCAGCCACAGGCCCGCACACTTCTGTTCTTTTGAGCATTGAGAGAGCAGCAGCTTTGTGAGCTGCGCAAATGAAACCGAGGAAACCTTCCCATGAGCGTGAACCAAAGGCAGAATATGGGAAAAAAATAAATAGGAGATATAGCCAAAGTTTATTTTAGCTTTTACCCAGTTTGGACTTTTTTACCCCAAGGTTAGGTGTTCCCAGGATTAAGATAAGATGAAAATTGTTGCTCAAAAAGAGAGAAAGAAAAAAGAAATAAATGTGTAAGGACTTTAAAGAAAAGCCAAATTCCTGATGCCCTCACCAAATCCTGCTCTGGGGCGGGAGAGAAAATTTATGGTGATGGGTGGGTACTAAGGGCCAAAACAGAAACACATTTCCCTTCTTTGATGGACAAATGCAAAAAAAACCTTTGCTAGAGCAGCTCTGTGCTCTGTGAGACCCTCAGTCAAACAATTCCTCATCCACCAGACAAGAAAGTTCCATTTCCAGCTGAGTCTCCTCAGGTTTTCCCAGCCTGGCAAACCCAGTCCTCCCAACTGGAATAAAAGCAAACCTTCCCTCATCTCTGGAGTGAAGAATTCCCATCCCTGAGGTCACCGAACCCCAGGATGTTTGGGGTGGGAAGGGATGAAAGTTCACCTCATTCCCATCCCCTGGAGTGGGGGACCCCTTTCCCCAGCAGTCCCTCACAACCCCAAAGAGCAATTCCCACTCTGATTTAACAACCCAGGGAAAACAGCCCAAACAGATCTGCTCACCCCAGAGCAGAGACACCAGGGCAGCCAAAACCCAGATACGATCTGGAAGTCACCGGAGCTGGAGGGGCTGGAGGATGATCCAGCAGGACAGAGCTGGACAGAGCTGGACAGAGCTGGACAGAGCTGACCCTCGGGGGTGATTTTCCAGCAGATCCGTGCCCAGGTTCTGTGCCTGGGGCAGTGCCAGCAGCTCCCCAAGGACAGGTGGGTGCCCATGGGTGAGAGCCTCAGCTCAAACCCACCGGCAGCTGTGGGTTCCAGCCCTGCTCCTCGGGGAAGCTGGAGCTGTAAAATCCGTGGATCCTCAGTTCAGTGCTCACTCCAGGCATTGGCCAGCGTTGGTGACACACAGAATCACCCATTTATTTCCTTTTTCCTAGAGCAAGGGGCCTTTGAGGTCATTTGCTCATGGGCAGGGCGATCTCTGCGGCTCACTCTGAGCTCCTCCCAGCCCCACTCCTCTGTGAACGCTTTAAACGCAGCACCCAGTCCTCCTCTGCCCCTCAAAGTGACAAACGGGCTTGTGAAATCCAGTTTTGCATTTTACTTCAAAGTGCTTGACTTCCTAAGCTCCTGAAGCTTTTTGTATTGATCCCAGCTACGGCCATCCCTCTGCCAGCTTCTCCTGGTCCTGCCCTGGCTGCTGGCTGGGGCACGGCTGCCAGCGGGGAAAATGTGAGACCTGACTAATGGATCCAGCCAGGGAACTTCTGAGGCTGGGTGCCTGTGCTCCTGCATCTCCCAGAGAAAGGCAGAAATCCAGGCCCACTGAGTCGTGTGTTTTGTGTGCACAGAGGCAGGTAAAGTGGACCTAATACAGGCAGGATGGAAATGAATGTACGTTTTAATATATGCTGCTCACAAAACAAGTTTATATACGTTTTATGGGTACATTTATTTATTTATATGAAAGTATAAGAGGTATCAAACAAAAAAAAAACCCCACCAATATCTGAGTCTAAGCAAGCATAATTTAAAGCCTTCTTAGACATGCACTCCCCCAAACCTGCCAGGATACACAGAAAATAAAAATCTTTCTATATATTATCATTACGGCCACGAGAGCTGGTGAAGGACCGTACCAAATTGTTCTGACTCGCCAACAAATCAGAATAAAATGCCTTTTGAACCAGCTGGCAAGCCACTGAACGGGAAGGAGGCATTAGGGCCACAGCTCCCGTGTCTGGCAAAGATTCAAACCCTGGAAAGTCGCCTCGGGAAGCTGGGCACCGCCTGTGCCTGCCAGAGCCAGGCTGCAGGGGCTGGGCCACGAGGGTTTGGGGGTGGGAAAAGGGTCCCCAAGCCCCCGTGGGTGCAAATGGCCCCTGGCAGGAACAGGGCTCAGCGGCCAAGATCAGTTCTAACCTGGTTCTTCCCCAAACTGGGAGCTGAGCTCTGGGGAGCTGCTCCACGCCTTGGGGCTGGGTGGGCTCTGGTGGCCTGTGGATTTCCTTTTTTTTAATATCTTCCCACTGGGAAGATGGGAAAGAATGCCCAGCAAAATCCGTGCACAGAGACCCGGGGTGTATTCCAGCCTCTCCTTGCTTGTTCCAGCCCTGCCAAGGTGGTTTTCCAGCGTTTCTGCTGCCTCGGTTTCCTCACAGACACGGCTGAAGCGGCCGGAGCAAAAGCAAAGCAAGCCCCGGGTGGGTTCAGGGCGAGGATCTGCTGCTGAGTTCGGGGGACGGACGGGTGTGGATCACCCCACGGGACACTGCCCACCCCACGAGGGCACGCTCCTCACCCAGGGCTCTCCCAGCTCTGCCCGCAGCTGGGGTCGGGCAGGGCTTGGGGCGCTGGGGAAGAGGAAAGCTCCTCTCGAACCCGAGAGGTGAGTGGAGCTCCGAAGCGGCCTCGGTGCTGAGCGGTGGATGGGAACCCATAAAGGCTCCCGCAGATCCCGAGGGAGAAGCCCAGGTGACTGGAGAAGGGGCGCAGCAGGAGGAGGGAAGTGTCACCTCAGGGAGCTGCTGGTGGGTGGGGAGCTCGGGACGCGGCTGCAAGGCAAATAGCGATTTAATTTCTGCATACAGGGAGATCCATGCCGAGGAGCGATGTGGGACTGGGTGCTCGTTTTTATTGGGAAGCTCTCTGAGTTCTGGCCTTCACACCATAACACCTTCCAAACGCTTTGATTTGAGCTCAGCCCCTGTGGAAGAGGGGCAAATGTAAATAAAACCGCCTCAGAAATGAAAGTGTCTGTCTGTGTAGTATTTGTAGCTGGTTAAAACGCTTTTTATGTCGGTGTTTGTTTGACTCCGACTCCAGGTGCATTACTAAGAGGAGCATTTAAATGACTAAAGCATTTGCAAAACAACAGCGCAATTGTTGGAAATGCCGGAACATCTAAACTTGAATTTCTGTCCTAAAATATCCCATTATTTTCCACTAAACTGTAAAAAGATTTTCCGAGGGAGGGTTCTCAAATAACAAAAAGCTCCACGGGTCTGTTGGAGCAGCTTGTTACTCCACACTCTCAGACAGGTTGTGCAGCTCTAGGGGCTCCCACATTTAAATACTCTCTGCCCAGGGTTGATACTTCTCTGCCTTCAAAGTGTTGTAATGCTGCATTCTTTCGAGATCACTCAGAGCTGAATCACGCACTCCATCACTTCTAGCAAAAGAACAACCTCATTAAAAAGTAAAAGGTGGCTTTGCCGCGTTCCAGACAAACAACTGCAATGGGAAGAGGAGAGGTTCAGAACAGTAAGACAATGTAATGGGAAAAAAAAAAAAAAAAAAAAAAAAATTAAGAAGCAATATTTACTCCTCTACATGTGATTTCACAAAGGAAAATAATCTATTGTCTCCCCAAAGACAACGGCCCTGACTGTACATGTCCTTTAGCGCAGAAAGAACAGCAATCCTGGAATCATTCTAAATGTTTCTCATGCCTATCGAATCCTTCAAGTTACAAGAGCTAAACAAAGACAGAGAATCACACTCTGACCCCTTTAAAAACATCAAAGTGCCCCACTATCAGCGCCGAGTCTTCCTCCCAGCCCAGCCCCTGGCGATCGCGTTACAGCGCGACCGATGATTCATAACCTGGCCCGAAAACTACAAATTATTTCTTGATTTTGCTCTAATATCGTCAAGTTCTAAAGAATAATTACTGGTGTAATAGTTAGCCAAGTTGTTATGAGAATTGTAAGCCCTTTTGGTTAATGCATGGCATATGTCTGAGGCATTCAGCTAATTCACATATCTGTCTGCACTATTAATAGAGAAGGTTACATGCCAATTATCCAGGGTTCAATCAGCCTGTTAGGATACAATAGCTGCAGTGTTCACACACTTGATGTGCCACATTCCTCACAGACATTATAAGCAGCTGGTCCAGATAAGACCACTGGGGCTTTAATATTTAGGGATCGCTCCTTCGCCCAACCTGGATTGCGATTTTTTTTTTTTTTTTTTTTTTAAATTTTGTTGTTACTGTGGTTCTTTTATTACTTCTGATATCTCTTTATGGATTATTTTTAGACTCAGCCGCGTTGAAGTCAACTGACATTTTAAGGAGGGAAAGCGGAGCGTTGGGAATGGCTGGAGCAAAGCCGGGACACAATGGATTCGGGAGTTCTCCAAATTCCCCCAAATTCTTGTGTGAGGACGCATCACAATACCTCCCCACCAGCCGAACCTGCGAAAAGGAGCGCGCTGAAAGGACTGGCCCGTGCTAAACGCTTAATCCCATTTAATTATTTTGCCTTCTTTGCTTAAAAAACAAACAAACAAACAAACAACAGGAGGACGAAACAACCGCATTAATTCGTGCTGTGGTTGGTTGTGTGGTTTTGTCTCATTGTTGGCATTTGGCAGAGAGAACTTCGGGAGAAGTACTCTGGTTTAGCTCAGCCGAAGGTGGGAGGCAGCGCGCACAGAGCCAATTTAGAGCGGCGCGTTAGTGAAGCCGCTGCGCGCTCGATTGGGGATTTCAGCACATGAAAACCAGACATTCATCTGTTCCCATGGAGATATTCCTTCTCCCAGTCAATCAGGGAGCTGCTTAGGTCAAACAATAGGCAGTGGTTCCTTTTCTCATTTTACAAACAGATACCTCCTCCCTCCTCCTCCTTCTATTTACGGGCATTCCTGATAACATTTGAACACCTACAAACAAGGCAGTAATATTTCCAATGATGAACAAAAAGTGTTGGCTGAGGTGATATTTTTTTTTTTCCTTTTTGCCCCAAGCTTGCAGGAAAAATGAATTAAATAAAAATGAGGCTGTCCTGGACTTTTGCATGTACCCTGAACTTTATTTATTTTTTTTTTTACACGATATTTACAACATTTAAATGCAAGTAAAGTTATTTTCGTGAGGCTTGAGCATCTTTTGTTACCAGGCCACTCTAGAAGTGCGGGGGATAATTGCGTGCAACTTTTTAATTGCCAGAGCAGAGCTAAGAGAGAAGCACCACAGGATGATGCTGGGGAAGATGCAAAGTGTGATTTCTTACAGAGCCACTAACTAAACCCTAAAAATAAAGCAGCACGTGGAAAGCAGTTGTAGAGCACAAATCAGGAGATGGAAATGATGGGTTTCAGCAGCGCTGCTCCCCTCAGGTGCCCAGAGCAGGCTGAGGGACACCACGCCAGGCCGTGTGGGTGGGATGTTCCAGAAACATATTTTTGGCAATTTAAAATCGCATTTTTGCCTCGCTGGCCCAAAAATCTGTGCATTTAGGCACGCTGTTATGTAACTGTGTTTGTAAAATTTTATCTCTTTATATGTGTAACTCAGGAAACCACAGGTGCATTTTCTGCTCTCAAAAAATCCTTACCTTGCACAAGATCGGGTGCTGCCTTTCCCCCTCCCTAAATGCCTCTGTGTTGTTGAGCTTTGCAAATGCCCCAGCACTTGAGGGGCAAACTCCCCCACCCCATAAAACCCAACTGTTGAACTCCTTCCCATCCCTTACTGACAGTTCCAGACCATTTTTGGCAGAGCTGCTGAAATTTCTTCATTAATTTTTGATCCATTCATCACAGTGATGATTAATCCTTCGGGGGTTTTATGCGAAATGGGTGATTTGGAAGAGAGGAGAGGGATTGCAGTGGGCTGGGGTTTATCCCAGAGTGGGATATCGTGTCTGCTGTTAAGTTGGCAGAATAGAGGGACAAAAGTGGTTTTTTATGTAAAATTGAGGTTCATCACTTCTCCTCTGGACATGAATTCCTTAACGAAGGTTGGCACTGAAGCTTGTGCCCGAGAAGCAGGGTCAGAGCTTGGCTCTGTGTAAAAGCCAAATATCCGACACCAACGCCCTGACCTCCGCCTGTGCCCGTGCCCGGGTGATGCCAGGAGCAGCCCTTACTCGCTAAACAAACCCTGATGCATCCATGAGCTGCCCAGACCAAAGAGGGGAAAAGGAACAGCCAAGATGCTCCCAGCTCCTTCTTAAATTCCTCCTCTGCGGGGAGGCACCAGCATCCCTTCCAGGGCAGGAACAGCATCCTAAAACTCCGGCTGTTGCTCTTCCCCTTGTTTTAGTCACGAAATGCCTCCTCCACCTGGAGCTGGGCTCCTTCGGGAGTCTGGGAACGCAATCCCAGCTCTTAGGAGGAATTCCTGGCTGGCCTCGGGGTGTTGGTGCATTGGGCAAAGGTGCCCAGCTCCTGTGCCCGACAAAGGATGGCAGCGAGAGACCCCAAAGCGGCATCAGGCACACCCTAACTTCATTTACACCAAAACACAATGAGTCTTCCCCCCGCTAAACATCTCTGTTCCAGCGTGGTCGCTGGAGAAAAGGATCGGGGGGAGATCTCGTGGTAACAGAAGATGATTTTGGCCCGGATGAAAACTCCAGAGGCTGAAAGAAGGATTCGCCTTCAGCTGGCTGAGTCAGAATAGAACAGGAAACTGCAAATGACACCAGCGGGGCGGATTGTACGATTGAATAACTGCCCTCCTTTTTAATGAAGTCACTCGAGTACAACGGAACGGCGAAGCCAAGCAGGAAAGTCAATAGAGTTAAACTCTCCTGGCTTTAAACAAGCCTGGCCAGTTCTACTGCTTCTCCCAAAATTACATTTGCAGCCCCGCACGGGAGATTTCGTTCGTCTGAACGACTGGAACAAAGAAACGCGAGCTCAGGACCGGCTCAGTAAACAACCCGGGGGGTGTAAATGATAACGTCTGAGATGGTTAATAAACAAACTAAATAAACGGGATTTCTCTGCGAAAGGAACCCGGCGTGGAGCGCCCTTTGTGCCGCTCAGGCCGAGCCCAGCACCTATTCTAGTCAGGGATTTCTCACCTTTTGAAAGCAACATTTGCAAGTGACTTCGCCTTTGAAACCCTCAGCTGCTGAAAGGGGCTGATGGGCTGGCACCTGTCCTCGAACCGCTTTTATCTATTCACCAGGGCCTGACCGAATTAACCCATTTGAAGGCGAGTTTTGGCACACCGCAGTTAACCCGTGAAAGGAGCAATATCCCCTCTCTATTTTTTTTTATTGATCCCTTTGCTTTGCTTTTAATTTCTCTTCGCACCAGCCGGTGCTGTGCAAAACCCGAGGGCTCAGCGGAACACCCCGGACCAGTTTGAGTAAGGCAGCGCCGGGGAATGAGTAATTCTCGCTCGCATATTCCTCTTGTGCCCTGATGCAAAGAAATTAGATCGTGACCTTTCGTCTCGGCAGCGTGGTGAGCAGATCCTGCGTCTGCTCCCACTGTCTGCAGCGGCGGGGAAAACTCTGAGAAAAACATCGGTCATTGATATTCAAGGAGATTCTGTGATAAGGCCACCGGGAAACGCGAAATGGATTTTATTTCTTCTTTTCTTTCGCGCCTTCCGTGGAGGGTTTCAAACACCCGATGGTTTTACAGACAGCAGAAAGTGTTTTAAGTCGTTTTGGCGAAGCAGGAGGAGCTGTTAGCCATAAAAAGGAAGTTGCATGTCATATTAAAAGTGAGCTAGAACTGTCTGGGGTATTAATAGACGAATAGAACAAGGGAAAAAAGCAAACTAAACACTATCCGGAAAAACAAAAACAACACCAAAAAAAACCCATTCTCAAACCAAAAGCAGAACTTTTGAAGAGTTAGATCCTCAATTTGTGGCCGTACCTAAGAAAAGGCAAAGCAAATCAGTGAATTAATTGATCCTGGAAGCAAACTGAACCCTTGTTAGGGACTTCATGCTTGCGAAGGAGGGCGGAGGGAAGTCAGGCGAGAAATAGTGGCAGGAAGAAGCCCTTCCCCTCTCAGAAAATCTCTCATCGGCTCTGAGGTGCAAATCATAAAAGAAGCCCTGCTCCCACTTCAGGAAATAGAAACATGATTTCTTTCACTGAGATTAAGATCTGGACTCATTTCTGTAGGTAATGAGGCTTTACTGCCCCTAGCATAGGAAAAAAAAAAAAATATTAGTCTGCTACAAGCTGAACTGATGTAATTCTTAACATTCAACAGAAAAAGTTCTGTTTGCTGGCAGGAAACAGGAGAGACACCAAGCTGGGCGTTACAGGTGCAGCATCTCAAATGATCAATGATGTCCTGATCTAAAGTCACAACTGCACAGAAGTGCAAATTCCCAGCCTGGAAATGTGCTCAGGGCGCCCAGACCCCAGCAGGACACATGGATGGCTCTAAAATAAAATGTGACTTTTTATTTGGCCCCAGTGCAGCAGAATAGCAGCAGAAGGGAGGGATTCCTACTGGGCTAAAAGGGGTGTGAACCGCAGAGGCCCCAAACCACACACCAGGGATTCACAGGAGCTAATTCCTGATTTCAGATTTCCTGATTTTTCCTATTTTATATGGGAAATTCTGGGGAAATCCTGGCTCAGGATACATCAGTAGCAAAACTCCTTAATTTCCAGAGGACAGGGAGAACGTTCACACCAAAGACCAACCCCTGCAGTTGCCAGGTTCCATCCTCAGGGCTGTGTTTCCAGGATGATGAAATTTCGGCTGGATTCAGACGTGTGTGATGTTTATTCAAAGCAGACGCATCGAATTCCTCACGAATGCTTACAGCAACTACGAACC
This sequence comes from Hirundo rustica, assembly GCF_015227805.2. Classification (NCBI taxonomy): domain Eukaryota; kingdom Metazoa; phylum Chordata; class Aves; order Passeriformes; family Hirundinidae; genus Hirundo; species Hirundo rustica. Next base: position 1,968,232 of record NC_053465.1, read on the forward strand.
AAGTGTTCACACTGTACACTGTAATCAAGTGCTTCACAGATTGAGAAATGGGGATTGTTTTTAAATTTCCTTCAGCGAAAAAGGACCAAAGAAAATGACGGCAAATGACGTGGAGCTCCCATGAGCCGTGCCACAGAAGCAGCCTGGAAAATGCCAACGTGAAAGGAAATATCAGTGGTGATATCTTCTATGACTTGGGTCGTACAGAGGAATCCCAGAGGTGAATTATAGACGGGTTTGGGTTGGAAGGGACTTTAAAATAATCCTGTTCCACCTCTGCCAGGGGCAGGACACCTTCCACTGTTCCAGGGTGCTCCAAGCTGGCCTTAGGCACTTCCAGGGATCCAGGGGCAGCCACAGCTGCTCTGGGAATCTGTGCCAGGGCCTCATCACCCTCACAGGGAGGGATTTCTTCCTGATATCCAACCTAAATTTCCCTTTTCCAGTTCAACACTCAGGACCTTGTGAGAATCCTAACCCAGATTAAAGAGTTCCTGTCCAAGAGGCACCGCGGTTTACAAGGCTCTAAATATAAAACTGCCTTGTTGGGGTGTGCTTTCTTCAGGAGACAGCTAAGAAAACAATCCCTACAGGACAAACCACGCGTTCCTCCTACCCCGCAGATCACAGCTCCATCCTGGGGGAAGCTGTGGTGCCGAGGAGCTCAGCTGAGCGCTGTAAACACACCCTGCGAGGACCACGGGGGCTGACACATCCCTCACTCACACCCCCGGCGCTGCTTGTGCAATCCTGAGCTCTGCAAACAACGCGGACAGCAACAGCGAGCGCAGGCAGAGGGGGGAGCCCTGCAGGGATGCAGAGCAGGGGCGAACAGCAGAGCCGGGCTTGCTCTGGGCTTAGAGGGAAATGTCAGCAAAATGGTCATAAACCCCTGAGTTTACCTGCGCTACCTGTTTAGCTAAGCACCGCTGCTCGGTGGAGCGGCCAGAGCCCAGAGCGTGCAGGAAATCAAAAGCTTGGTTGGTTTTGTTGTTGTTGTTGTTTTTTGGTTTTTTTTTTTTTTTTTTTTTTTTTTTTTTGACAGGATGTTATCAGAAGGAAATAAGAGAGCTAATTTTCTAGCTATACCTACTGGTAGTTGCTCTTCATTTTCCTGAATACACCCCAGGAAGGTTTCAACATCATCCCGCAACAGGATGCTCTGACACACCCCCTGCTTTACTTTCAGGCAAAACAGGTAGTAAGTCTATAATGGGGCTAATTAGCGAGCTTAATTGTAAAGCAGGCTGTTTACATAAGGACACGTTCACCCCGAAGTATAATGAATAATAGTAAATGATATCCACCAATTCTTTACAGTCAGACAAAAGCCTAAAGAAACTGAGGGTACTGAAAAAACCCTCCTTATTTCCTCCCAGGCCTTCTGTTTGGGAATGTGGAAAAACAAATTTCCAAACGGGTGTCTGTTACCGCAGCTGATTACGTGATTTTGGTGGCACACAAGCACAGGAGCAGAAAGAGGAGGTGCCGGCGTGGGCTGGCTTTCATCACATGCACAAAAGTAATTCTTGGAATATAGCTTTGCATGAAGAAATGAAGATATTTCAGATATGCCATTGATCATTTCATATCTGAGTCCCAATCACCGCACCAAGGGACTTCTTCATTCTGATTAATTCATTGCCTCATTGTTACTCCTTTGTTTCTGTACTAAAAACAGAATAAAAAATGTTATTGTTCTGCTGAGTTTTCTCCAGGTGACTCTTCACCCTCTGGGAGATGATTTGGATGGGTGACTTCTATTCAGCGGCTTTGGGGATTTTTTTTTTGTTGTTTGTGTGTTTTATTTTTTAATTTGCACGACTGAAACTGAGGGCACGGGCTGGCGCAGCCTGACTCAGCTGCCAGGTATGCCAGCGTACCTTGGGTGTGACTGCTCTGGAGCCAGCCCGGCAGAAAATTAAAAATTAACACAAAAGGGAGCGTGGAGGGCACTCAGGGGCCTGCTTCCCAAGGGCCTCATCCCTGATTTTCCAGCAGTGCCCCCCAGCCTGGAAGAATAACCCACGGCGCTGCGAGGAGCCAGACTCTCAGATCAGAGGATTTCGCCCATAAATACCCAACTGCACTGAGAGAAAGGGGCAGAGGGAACCAAACCTGCTAAGGTGAGGAGGAATAACCTGCAGGAGCTCGGGGCTGGACCAGGTGCTGCAGTCCTGGGGTTTGGGGTCACTTTGAGCCCCCTCCCCAGCAATGCCCCCGCTCCCTGTGCTCTGCTGGGACACGAAGGATCTTCCTGATCCCCGCCCAGAGGAGTGGGATCCAGCTGAGGCGGGGCCCAGCCTTTCCCAGAACATCCTGGGAGAGGCAGTGACACCTCGGAGCTCTTGCAAAATAATTCAGGAAACTGTTCTTCCTAGGAGCTTCGCTCCTGGCTGTCAGAAGGGAATTTAAAAGTTCATTTCACGGCACAAAAAAAAGTGAACGGAGTGAAATAAGTCTGAAATTACCTTAACTCAGACCTGCTTTGAAAGGCACAAACCCCAAAGGGGATCACAACTTTTCATTAACTTTGTCGCTGAAATTTTTCCTGATTTCTGGGCTGTCATTGCTTGGGCCCCCTGAAAATTTGGCAGCAGGAAGAGCTCTCAAGGACATAAATTTCCACTCCTAGCAGGGCTGTGCGCGCTCCCCACAGAGAGCCCAGCCCCGAGCTGCGAGCACGCTCTGGGCTGTCATTAGACTGTCATCAGGGCTTGCGCTGGGAGCTGCAGCGGGGAGGCTGTGCCAATTATTCTTCTTTTATTATTATTTTATTGACTAAAACCCAGTGAACCATGTGCTTAAAGTTAAGCACATGTTTGGAGAGCTCAGGGAAGTAGGACTGGCTTAGCACACGTCTTCGGAGGGGCAGAGCCGATAAGACAGATTGCAGTGTCACCACGGAGCCGACGCTGAAATGGACTGAAAACTTCAAAAAAAGTCTCTAAACTCAAACCAGCTACAATGCAATCTCTGTCTACACCAAAGACTCCAGGCTTTGTAACAAGCAAACTGGATTTTTACGACACAAATTTCCCCCGGAATGTTAACCGTGCCCTCACAGCATTTTCCTTCGCTCTCCCAATAACAAATCGTAACATTTAATTTATGTCGTTGTGACATCCCTGCTGCAGAGCGAGAGGTGACTTTAAACCACTCCAGTCATGTCAATATTGAGCAGTCATCGATGACTCTTCACTTTGGAAAGCAGTCAGCTCAGGACAGTTGTGTAACAGCGTTCAGTAAAGCAGAAAAATTCCCTGTGCGGGCACATCCAGGTGGTTTTCACCCTGGCATATCATCCCACAGTGCTGGCAAACGGCTTCCTGGGGATAGGATTCGTCCTCTCCTTTGAGCATCTTGCAGCGTCCAACTCAAAAGTTCCTGATCTGTGATGTGTGGATTAATTAATATTAATAATTCCATCATTAAGAGGTTTATTATTTGGGAAGCTGCAGCCAGTCCTGGATTATTTTCTCCACTGCAGCCTGGAGCTTTGTGCTGGCACATTCCCGAGGGACAGCACTGGGGGGAGTGGGGAAGACACACAAAATGAGGGAACAACGGGGTCCTTAAAGTTGGAAAAGACCTCCAGGATCATCAAATCCGTGCTTTAAAAGAGGATCCCCAAAAGAGCAGTGGAAGGAGAAGCCACCGATTCGGACCAAGCTGTCCCGTCCCCAGCTGTCCTCCCAAAGCAGGAGTGAGACCTCACAGCACATCCTGGGCTCCCTGCTCTCATGTCCGAGCTCAGCAGGGCATTTTGGGGGGGTTCTTCAAACTCCCTGCCCCAGTGTCCCAAACTGACCCCACCTAAGGGAAGGACAGGGTCAGGAGTGGCCACAGGAGCTTTCTGTGGCCAGAAGAGAGGGAACCCACCAGCCCAGCCCAGCCAGGGCAGCACATTTGTGCGCAGCCCGAAGAAAAGTCAGTAATAAAATCAGGGGTTGTTAAAAAATTAAATTTCCATCCATCCCCAGCACTCTGCCGCTTCCTTGAGGGACCGGTTTTCCTCTCAGAGGGCTGTTGGTTTCCATCCATCACTCCCTGCCGTGGCAAACACCTGTTCCTCCAGCAGCCCATGGGGACCTGAGAGCTGTGCAACCGCGAGCAGCCAGCAGCTGGAAATGGTGATGCAAATCATACCTAAGTGAGTGAAGGAGCTGGCAGAGCCTGGTGTGAATCCTCTGCTCTCGTGGCTCCTCGGCTTTGCCCGGCTTTGGGGCTGGAAGTACATTCCTCACGGGATCCAGGAATCTGCAGCGCCTTGTTGCTGCGGTTAAAGCTCGGGAGTGATCCTGCGATAAGAATTCCTGCAGCCTGGCTCCTGCCCCAGCCCTGCCCAGGGCACAGCCTGACAGACACCTCTGGGGCTGCAGTGGCAGGAGGGCAGCAGCGCCTGGAGCTGCCTGCTCTGGCTGAGAACGGTGCCAGAAACATCTGTGGGAGCTCCAGGCAGCAGAATCCGTGCGAGGACAGAGCAGTGCAGGCAAAGGGCCGAGCCAGGAGGGGTTTGGCTCAGTGATTGCTGCGCCAAAAGAGGGAACAAACGGCCTGAAGTGAGCACATCCCTGCCGGGCACAGCCAGGAGGAGGAGGGAGCTGCTTCTCCCGAGAAATCCCCGGAGCAGGGGCTTCTCAGGGAGCTGCAGCACAATTCCAGCTGTGTGCCACGCTGGGGGAAAGGGGCTTGGGGAAGCTGGGCATGGGGCAGCCCCGGCTCCCTGGATTTCTCCTGCCTGCAGCTCCGGCAGGGTTTTGTCCAGAGCTGCTGAGGCTCACACGGGTTTTCCAGGCAGTTCCTCAGCCCTGGCTGTGGAATTCGGCTCTGCCAAGTTCCCCTGATGTGGCAGCACCCACCTGGAGGGCTCCGCGCAGGCGCTGCTCCCAGGGAAGGGATCCCGGGGCTGGGAATGGGGTACAGCCGTCCCCTCCCCGTCCCCAACCCCAGGGACCCGAGGATGAACCCGGCTTTGTGCCAGGCTAAACCTAAGCCCCGAGCCCGGCCTGGGCGTTGGCAGTGCCACCCAAAAGCGTCCCCCCTGCCCTGACAAACGTCCCTGCTGAAGCCCTGCCCCAGACCCTGTACGTGAATTAACTGAATCCGTCTGAACCTGGAGGTTGTGTGCCTGCGTCTTTCAGTGCCCAGATCAAATATTTATGAGCAGGGGTTTTATTATTGCATTATCTGTTTTTATAAGGCCTAAATTGAAGAAAGCAGCCCATAAAATAGGAAATTACGTTTTTAAGCACGCTCCTCGAGCAAGGACTGTTAAAACCTTGAGAATTTTGCCTTTTAACTACATTAACTCTGACAGCACAAAGCCGTGTAGAACATCATTACCGGCACAGCATTGCTCGCCATCATTTTTACACTAAATTTCGTTGATTTAAACACTGGCTAATTAACTTAATGTGGTAAAATTCATGCTCTAAATAACTGTGTTGTCCAACATCTTTAAGCTGCGTGTCCTCCTTCTTTCTGGCTCCCTCTTCCTCCTACTCCAGCAGTGTCAAATTGCATCGAAGCCAATTAAGAGCTGCTCATTTATTATACACACCTTGTTAAAGCAAGCAGGATAATTGAACGCCGAGCCTCCCTCCCCTTCGCGCCCAGGACTTAAAGCAACGCCATAGGTAATAAGGATTTTTTGGGATTAGGTGTTTTATAAATAGATGCACAGGAGGGTTTTTTCAGGAGGCCCCATTGTCAGAAGGCCCCATTTCTTTGATTTTAACTATTGGAGTGTGCCTTAACCTGTGGGGCTGATCTTGCAGGGACAGGGGGATTAAGGATTGTTATTTTTATTTTTATTTTTATTTTTATTTTTATTTTTATTTTTATTTTTATTTTTGTTTTTATTTTTATTTTCATTTTCATTTTCATTCTTATTCTTACTCTTATTCTTACTCTTATTCTTATTCTTATTCTTATTCTTATTCTTATTCTTATTCTTATTCTTATTTTTTTAATTCTTATTCTTATTCTTATTCTTATTCTTATTCTTATTCTTATTTTTTTTTTTTTTTTAATTTCTCTGAGTGAAAGCTTTTCTTGGCGGGGGAGAACGAGGAGGGTGGCAGAGGCAAAAAGACAGCAGGGGGATGAAGGATGAGCAGAGCCCTTTGTGCCACCATTTGGGTTCGGCACGGGGCTGCTGTGAAATGGTGGCTGTGGCAGCAGGAGAATCTCCCAGCCCGGATCCCTTCCGCTTGGGCAAGGTGGTGGGAAAGGAGAGAGGAATAGGATCCCCGAATCAGCTTTCTGATCGTTTTTTCTCTGTCAGGAATGCAGAATTAAAAATAAGCTTTTCCCTTTCTGTGGGCAGTGCCCGGCCCACCCGCGCTGTGCCAGCCCAGAGAACCAAGGATGAGCTGTGAAAAAGTCTTGTCTGCTGCAATTCCACCTCAATAATTCCATTATTATTGTTCAATAATATCATTGCAGGGATTCTGCAGTGGCACCTTGGGCCCAGACAGCCAAAATCACTGAAACAAGTTTTGTTTTAGTGGGAGGCAAAGGGTTGGCATGAGGAATGACGAATTTTTTATAAAAATCTCCTTTTATCAAAATCTATTTCACAAGTGCCTTTTTCCAGAAAAGGGGAAGGATTTGAAAATACGAAATACAGGCACTTCCTCCCCTCCCGACGCCTGCTTTCATTCTGCTCCCTCAGGCCCCTTTCCTGTAACGCACAAATCCCCTGGTCCCTTTCCCTGCCCAGGAACGTCCACCCCGAGCAGATCAAGAGGTTCCACCCCGAAATCTGCGCCCACAAATTGCACTGCTCACAAGAAATCCTCTCTGAAAGAAACATCTCCTCATATGTTCCTTCCTCCGAGCCCCGAGCATCCCGACTCGCTCGAGGTGACTCGTTTAAATACGTATTTAAGGCCAAATGTCATTGCTCTGCTATTTATGAGCTGAACACAAAGTCCCGAACAGAATTGGACAGCCACAACCCCAACCTAGAGGAGTTAGTGATGCACTCGACACAGATTTATTGCTGAGAGTAGAAATGCGCTCCAGAAGTTTGAAAATGTTCATTCTCAGGTGTGGTAAAAAAAAAAAAAAAAATTAAATTAGATAATAAATGGAATGAAATAAAGAGGCATAAAATAATAAATAATAAATAGAATAAAGTAATAAAATAAAATAAATTAAATAATGAATCAAATAAAAATAAGTTCAATAAAATAATTTAAATAAGCCTAAAATAAAATAAAATAAAATAAGCCTAAAATAAAATAAAATAAAATAAAATAAACCAGTCCTCTTGAAGACCAGTTACCAGTTCCGCATATCAGTTCTTTGGTAAAGTTAAATGCGTTGGACTTTTTCCAACCGATACGAAGCAATTAGGCTCGATTGTGGTTTAATGATTCTCCAAATGCCTTTTTTTTGTTCTGTCCCTTTGTCCTGCGGGTTCTTCCTCTCACTTCGGACCCAGCCAAGGGCGGATGATAAAGTGCCCAGGTTTGATTGGGAGATTTGAATAAAATCTCCTTCCTAGCAGCTTCTCCTCCTCAAGGAAAGAATGGTATGAAATAAATTTAAAAAACAAGCAAAGAGTTAAAAAAAACCCACTTCTAATTTCCTTGAAGAAAGTAGAGCTGGTTGTTGTCGTTTGGAAAATAGTATTATTATTATTATTGTTATTGTTATTGTTATTATTATTATTATTATTATTATTATTATTATTATTATTATTATTATTATTATTATTTCCCTATGGCACTCATCCTCGAGAGCAGCAGGACATTATTAAAGGTTTCCAAAGCTGATGTTTAAATGTTTCCAAGGAAAATGTTAATTCCGATGGACAAGGCTCCTGCCCTCTGCTGCAGCAGCAGCCTGAACATCGTGTATTTAGCAGATCCTATAAGGTGATGACAGCTCACAAGGAGTTGATAAACGCCATTCCTCAGGAAGATAAATGTAAACCAAACCCTCAAACCTCTGGCAATTTATTCACAAACCCAATTATTTTACACCGGCGTTCTAAATTGAAAGGGACGGAGAATTTTTTAAGGAACAGCAAGGACTTGGGCTCGGCTTTTATTTATAAGCACTGAGAAAGGCGATATATAAAATGTAAAAATGAAACAAAAGGAGGGTGGGAAGAAAGCATTAATATTCCCTCCTTGTGTGAGTCCTGGCTCCTGCTGGGCCTGGAATACTCAGATCCAAGAAAATCCCAAACTTTTTCCAAGGTGGCTTTAAAAGTTGTGCAGGACAGGGTGGATTTCAGAGCCGGAGGAGCTCGAGGGGTTCAGCAGAAGAGCACTCACACAAACACGAGCTCCTGCTCCCACATTCCTGGGTTTGGGACTCCCTCTTTGTTGGGATGGTATTCTGTCACCAGTTTGGAAAGAGCAAACATTGTATTTTCAGGAATACTTTCCCTAGAGGAAAAGCGCAGTCCATAAATATAGTGAGCTTGAGAAACTATGTTCTTGATTATAAAAGGATTACTGTGTTTTGGGACACACAACTTCGGAGCTGGGATGTCAGAAACGAAACTGGGAGTCATTAAGACACGCAGTAAAGACTCGAGATATCCACAAGTGTCTCAACACATTTGATGAAATCAAAGAAATGCCAGCACAGATAAATCTGGTTCACTGCGAGGATCCGCATGAACTCTCCCACTGCGCTGGAGCCCTGGGAAGTTCCACTTGGATATCCAATACACCATCCCAACATCCTCAGGTTTGTCCTGGGCTGTTTTTTATTATTTAAAGCCATCCCCGGAGCTCCAGCTGTCCGTCAGAATGTCGGGAAAGCTGTGACTGCCTTGAAGGGGCAGTGCTGCTGCTACCCCAGCACAGAAAACTTCCAAAACCCAGGCATGAAGTCCTCCAGTATTCTTCCTCCCGCGGTGCTCTCCCAACCAGCAGCTCCATCTCGGTTAAAATACACTTTTTAGTGATTCCCCAAAGGGACAATTTCATGTAACTGCGTTTTATACAACGGGCAATTTCATATAACTGCTCACAGAAATACAGAAGTGCTCATGCAGCCACCACGTGAGGCTCAGACAGGGAAAACTGTGGAAATCGATAAACTCAGTGATGAGATCTCTTGCCCAAGCAGAACCACATCTAAGGCAGAAAGGAGTCCCTGTGATTTCGGGAGGGAGCATGTGACAGAGTCACTCGCTCTGCACAGTTTGGAATTCTTTCATTCCAGACTCTCCCCTGGCTGGGCTCTTGTGGAGGCAGAAACAGGTGAGCGCTCCTGGCTTTGATCCAGGCATTGTCTGAAACCTTCTTAGACATTCAAAACTTCTTTTTTTAGACATTCAAAACGTCTTTTTTTAGGCATTCAAACTTTTTTCTTTTTTTTCTTTTTTTTTTTTTTTTTTAAATTTTATTTCCACCCCCCTCCATCAGCATCCTAATGACTCATTTGGAGTGCTCGCACACAAAAAGCGCACAAAACCCCCTCGAGCCAGCACTTAGAGTAAAAATGTCTGGAGTACGTGTCAACTACCGCAGAATGGGCGCATTATAATTTGTTAGGAGGGTCTGAGCAGGATTTCTGAGTGAGGAAGGCTCGCTGCTATCCGAAATATTTTGGGGTATTTTCACTGGGAAAATTTGGAGCGCGTTATCATCCCCTGCATCTGCCCGCGGAAGGGAAATTTCGTCATCCCCACCGGCGCTACAATTCGTTCAGCTGCGAGCATGAAAAGCGGGAGTTTTGTTTGGCCAGAGCTCGGCTGAATTTCAGCGTTTTTACTCTACGTCAGCTGCTCTGACCGCAGCAGTTCCTCAAAAGATGCTGCGCTCGTTGCTCCGGGAGCATTTGTGTCCGGGAAGGCGCCGCTGCCCGACAAACACCGCGGGAAACTCGATTTTCCCAACCTCGCCACTTAATTCAGTGTCACACAGCAGGATAAAGACTTCCTGACTCTTAATCACAAACTCTGCTGGTGCGATGTATTTCTAATTTTTTTTTTTTTTTCATTTTAATTTGGTGCGTTCTGAGTGCAGTTTTTATGTTCTGAGTAAGGTGTTCTCCCAAATTCCAGCTGAATATTTTGTCACAAGCAGGGCACATTTTCCTAAAATCCACAATTCCGCTCAGGTCTGCCCCACGGGAGTCTGTTTTCTAAATATTCACCATATTTCTTTATTATAACACTCAAATTCTCTGCACTTGTAACCATTTTCAGACTAATTATTTTCCCCCCACACACACATATTAACCCTTCAAACTAATGGGACTTCTAGCAAAAAATTAACATTTATGCCCTGATTTATATTCCATCTGTTTTATTGTAATATTGGTAAGCACGGAAATTGAGAAACAGCCACATGACAGCTGTAAATTTTACATTTCTTTGCATAAAAACCTTATTTACGATTGCCCAAAACCTCCCACGCGTGAAGATATTTCTTAGGCCAATTGTGCCTCCATAAAATATTTATGGAAAAAGTTCAGTTTCGGACCAGGAGTGATCCATTACTTTTGTTTCCTGCCACTACTGTATCGAACACTGTGGCTGTTTAGATCTCAGGTCATGGAAAGGAGAGAAAAGGAGATATTTCCATATCAATGGAACGCTCTCCTCAGGAGTCAGGCGACGGGAACAATATTTGCATCTACAGTTTGTTAACAGCACAAGCAAAACCGCCAGGGAAAATTCTTAAATTAGGGTTTAATGCGATGCTCTGTGTTTGCAAAAGAGAAACAAAAAGCCACCACAAACCCCATGTGCTCGGGAGTGGCTGGGTCTGTGTAAATATCACCGTAAATCACCGGGGAAAACCTGAACCCCTTTTGGCTGGGCAGGGAACAAACTCCTGGGATAAAAACGCGTCCAGAGCCGTCCCCTTGCAATCCTCCTGGGCTTCCAGAGGGGGATCGGGCAGCAGATTGCTCAAAATGCTCTAAATCCATCATTTTATTGGATCAATCTCTAGTTCACAGAGGTGCAGAAGCCAGCATCTCATGAATAAACCTCAGCAGATAAACATCTCCCTAGCGCTGGCCGGTTCCAAGTCTGCCATCTCGAGGATCTTGTAAAAGATCCCATCTATGGCAGAGTTGTTTCCTAACCCAGGCTGCTCTCGGTGTCTTGAGACGCCGTAATTCCTTTTCTTGCCCCGTGGCTATTTCTGATACACATCTAACTCCTTCTCTTTGGCTTCCAGAACATCTCGTGATAATGAGTCCCGTGGAATATTTGTGCTGCACTACAAAAACAAATTCCTCTTAGCCGTTTTAAACACGCCACTCATCTCTCAGCCACCTTTATTTATCAAGTATTAATTGCTGAAATAGGACTGAACCCAGTACTCCAGCTGACAGCACAGCGTCACCATTTTACGTTTTATTTTCCAGCACAGCCCTTATCCAGTCTAACATTTTAAATGAAGAAATTGAGATCCTGGCTGCTGAACACCGATCAGCATTGAACCGCCCTCAGATGTGCTCGTGTGCATTCTCACACTTAGGAGCTCACTGGAAAAAAATAAAGAGACTTTTGCTGTGGACCCACACATCAATGGAATTGTTAGCATATTTTCTATCACTAATTACATTTAAAGATGTTGTTAGAACGAAAATGAAAATCAGAGTTTTTCACAAAAGGGAACTGATTTCTGTGGCACCTTTGTCTTCCAAGCCATGATCCCCTCCTTAGGACCAAAAACCAACAGCAGCTGAAGGAAATTCAGTATTTCTGAAGTTATGGCCACAAATTCAGGAAAATAAATATAGAATTAAGGGACTGTGCATTGGCATTGGTTCCTGAAATCCCTTAATTGGGTGATTTTGTGTAGTGCCAAGAACTCAGCTAAAATTTTAACTTTCAAAGCATGAGTTCAGGGCGCAGCTCTCAGAGCGATGAGCACACTTAGCTTCTACAAAAGCCACTGTGGACTATAGCACTTAATAAAAATCAGGCCCCATGATGTTTATTTAATTTATTTTTAAAAGATTCTCTTTGCTTTAGTCCACTAACAACTAATTAAGCTGCCTCCAGATTAAGAGGCCGAGCCAAGAATTACAGGACATACCACATGCTTTCTCAAGGCAAATATTTACAGTTGTTTGTTGGGTTGATGCCTTTGACATCCATCCTTCTACACCCAGGCCACGAAAAAAAGAAAGAAAGAAAAAAATGCAACATCACAAAAAAAGTCACCACATGACACGACGTGAAAGATTTGCTTTTTGAAAAGCAAGATGTATTTCGACGCCAACTTCGCGAATTGTTTTGCAGATGCTATTTCTATAATGCTGGCATGGCTCCTCCGAGCGAGGGGGGCTGGGGCGAGAGCAACATGAAAGACTTAGATCAAAGATTCTTTTTTGGTAGGCAAAGGCTTCTGGCTTCTTTTTCCTAATAGGAAAAGTTTGTGATATCAGAGGAGACCGCACATCAAGCAGGGTTGTGCGGCCCAGCTTTCACGTTCCCTTTATTCCTGCTCCGTCTCTCCCTTGGTGCTGCGCTGGCGCTCCTGGGGCCTCGGTGGGATTTAGCACGGGCAGAAAAGGCTGCAGAGACACAGAGTGGGTGATTCGTTTGTCATTTCTGCGTTACAAAGCACCGGCTGGCCTCGGCGAGGGGCTCCAGGGATGCTGGCAGGAATCGTGAATTTATGCCTGAGCGTCGTGAAGGCAGCCCCGAGAGGGAAAAAGCTCTGCCTGAGCCTTCCAAAACCGTGTTCATCTCTGGAGCTGGCAGAGCTCAGGAAGGGCTGGATCCTGGGGGAGAGCCAGGCAGTGCTGGGGGAGCGGGTACAGCGAGACCCCTCAGTGCCGGGGTGCTGGTATCTCTCCAGTTTGGGATAAATCCCCCTTTTTCCCAATGTGTCCATGTCCCAGTGTCCCTGCACTGACTGGGGAAGGGCTCAGAGCTTTCCCAGCAGGTTGCAGACCTGCAGGATGGGGCAGTTCCCAATCCCAATCCCAATCCCAATCCCAGTCCCCTGGGACTGCAGGCAGCTCCCCTCCCAGGCAGCCCAGCACATGGAACCTGGCAAATTAGTGCCGATATTAAACACAGACTTCAAAATCCCTGATGGGGAGGTGGTGACAAAGAACAACACCACGCAAACACAAGCAGCCCTGTTTAAGGGCTGGAAGAAGCGTGGAGATGATTTTTCTCTCGCTCAGCCCCGTGATTTTCGAGTGAAGGTCTTTGAACTTCTTTTTCTGAGCACTTATATTTTTATTACAGGAAATTAAGAGGCTGAATGATGTGTGATTCAACTGTGGATCCCTGGACATGAAATGAAGCCATAATAAAACATTTTGATATGAAATCAAAACCAGAAACTTGACTCTCTCCTACTTCTGACCTCTGCTCTTTGGCCATGGTCAGAGCCAACAACTGCTCCTTGTGGTGCTGCTTTAATAAGTCTTTGCATGGGTTAAGTGCTGCTTTGAGTTATATTTTTTGACCATGGAATCCCTGAAGGCCTCCCAGGGATCCCTGGCCTCGACAAGGCAGGACAGGGTTGTCCTTTAGCACCTTTGTGCCTGGCTGCACTTCAAACCCAAGGCTGTGAGTGCCACTGTTTATTTCCTGTGCCTCCTCCTACCACACTGAGATACGGATTTTGGTCTATCCTTTAGAAGGATAAAGTCAAGAAATGAGGCTAGGCAAGAGAAGGTTGCTTCAAAGATGGGGTTTTGCTTTGAAAATCGCTACTCAGGAAGAACAAATGCAGCCCCTCGGTGTCCTGCTGCTGCTGGCTGAGCTGGCAGGGAAAAACACGTGAGAACTGCAAGCGTCAGGCAAAGAAATCAAACTGATGCTCTAATCAAGTACAGCTCAAATCTGTAATGCCCAATAAAAGACAATCAGCACAGCTGGGACTGTGCCAACAATACGAATTTAGCTTTCCAGGGAGGGCCTCTCGTGTTAAACAACGAAAATGAACAAACGCTGCGGTTACAGCTAAACCAGGCCAGGTCCCGTCCCCTTCCCTGTGCCAGCACCTCCAGCCGCAGGGATCCGGCTCAGGGAGCTGAACCAGCCAAACCCAAAGCGTTTTCTCTGGCACTCAGGCTCCATGAAATCCAGGGATGAGTCTGGGGGAAGGAAGGAGCAATGCTTTCCTTCAGATCCCTCTTGCCAGTTAAACAGGACAGCATCTTCCTGCTCCTCACCCTTCTCTTGGCATCCCTGGTCCTGCCTTTCACGCCACATTTCTGCTCTGATCTGCTCCACACCCAGGTACCAGATCTTCCGGACAGCCCTCTCCTTATTTCGTAATTAAAATGGAAATAACGAGGAGCAGGGGCAGCAGTGTCAAACCAGCTTTATGCCACCTGTGCTGAGCAGTCAGAGAATGCTGGTTCCAAACGCTCAGGACAGAAGGCACTCACTGTCTGTCACCCTGAAACGGAGCGGTCACCTGAGCTCACGGGAGCAGAGCTGTAAATACAGGTGGCGTGGTGACAGGCTGAGGGACAATTATCCCTGACACAGAGCTGCCTGCTCAGCTGAGTGTACACTGCCAACACTGCCTGGGCTGCTCGGGGAAGCCACAACACCAGATGTGTCACACCTGGGTGACAAAGGTCCCTCCCCTTGATGCCTGCAGCTTGATCTTCCGTGTATTCCATGTTCTGCGCTGCCCAGGCGCAGCTCTGAGCTCACACTCAGCGTCACTCAGCTCTCTGCACACAGCAGGGACACAGAACAAATCCTGTTCCTGCTGCACACCAAGGACAACTTTCAGCCCCAAAGCACAGACAAGGGTGGCTGGAGGGAGGAACAAGGATGGGAGCTCACAGCCTGGGGCTGGAATGGGACAATTAAACACCAATGTGCAAATAAAAGTGTAAGACCTTGTGACAATTTTGTGTCCCTTTTGTGTCCATTTTTTGTCCATTTTGGTTCCACCTCGGGTGTGTCCCTGCCCAGGCTCTTGTCCTGCCCAAGCTGTACCCTAAAGGCCTTTCAATAAATCTCTGCTTTATTCTCCGGCTCTGTCCAGTCTCTGTTCCAGCTCAGCATTTCCAAGGAATCACCCTGTGCACGAGGGACACAGGGAGAGATGGATCAGAGCTGGAAAGCGAGACCCAAACAAGGCAGAACCAACACAAGGGGAAGTGAAGTGATACAGAAACAGGGGAGGAAACAGAGGAAAACAAAAATAAAACAAAAAAAACCCCAAAGGGTCTTTGTCTGCTGCTCAAATCTGAAGTGAAGGATCTGTCCTGGTTCAGTGTGGTCACACAGAAGTGTCTGGAACTCTCAGATTTGAGTGTTCACTCAAACACCCAAACACACTGGAGTGTCTGGAACACTCAAATGCACCGGCAGAAGATGAGAGGGTGACAAGGACAGGGGGACAGGGACCGCTGGGTTGGGGCAGCACCTCCAACAAGGTTTTCCTGGTTTGTTTTTTCCTGGTTTGACCACGGATTTAAGCAGCAGACTGGAAGAGCCGATCTTCCAGCGCCTCTGCCACGGCTTCAGAGCCAGCTCCTCGCCTGCAATCTTCGGCTTTCCATTTCCACTTGGAAGGGTGCGGAATGCACAGGAACAAAACAGCATCGGAGCCAGCAGGGCCAAGGAGGAAACCAAGAGATTCTGCTGGGATCCTTCCGAAAGAGGAAGTGAAAGGCTGAAAAAAGTAAAAATAAGGCATGGCATTGGTCTCTGTCAGTGTTTGCTGGTTGCAGTGGTGGCTGCTGAGTGTGGGATCTTCCACACCACCGAGGAAAAGAGCAGGATGCAGGATTTCCTGGGAACACCACTTGGAAAAGGCTTGGAAACTCACAGCTCAGGTCACAGCTTCTGCCACGACAGCCCCTGGAAACACTGAACTTGCTTGAACCCAGTCTAAGATATCCCAGAGCTTTCACAATCTGGGTAAATGACTGGCAGAGAAAATCCAAATACCAAAGGTTTGGGGAATTCTTCTCAGTTCACCAGCAAAACGTCTCCTCGACTCAGCCTGAGTTGTTTGGGTTTTCAGATCCCTGATCTTCTCTAAGCACCTCTAAATCGATCTGCACACTTCCAGAACAAAACAATGAGGGTTATGACAGCTGAAATAAACTGAAATAGCTGAAATAAAAATTCAGGATATTTTTCCTGAATTTTTATGGATACATGCAAGATACACAGGCTATTTCTATTTCTATTTCTATTTCTATTTCTATTTCTATTTCTATTTCTATTTCTATTTCTATTTCTATTTCTGCTTATATTTATATTTATATTTATATTTATATTTATATTTATATTTATATTTATATTTATATTTATATTTATATTTATATTTATATTTATATTTATATTTATATCAACGGGCCCTCTAATTTTATTTACAAATGCAACTTGCACATACAAACACTGATAGACTCAGCCTCAGTGAAATAACAGTGTCACAATCACCAAAAGTTTAAGTCAAGGAGGGATTTTCCCCTATGCAGCAAACAACAAATGGTGCTTTTTTGTTAAACATTAAAAAAAAAAAGTCGTCAGCTTGCGTGTTAATTGTGGGACATTCTGGCATTATTCAAACTTTCCTGCCTCTTTGAGTGACGCAAGAAATTATAGGAAAAGTTTTCACACTTCTTCAGAGAGGATGAAATCCCTGTTGCTGTTCAAAAGCAAATCAAAACAAACCCAGACAAGATAAGCAAGTAAAGGCAAAATGGTTTTTAGAAATGCCTGTTTCTCAAAAGAGACAGAAACCAAAGCTCAACAAACTTCCTTTTGTCCCTTCTAAAAAAATCATTCTAATTATAAAATTACAGCCTTTGCTGATGTTTTCAGAGTATTTTCAGTTACACCGTACAAATCTCCTGAACAGATCTCCTCCATTACCCACCATCTTTACTTAGGAAGCATTTCTGAGGTTATTTCTAGGAAAAAGAAACCAGGAAATTACATTATTTGCTCTTGTTTCAGTACTGGTTCGGGGTTTTTTTTGTTTCCTCCTTCTCATCCTGAGATGACTGGAATGTACAGGAACACCCCAATACTCGGAAGAATAAAGTTCAGAAATAATTTTATCACAAACTCAGGGCAAAAAAGAAAGGGAAGGGAAAAAAAAAAAAAAAAAAAAAAAAAGCAAGGCTGGTAATTTTTCCTAATTCTTCCTGCCATGAAATAGAAATGATTTCTGGTTCATTGAGCAAATTGGTGGGTCTGAATTCCAGAAATTCAGCTATCCTCACAAAGGCAGCATTATGACCCAACAGGTTCTGTGCTGGGAATCCTGGCCGGGCGCCACTTTGTTAATAAATACAAGTGTCGAATTCAGCTGCATTTAAAGATTGTGTTCTTTGCTCGAGCAAGCCTGAAAGTGCCAGAGCTGTAAAATCATCGCTGAGCTGGAGCTTTGAAACCCAGAGACAGCGGAGCAGATAAAAAGTGTCAGATCCTGCAGGGAGAGGGAGACGGGCAGGGCCAGCGGTGACCCAACGCTGCAAACACACGGATTGCACCCCCTGCAACAGAGGAAACGCTCAGATAAACTGCAAAACATATTTCATTTGGCTTTTCATGATTTTAATTCGAATTCCAGACTAAGCAGCAAAGAGCAGGATTAGAGATCAGAGCTGAAATTGTTCCTGTTTGGGTCTTCTCTGCTCTTCTTCATTAAGAAGAATTTAATTTTCTTTGATAAAATGGGTAATATTCCATTATCAACAGCGGCAACCAACCAGAATTTCAGCAAAAATGGCCCAGCAGCTGGGGGTTTGGGGGTTTGTTTTGTTGCTTTTTGCTTTAGTTACAGTTGATTGATTGCTTAAAATAAATTGTCTCTTAATCACACAGGACAACATCTGTATTTTATAGATACAATGGTAATTATCAAAACCGAACAATTCCAGGCACATGATTTTTCTTCCTGTCTCTTCCAGCTCATCACAGAAACCCCCTGAATGGCTCAAAGTACATTTATTTTTCCAAACGAGCCAGCGAGCTCAGTTTTCAATCCGTGGCTCATAACCAGAAAGTTGTGTTTTTTCCTGTGTTCACAGATTAAAAGCTGGGGCACGGGGAGGAACCCAAGGCACCCCAAAGCAGCAGCAGCTCCCACGGCCCTGGGGAGCAGGGCAGCAGTGAGGACGGGCAGGGTCCCTGCAGGCGCCCGTCACAGGGGTTTAGGAGAGCCACAGGTGGAGTTTGTGCAAACATCCACCTGCATCTATGCCAGCACTCAAGGCTTATCAAATTCTCCACGCGCAAAACTGTTCACAACTCACATTTGGGGTTATTTCCCATATATATATATATATATATAAAATTATATTTATATATTTAATTATATTTATATATTTAATTATATCTATATATTTTTAAAAATTTTCCTTTTTTATTTCCTTTTTCTCCTCGCTTACAAGTGAGACCCAAAGAACTGCCTGCACTCAAGCAATTCCTCCTTCCATCTGCAGGTGAGTTGGTCCAACTGCTCCATGCTCCTTTTCCTGAACACTTGGGACCGGGCTGGTTTTAGCAAGAAAGAGAAACTCTGCCCCTTCTCTCCCAGTTCTGGTGCAGTTTGAGACCTAGACCCGAGTGAAAGCCTTGATTCTTGAGAAAAACAATGATTTGATTTGAGATTACTCAGCTAACGAGTCGGTTTTGAGTAGCTTGGGGACAACCCTTCAGAAAATCTTGTTATTAGCAAAGAGAGTGTATAATTTTAAAAAAAAAAGGAGAACCCTTCATAAAATCTTCTTGTTATTAGCAAAGAGAGTTTATAATTAAAAAATAAAATAAAATAAACATCTGGACTGTCGCTGTCTGCCAGAGGTGTTTGGCACTTCTGTCTCTGAGCACTGAACAAGCTGGGGCAGTGAAAGGTGGGATGAAGTTTGAGGGTCCCTTCCATCCCAAAACATTCCAGATTCATTCTGGGATGCATTTCCCTCAGCTGCTCTGAGTGGACTCTTTACAACCTGCAGTGCAAGATGTGGACAGGCCCTGAGTGGGAAATTTGGAAATCCCCTATTTTTTCCATACCCTTGAAACACTTAAATATTGCAAGGGAGAGATACTGAGCTTCTCCCAGAAGAATAAAATGAAACCTCCCATGTGGAATGGGCCCAGTAATGAGGATCCTCCTTTAATTCTATATTTTTTTTTCCTCTAAAAATGTCGGAAGGGTTTTAATTGCGGCAGCCCAATGAAGCTCTGCCATGCCCCCTTGCTTCTTCCTTGGGCTGGGACAAGGAAAAGCCGGAAAACATCGCTTGGCTTGGTGCTTCTCATGACACTGTGTGAGCTAATCTAGTCAAAATAATCCAAAACATCCCATGAGAGAGATGAGCGGC